>NC_134266.1:231467823-231795323 GCF_031893055.1 Leptodactylus fuscus
GAATGCCCCGGACTCAGGGCAAAACCCGTGGTGGAGTAAGGGTGTGGACTGGAAGGCTCCCACTACCAACCTGCCCTCCAGTCCAGAAAAGCCAGCCCATGTAAGGAACAAGAGCTCTAGCAGACTATGTTCTGCTAGAACATGATTGCTCTGGCTTTCCTTTATCTCACCTGGCTGAGGAAAGCAGGCGAGATATACACTCCGTCCACCACCTTACCGTACACTTTACCACATATCCCCCCCCTCTTCTCCAGACCAGAGGTCTGGGCATTTCTACTGAACAGACAGCAGACCCTGGACAATGCATCCGCATTTCCTTGTAATTTCCCTGGTCTATGTTCAAGTTTGAAACAGAAGTTTTGTAAGGAGAGAAACCATCTGGTCACCCTGGCATTTCTCTCCTTATTTTGCTTCATCCAGGCAAGTGGAGCGTGATCTGTCACCAACACAAACTTTCTACCCAGCAGATAATATTTTAGGGACTCCAGGGCCCACTTGATAGCCAGACACTCTTTCTCCACTATGGCATAATTTCTCTCTGCTGGGGTCAGTTTCCTACTCAGGTACATCACTGGGTGTTCTTCCCCATTTACTACCTGTGACAGGACGGCTCCCAACCCTGTATCCGATGCATCAGTCTGAACCAGAAACTGTTTTCTGAAATCTGGGGAGATTAGCACTGGCTGTTCACACAGAGCCGACTTTAGACTCTGAAAAGCCTTCTCAGCCTCTGGGGTCCATTTTACCATGACTGACTTACCGCCCTTTGTTAAGTCTGTCAATGGTGATGCAATGGAGGCAAAATTGGGCACAAACCGGCGGTAGTATCCGGTAATGCCCAGGAAGGCCTTGACCTGTTTTTTCGTTAGCGGTCTGGGCCAATTCTGTATCGCTTCAATCTTATTTATCTGGGGTTTCACCAATCCCTTACCAATAATGTAGCCCAGGTATTTTGCTTCCTCCAGACCCACTGCACACTTCTTAGGGTTTATGGTTAGCCCCGCATCACTGATGGAGTCTAGGACGGCCTGTACCTTACAGAGGTGACTTTTCCAATCAGGCGAAAAAATGACCACATCGTCCAGGTAGGCAGCGGCATAATCACGGTGTGGTCTCAAGATCAGATCCATCAGCCTCTGAAATGTCGCAGGGGCCCCATGTAACCCAAATGGCATCACTACATATTGGAACAGGCCTTCAGGAGTGGAGAATGCAGTCTTTTCTTTTGCCTCATCAGATAACGGTATCTGCCAGTAACCCTTTGTAAGGTCAAGTGTTGTGATGTACCTGGCACTCCCCAGCCTCTCTATCAGTTCATCCACTCGGGGCATGGGGTACGCATCAAATTTGGATACCTCATTTAACTTCCTGAAGTCATTACAGAACATCCATGTCCCATTGGGCTTTGGGATTAGTACAATGGGGCTTGACCATTCACTGTTTGACTCCTCAATGACTCCCAGTTCAAGCATGCGCTTGACCTCAGAGGATACCGCCAGTCTGCGGGCTTCTGGTATCCTGTACGGCTTCAGGCTCACTTTAGTGTTGGGCTCAGTTTTAATATGATGTTTTATCAGGTGAGTACGGCCGGGTAGGTCAGAAAACTTGCATCTGTTCTGATGTAGGAACTCCTTTACCTCCTGTTTCTGGTGTCCTGACAGGGCCTCTCCTATTCTTCCTGGGGGAATTGGCTGTAACCCTTCTTTAACCACAGTCGGGGCAGCTACCAAAGCCTCTCTATCCTTCCATAGCTTGATGAGGTTTATGTGGTAAATCTGGAAGGGTTTTCTCCTGCCTGGCTGATGCACCTTGTAATTCACCTCACTCACCTTTTCTACAATCTCATAGGGACCCTGCCACTTTGCCAGAAACTTACTCTCAATGGTGGGAACTAGAACTAGGACCCGGTCCCCTGGATTAAAGGTCCTCACCCGGGCAGACCTGTTGTAAATTCTGCTCTGGGCCTCCTGAGCTTTTTGCATATGCTCTCTGACAATGGGCATCACTGTCTCTATTCGGTCCTGCATCTGGGCCACATGTTCAACAACACTTTTATATGGGGTGGCCTCAGTCTCCCAGGTCTCTTTGGCAATATCTAGCAAACCCCTTGGATGCCGGCCATAAACTAACTCAAATGGGGAGAACCCTGTAGATGCTTGGGGTACCTCCCTGATGGAGAACATAAGATATGGTAACAGACAGTCCCAGTCCCGGCCATCCCTTTCCACTACCTTTTTCAACATGTGTTTGAGGGTTTTATTGAACCTCTCCACTAATCCATCAGTTTGGGGGTGGTACACTGAGGTACAGATATGCGCGATTTTAAACAATTTGCATAGTTCTTTCATAACTTTTGACATAAAGGGGGTACCCTGGTCAGTAAGTATTTCTTTGGGAATACCTGTGCGAGAAAACATGTAAAACAACTCCCAAGCTATATTTTTGGAGGCCATGTTTCCTAAGGGAACTGCCTCCGGGTACCTGGTGGCATAGTCTAACACAACCAGAATGTATTGATGTCCCCTAGCGGATTTGACTAGAGGCCCCACCAGGTCCATTGCAATTCTTTCAAATGGTACCTCAATGATGGGAAGTGGCGCCAAAGGGCTACGGTAGTGGGGTGTTGGGGCACTTAATTGGCACGTGGGGCAAGACTCACAGTACCTCCTCACTTCTTCATATACCCCAGGCCAAAAAAAAACGTTGGAGGACTCTCTCTTGTGTTTTACTAGCCCCCAAATGACCACCCAACACATGATTATGTGCCATATCTAGCACCATGCGACAATACAGTTTTGGCACTAAAAGCTGTTCCACAATTTCATTGTTACACTTGGTGACTCGATAAACCAGGTCCCTATTCATAGCAAAGTGAGGAAATTTGTGGTCAGCTTCGGGACCCTGTGGTACACCATTTATTACCGTAACATTGGCGCGTGCAGTACTCAAAGTGGGGTCTCTCGCTTGCTCAGTCCCAAAGTTACCCCGAGACACTTATAAATCTAGCACCTCCTGCCCTGGTGGGGAAGTTTCTTCTTCCCCGGCTAACACTTGCAGGGGGAACCATTCATCATTGCACACCTCAGGTTCATTCACATTTTTCCCCAAATTAGTTTTACTATTTCCAGGGGTCCCTGCACATGAACCATTATTTTCAGAGAAAGGAACAGATTCTGCTGGAGTTACTTCACTGGCAGCAGGAGTGTTACCTTTCTTCCATAATTCCCAAAACAATGGGAAATCACGGCCCAAAATCACCTCATACATGAGCCGTTTTACCACACCGACCTCATAGGTCACAGTCCCAGAGGGAGTTACCAGTTTAACTGAGGCCACGGGGTAAGCTATAATATCCCCATGGATGCAGAACACTTTCACCTGTTTGCCTGCTATATAGTCCCCAGTCACAAGGCTGGCTTTAACCAAAGTCACTGAGCTACCAGAGTCCAGCAGGGCTGTTGCCGAGCGGCCATTAACCCTTAACATGCACGCATGTGGCTCCGTCCCTGGCATGGCTGCACACACCGGTACAGCAAATAGCGACTGCCGCCTATTAGCGTCACACTCCATGAGCTCTGAAGTAAGAGGGCAACGGGCGGCCACATGTCCCCACTCATGACACCTCCAGCACTGGAGGGACCCAGGCCTTTTCAACAGGTAGTCCCTTCTAGGACCTGTGGGCCGCTTAGGTTCAAGTTCAGTCTTTTGCCCTCGCCCGAGGTCCAGAGCCCTGTTCCCTCTCGCAGTTTTCCACACTCCTCCCATTGTACCCCTCTTACCCACCGATGTCACGGGACGGGCAGTCCTGAGAGAAGTTGGTGCTTTGGGAACATCATGGAGGAAGTCCTCGGTCGCTATGTACCTTTCGACCAGGTTGACCAGTTGATCAGCAGTCTTGGGGTCCCCGTGTCCAACCCAGCGTTGTAGCTCTGCCGGCAGCGCCCTGAAGAAGCGATCGACGACCACCCTTTTCCACGATTTGGGCGGGTGTGCAGGTCTCTGGTTCCAGCCATTTGCGTACCAGATGGATTAGGTCGTACATCTGAGACCTGGTGGGTTTGTCAACGGTGTAGGTCCAACTGTGCACTCTCCTAGCGCGAACTGCTGGTGTGACACCCAGGCGAGCAAGGATCTCCAACTTCAGTTTGGTATAGTCCCGGACATCCTGCTCCCTGAGGTCATAGTAGGCCTTTTGGGGTTCACCGGAGAGGAAGGGCGCAATCACATCTGCCCATTCTGCACTCGGCAGACCCTCTCTCTCTGCCACTCTCTCGAACACCGTGAGGTAGGCCTCGGCGTCATCATCGGATGTCATTTTCTGCAACCCCTGCTGTACAGCCCTCTTTACCTTGGCAGTCTCAGGCGGGCTTACCTCCATTCGTCGGGCTTGAGTTGTGCCAGACTCTCGGAGCGCAGCCAACTGCTCCATTAACAGGCGGTTTATTTTCTGTTGCTGCGCCAAGGCCTGTAGTTGTTGCGCCTGGGCCTGTTGTTGCTGCGTCAGGGCCTGTTGTTGTTGCGCCTGGACCTGTTGCTGCTGCATCTGGACTTGTACCAGCTGCTTTAATACCTCTTCCATGGTATTGGACTGTCCTTGCAAAATTGCAGCAGCTTTCACTCAGGACATCTACCTCTGGCTCCTTTAATGTCTGCCACACACAACTGTCCAGACTTCTGTTATGCCGTTGTGCCCCGCGTCCTCCACCAATTGTAAGGGGTTCAGCTCACCCGGTTGGGAATGGCAATGACACCATGCAGACAGGTAGTACGATAAACAAGTCCAGTGTTTTATTTGGGTTTTCGGCATAAAACACTGTGCCAGCAAAGTACCAAAACAACAACGAAAACCTAAGCCTTGTCCGGCTCTACCTAAACAGCAGGTTACCTCTCTGACCTAGAGCAGGTTGAGTCACCATATAAGCAGGTCCAAATCCACACAATACCTGTTTGTCTCAGGAGTGTTTTTGCTCACACACTCCATGTGTGTATCAGGCCCATAACTGAGCTTTCTTCCCCAGTAAATAGCCCTAAGGAAGCCTCACCTGTGAATGCCCCGGACTCAGGGCAAAACCCGTGGTGGAGTAAGGGTGTGGACTGGAAGGCTCCCACTACCAACCTGCCCTCCAGTTCAGAAAAGCCAGCCCATGTAAGGAACAAGAGCTCTAGCAGACTATGTTCTGCTAGAACATGATTACCCTGGCTTTCCTTTATCTCACCTGGCTGAGGAAAGCAGGCGAGATATACACTCCGTCCACCACCTTACCGTACACTTTACCACACTGTGTATAGCATAAACCAGTGGCTATAATACCCTAACCTGCCCTAACTAGCAACTACCTTACTCTAAAATAACTCTCCCTTTGATGATCCTATTAAGCCTACTGAAAAATTGATATATTCATGTTTCTGTACCTATGTACATGGGACTAAATATCAAGTTGGGGTGAACTGATAAGCGGTTGGTAAGTTAATGCCCACTGGCAGTTGTGGTATGGGTCCCTCTTGATGATCCTATATAAGAGAGTAACCCACAACTTTAAATTATTCCCCTGAAAAGTCCCCAAGCATAGGGACAGAAACATCCAGGGACATATCAAATATTACTGAAATAGGGTCATCACAGGGAAAGTTATTTTAGGGTCAGGTTCCAGTTTAGGTTTAGGCTTCAAGGTTAGGCACTTAGGGTATTATACAGTGTTGACCAAAAGTATTGGCACCCCTGCAATTCTGTCAGATAATACTCAGTTTCTTCCAGAATCACAAATTCTTTGATATTAATATCTTCATTTATTTTGCTTGCAATGAAAAAACACAAAAGAGAATGAAAAAAAAGTCAAATCATTGATCATTTTACACAAAACTCCAAAAATGGGCCGGAGCTCAGGTATTGGCACCCTCAGCCTAATACTTGGTAGCACAACTTTTAGACAAAATAACTGCGAACAACCGCTTCTGGTAACCATCAATGAGTTTCTTACTGAGGTTGTTCAATGGAATTGTAACTATGTTTCTCCTATGGAGCTGTGGTAGATGCTTTACATATACCTATTGTGGCTGAAAAGTCTATTTTTATCCTAAGATTTTTAATTGTGAACTAAAGGTTACATTTTATGTTACTGTATTGGCATTCAGCACCACTTTAGAGGCACCATAAAGCTATGATGGGATGGCAAGTGGCTATATTACATATAGTATGGCCATACAGTGGGATGGGGAGGCCCAGACTCAGGTGCTCATTCTGTGAGATTAGGATGGATTTCTCAGATTTCTTACAATAAAATATGGCGGCAAATAATATATAATAATAAATAATATAATCTAAAACTTATCCATTGTCTTCTTCCTAGGATTTTAACTTGTAATATCTGTACGGTAGGGAATACACAACATGTCTAAAGGGAATACTCACAATATCCTCATGCAGTGGATCTGCACAGTGTATGATCATAGCCTTGGGGTACTTTAATGTAATTTAATTGAGTAGGGGGTACTTGGCTTAGGATGCCAAGGAACATTGCTCTAAGTAATTGATAGCCAGCTTATTTTGCTGACTAGGGAGTTTAGCAATGATGATACCATGTACTTATATGCGCTCTCTTCTGTCTTATTTAGCTGCGAGGGTCACTGCTGTTTATGTGTTCTGCTTATATTATGCATCAAGTTAAAACTGCGACAGTAAAATCTGCAGGAATAACAAAGAAATGGGCCACATAACTGAATGTATAAAGAATGGAAGCACAATGTCACCGATATATATATATATATATATATATATATATATATATATATATGTATATACAGTCCTATGAAAAAGTTTGGGCACCCCTATTAATCTTAATCATTTTTAGTTCTAAATATTTTGGTGTTTGCAACAGCCATTTCAGTTTGATATATCTAATAACTGATGGACACAGTAATATTTCAGGATTGAAATGAGGTTTATTGTACTAACAGAAAATGTGCAATATGCATTAAACCAAAATTTGACTGGTGCAAAAGTATGGGCACCCTTATCATTTTATTGATTTGAATACTCCTAACTACTTTTTACTGACTTACTGAAGCACAAAATTGGTTTTGTAACCTCACTGAGCTTTGAATTTCATAGCCAGGTGTATCCAATCATAAGAAAAGGTATTTAAGGTGGCCAATTGCAAGTTGTTCTCCTATTTGAATCTCCTCTGAAGAGCGGCATCATGGGCTACTCAAAACAACTCTCAAATGATCTGAAAACAAAGATTGTTCAACATAGTTGTTCAGGGGAAGGATACAAAACGTTGTCTCAGAGATTTAACCTGTCAGTTTCCACTGTGAGGAACATAGTAAGGAAATGGAAGACCACAGGGACAGTTCTTGTTAAGTCCAGAAGTGGCAGGCCAAGAAAAATATCAGAAAGGCAGAGAAGAAGAATGGTGAGAACAGTCAAGGACAATCCACAGACCACCTCCAAAGAGCTGCAGCATCGTCTTGCTGCAGATGGTGTCACTGTGCATCAGTCAACAATACAGTGCACTTTGCACAAGGAGAAGCAGTATGGGAGAGTGATGAGAAAGAAGCCGTTTCTGCAAGCACACCACAAATAGAGTCGCCTGAGGTATGCAGAAGCACATTTGGACAAGCCAGCTTCATTTTGGAAGAAGTTCCTGTGGACTGATGAAACAAAGATTGAGTTGTTTGGTCATACAAAAAGGCGTTATGCATGGCGTCCAAAAAAAACAGCATTACAAGAAAAACACATGCTACCCACTGTAAAATTTGGTGGAGGTTCCATCATGCTTTGTGGCTGTGTGGCCAATGCCGGCACCGGGAATCTTGTTAAAGTTGAGGGTCGCAAGGATTCCACTCAGTAACAGCAGATTCTTCAGAATAATGTTCAAGAATCAGTGGCGAAGTTGAAGTTACGCCGGGGATGGATATTTCAGCAAGACAATGATCCAAAACACCGCTCCAAATCCTCAGGCATTCATGCAGAGGAACAATTACAATGTTCTGGAATGGCCATCCCAGTCCCCAGACCTGAATATCATTGAACATCTGTGGGATGATCTGAAGCGGGCTGTCCATGCTCGGCGACCATCAAACTTAACTGAACTTGAATTGTTTTGTAAAGAGGAATGGTCCAAAATACCTTCATCCAGGATCCAGGAACTGATTAAAAGCTGCAGGAAGCGACTAGAGGCTGTTATCTTTGCAAAAGAAGGATCTACTAAATATTAATGTCACTTTTCTGTTGAGGTGCCCATATTTTTGCACCGGTCAAATTTTGGTTTAATGCATATTGCACATTTTCTGTTAGTACAATAAACCTCATTTCAATCCTGAAATATTACTGTGTCCATCAGTTATTAGATATATCAAACTGAAATGGCTGTTGCAAACACCAAAATATTTAGAACTAAAAATGATTAAGATTAATAGGGGTGCCCAAACTTTTTCATAGCAATGTATATCACCAGATATCATCAGAAAGTATCTGCACAGGTTTTCAGGTAAACAACAGACTCACCTGGAAACCTGCACCATTGTTAAAACAGCAGTTTACCTTCACAATTGTAAGTATCAATGTGTTAAGCCACCCCTACATGGGACCATAACATAATATAATCCAATTCTGTTAATTATGATGAAGATGAAGATTCATCTCTTAGCCAAATAACGGGGAGGTTGTTGCAGGTTTGTTCAATGTTATCCTGGGTCCAGAGGAATTTATTCTCCTATCTTCCATCTATAAAGAACATGTACAATCCCCTCTTAACTGCAAGATAATCTTTTTTTTTGCATTTGCGCCTGGTGGACATATTGATGATATAGACACTGATATGCTATTACACAACATGACAACATAAGTACCGTATTTTTCGGACTATAAGACGCACTTTTTTCCCCCAAAATTTGGGGGGGAAAGAAGGGTGCGTCTTATAGTCTGAATGTGGCGCCTGGCATCCGCTGTAATAGAGAGACGGATAGACGCCGGGGCCTGAGACATCGCTGCGCTCCTCTGCCCTGCATGAAGCCAGCAGCGGGAGGAGTGATGCTATTTCGCTCCTCCGTGCCCCCCGCCGCTGGCTTCATGCAGGGCAGGGCAGCGATGTCTCAGGCCCCGGCATCTATCCCTCCCCGGCATCCGCCTCTCTAGTACAGCGGATGCCGGGTCAGTATCGGTGGCCCCTTCTCCCCCGGGGCCGGTCCCCACCGGCCCCGTACCTGTAAAGTTGCAGGCCGGCTCCTGCGCGGCGATATCGCAGGAGCCGACCTGTTCGGGTGACAGCCGGGAGCCTAATGAGGCTCCCAGGCCTGTCACTGCTATATATTAGTATTGCGGCTGGTCTCCATGACCAGCCGTAATACTAATAGACAGAATGTCCCATAGACGGCAATATAGTTGTGGGACTTGCAATCAAGTGACCGCAGGTTCAAGCCCCCGGGGGGGAATAAAATAGTAAAAAATAAAAATAAAAAAAAAAAGCTTTAAAAATATGAAATAAATAAAAGTTCTAAATCACCTCCTGTCCCTAGAATATATATATAAAAGTAGAAAATCATATATCATAAACCACCGGTTTT
The DNA here is from genome assembly GCF_031893055.1 of Leptodactylus fuscus. Lineage (NCBI taxonomy): Eukaryota > Metazoa > Chordata > Amphibia > Anura > Leptodactylidae > Leptodactylus > Leptodactylus fuscus. Next base: position 231,477,388 of record NC_134266.1, read on the forward strand.
TTTTTTTCAATACAAGGTGATCTAAGCAATAGATATTCCCCAAAATGGTATAACTAAAAAGTACTTCTGGCCCCGCAAAAAAAAACACTATGCATCCCCGTACAGCTGCAGGGTCACCTGTCAATGTGGCCTTGCAGCTGTTGCAAAACTACAACTCCCATATATTAAATATTTTACCATTTTTTGCTTCAAATTTTTTTTCCCCTATTTTCCTCCTCTAAAACCTAGGTGCGTCTTATAGTCCGAAAAATACGGTATATAGAGCAGTATAGTTCAGACTGTACATTGCATAGTTCGTGTGCTGGTGGATTCTGATTGTAGTTGGCTGGGGCGGGTGCCTCGCTTCCACAGCTTTGATACTGGTGTCCAAACCTAAGCAAGGGCATACCAACTAGGAAAACAGATATAGCAGATGCTATGAGACCCCAAAACTAATGAGGCACATTACTACTGAAACATAAAGTGCAAGTGAGCTTGCCAACGAAAGGTATATAGGATGTATATTAGGAAGTGTTTTGTATTGGTGCATCCTGTTATTTGGCCCATATTTTTTTAAAAACTGGATAACCCCTTTAAGTTAGATAGAATGAGGTGTCATTACAAGCTGTTCTTTATAGGCTGTTCTTTATATATCATCAATATCCATAGGATATTCTTCGCATATCTTTTACATCATCCAATCACATTTTCTTGAAAAAGCCCATTCAAATACACAATAAGGTTCCTTACAATGTAACATGTTATTCACTAATAGCCATCTTGGTATCTTCTTGTAATTATGTCTTTAGACTTCAATAGGCAATATATTTGTACAAGGAAAGAAAAAGTTTCCAAGTTGATCCAACCCAGTAGACACAAACTGTGAAGCGATATTTGTTCTTTCACGGAGCCTACGTTATAAACCGTGGAATGGTTGTGTGCATTTGGGATAAATAGACGTTTATTAAATGATATCGAGGGATACCTAACTCTGGTCTCAATGATCCCTGCGCACCTATGAAGTGGTAGACAGTAACAAGTTAATAAAACATTATCGCCCAGAGTCCAGTAGACCAGCAGTTCAGGTCAGGTCATCATACCTCTAATACATTGTACGGCTTGACAATATACAATGCAGAACTTATATTGCAGAACTTTGATCTTTAAGGATAACAGTGTCAAGAACAATATTCTTAGCAGATTTCTGCAGCTATAGCTATCTGTTTATAGTGTTTGTTTTTTCACCTTTATGGTATACAGTATGCATAGTATTATAACGTTGTGTTAAGTTTATTGTCTCATCTGTTTCTTCATCTACTAGGTTTTAGGCTCAGTTTTACCCTGACATTAAGAAAAGGCTTTAAAAATGGAAGTATTGCGTGTGGAATTTTTTTGTTTTTGGAATTTTTTTCTCCTATAAAGAAGTCTATAAAAGAATGTCTGAAAAACATCAGTTCCAGAACACTCTGCATTTATAAGCAAACAAAAGAAGACGCAATATTCAATAGCAAGGAAGCGAAAACCACCGGAAATGTGGAAAAATAACAACGTATGTAGAGCTATTCCTATTACTTTTGACTTTTAACACTTAAATGTGCAATTTTTTTGGGAAAAAAAACAACTTAAAAAAAGCTGCAAAAATGTTCCCCCCAAAAAGAGGAAGTGGGCATCAGCTTTACTAAGTTTCCAGATATGTAATTTATATTTTTACTTTTTTCTATTTTTTTTTCTAAATTATTCTACAGGTTTTTGATAAGAGGTATAAAAATCTGTTTTTAGCTCCATAAATAGACCACCCTACCCTTTGGGATGTTACAGTCCAATCCACTTGAATGAGATGAGCTGAAATACTAGACCCAGCCTATGGACAACAGTGGTGCTGAAAAACACAGCATGTGGCATTTCATTGTGGAAACACCATGGAAAATAGCAAAATTTAATGAAAAATGCATGGACAGGTGCTTTTTGTTTCCATAGCATTTGTTTATTTCACAGGTTGTTGGCTTTATTACCAACTAGTAGACCCCATGCACACAACTAAGTGTGCTCCTGACATGGGGCCGAGTTTGCAGAAGAATGCATTTGGATGATACTCTATGGGGGCTTTTGATCCATTCTAGATGATATGAACCTGCTTTGTGTCATGGGAACAGAATGTTTTGGAAGCTCCATAGAGATGATGCAGAAAATAGTGTCTTCCGAGTGCATTCTGCCGCCTCCCCAGCCCCACATCGGACACTTGGTTGAGCGCATGGATCCTTAATCTGAGGGTGGTTTCACACACACAACATTTTTCAGAAATCAATCCGATGGGAAGAAGTCCATTTCCTTTTCAATTCACTCCTAGCTTTCACTCAAAAACTGCCATAAAAACTCAGCGTTCTCCAGCATTGTCCCTTGCTCCAGCACTTAATTCATGAAGAGGCTGTATCTCTGTATCTGTATCTCTTTATGAATTAGGTGGCTAATCGCAGCGGCCTAGTGCTTGGGCACAAATCTATGGTAGCCCCAGGGCTGATGTAGTATGTGATGTGTAAAACCTAAAGGCTAAGGCCCCACGTTGTGGAAGCAGTGTAGTTGGTCTTTGGAGATAAATAGCAAAAATATATATCCCGGCGGCCGTGTGGAGAACCTTAAAAAGGACTATGTTGAAACAGTCGCAGCTCCTACCCAGACACCAACCCGAGATGTGGTGAAAAATACAGAGAAACAAAGGGAAAAAAATGAACCGTCGGTTCCCAAGCTCTAACGGTGTATTCTGCATTGGCCTGAAGAAGACACCATTTCAGCGTCGAAGTGCGCAGCCATTTCCTGTCCTTTTGGAACCAATAAAGTTCATTTAAGTCATCCTTGAATTTTTTGACCCTTCTATCAGTGGGCTCCATTCATTATCCTGTTTTTTTCCTTTGTTTTCTCTGGTCTTTGGAGAAACACAGATGGAAAAAAATTGGATTTTGCAGTCCCAGCAAAGTTCATGAGATTTTATCTAACCACATTCTCATATTGCAAAATAAAACCCTGCAAAAAACCTAGTATGTTACCTGTGAAAACACAGTCTTTTCCCCCACCATAGACCATCTAAAGGATGTCTGAAGGATTAAAAGTTCATGATCAGAGTTATCTGTTATCAAGGACACTGTAGGCGGATATCAACGGTGGCTCCGCTCATGTAGAAATGCCCCATACACTGTAATTGATAGGATAGGGTGCCCGTGATAGACTTGTCACAGTCCGTTATTAATATTGAAAGAATTCATGCCACCTCTAAGAGATTATCCTGTGTGGGGACCACTAAAGGAATATCACACTGTATGGGGGCCACCCAAGTTGTACCAGAGACAACTGCATGAAAGAAAAAAGCTAGATTCCTCCCTCATTGTTCCCTCTAAGGGCTTGTTCACACGGGGGGCGGTGGGGCGGATTTTGACCATTTTTTAACTCGGGGAGCCAAGTCAAAATATGGTCAAAACCCGCCTGCCACGATGTCACGGTCGCGGCTTCCCCCACCCCGGAGTCGGCTCAAATGAATGCCTGAGGTTGCGGCTGCCAGGCAGAAGCCGCAGCTCAGCGAGCCGTGGAATCCACCTCAAGAAAGGGCAGCTCGCTTCTTTTTTTACGCTATCGGCAATGGCAATGATAGTCTCCACAGACCACCATTGTAAAGGGGCGGATTATGACGTGGATTTCGCTGTCAAAATCCACCCCTTTGGCCCCATGTGAACTAGCCCTAAAAGTAGGGATGTACGCACTTGGCCCACCAATGTATTAAAACGGCTATGATACAGTATAATTATTCCCCCAATATATATTTTCTACATGATAAAAACATAAATGAATTTTTAGGACCCCAAAAAAACAAATCACAATTTTGGCGCTTCCCAGATCCTTGCGAGTGTCGTCTACAGCACAGTGGAATCGCAGTCACACCTGAATTTTTCAGGTTTTCCGTGGACATAGCCTTTACATTGTATCAATTATCTTGAGACAATTTAAACATGGAAAATAAGAAATTCCGCATCAGAAATATACTGCTTGCGAGCTAATGGTGCTTACAAATGTGGCCATTTAAAGGCTTCAGAATTTGTCTCTCTGTGCAGCATTTATGTTGGTTATCCAGAAAAAAAAGAATTAAAAGCACTGACTCATAAAATTTGATCATCACAATTACATTTGATTGGGGGCTGCGGCTTTAACTTTCTGGTTTCATTTCACTGATATGAAACAATTTAGCTCTTTTTTTTGTTTTATTTTTTTTCCATTGGAACCAATGCCCCATTTGTTGGCAGTGACCTTAAAAGCTTAATTAAAAACTAATGCAGTGTGAGAGTGTGAATCCGCTAGCACTCCCAGGGCTCTGGAGCTTGTCAAAAAAGTCCCATTCCAGCTTTCCCATTCTCTCAAGCAGGTTTTTTTTTTTTTTTTTTTCTCAGCAACATTAATGTTTTCAATAGTGCTGGGATAGATTTGACCTTGGAAATTAATATGGAATCTTGCGTTAACTCCTCACAGACCTCGCTAGCTGTCTGTACACACAAGACCATGAGAAAAAAGAGCAGCCATGTGTTGTGTTTTTCATTTTTGGAAATTCAAATTTCTTTTCTAATTTGCTTTTTTAAATTTTGATGGGTTTTTTTTTCTATTTTTTAAGGTTTTTCCTATAAAGGTTTTATAGGACTCTCTTTAAAATAATAGCATTGATCAACTGTTGTGCAGTGTCTGAACCAGGTGTACCAAAAACATTTTGACCCCACTTTTTGAATACTGTCTGCTTTCCCAAGTAACTGTGTCGTAAAGCAGTAAAACGAAAATTAATAGTGAATAAAGGAAGTTTTTAATTATCCCAAGGTTTTACTAAAACATTCTTAAATAATGAAATCATATAGGCTCAGATATTAGCACTAGAGATGAGCGAACACTGTTCGGAACAGCCGTTCCGAAAAGCACGCTCCCATAGAAATGAATGGAAGCGGCCGGCACGCGGGGGTGTGTGTGTGTGTGTGTGTCTGTGTGTGTGTGTTAAGCGGCCGCCGGCAAAGTCTGCGTGCCAGGTGCTTCCATTCATTTCTATGGGAGCGTGCTGTTCGGATTGGCTGATCCGAACAGTGTTCGCTCATCTCTAATTAGCACTCTTCCTTTCAGCAATAGGGTCTTGGGTTCAAGTCTAACCAAAGACACCATCTATATACCGTTTGTATGTTCTGCCTGGCTACTTTGCTTTCCACCAACCACTACAAAAATAAAAAGCTTCCTGTACTGGCCAATGACTGCATGATTATCTTCAAAACTGGGTGATCATTGGCCACTACAAGAGGAAGGGGGCCAGGATTTTCACAATGTTCGGTTGCTGCAATGTGTGTCGACACCCTAAGGGACCACTCACTTTACAATTTTAACAGGTCCGTTTCCATAGAGTTATGCTAGATTCACACTTGTGTTCGGGTTTCCATTCTTCTAGTCTGTTTGGGGACCTGAAAAACGATAACCCAATTCGCTCAAAAAGCATTTACCCACGGAAACCCAAGGACCCCATAACCTAATGGTGTCTGCCAGGTTTATGACCGAAAAATGCACAGGGAAAAGCCCTGCTTGCAGGACTTTTCTCTCCACATTTTTCAAGTGGAGAGAGGGAATGAAACCCCGAACAAAATCCATGTGCAGGTGTGAACCTAGCCTTAATTATTAAAAAAAAAAAAAAAAAAAAAAAAAAAGGATGAAAAGGAATGCTTGAATGGGGAGAATAGCGCTATAATATAGCAGTGTACAAAGGCACCACCATACAGTACACTCTGTGGACACAAAGTTGCTGTATATGTAGGGCCTATCTATTAAAAGGAAAGCAGTCACCATTCCTAGGATTTAGGCCTCAGTTAAGTGCCATTATGAATACCCTAACCTGGTGGGTACACATTTGCTGTGATGTTCCCTTAGCCACAGAAAGTAGAGGAGAATCTGCTCCATAACTCTCTTACTCTCACCAGAATCTATAGCAAGATCATGGGTCATTGTAGAGAAGTACTGATCTGTACTGATGTGAGTAAAACACTTGTGAAATAGAAAGCTTTCTATTTAGCTGCTTGCAATATTGACTGTGCTTCTGTCTCTACTCTGTGACTCTTTCCTCCCACCTCCCTTCTCCATAGAGTTTTGAAATATGAAACTTTTATGTCCTTCTGTCCCTTGTGCTCTAGCAAGATATAGTTCTGCAATGATAGTCAGTATAGGGAAGGGACAGGGAAGCAGGAAAAGAGCCGAATAAGTTGAGAAAGAGGCATTTTTCCTTGTTTAAGTTATGTTACAAGGCTTCTTATATTCACTTGTACTATTTAATAATTCATGTAATGTTTGATGAAAAGATAATTTAGGTAATTTATAACTACAAGATCTAAAATCATCTGTCTCTGTCTTTGACCTTTCTGCATGTCCTTAACATTGATGGAACCCTATGTGTCAGGAAAAATGCATAAAATACATCTTGATAGCATAGCAGTGGGCAGCTACTATTGAAAACCTAGCTGGAAGTCATCATTATCTCTCCCAGATAAAGCAATAGATCTCCGAATCTCTCAGAATCCTTAAATAAGACGCTCAATGTAACCAACAAGTTTATTATGGCCTGTGTTATATTCATTGAAATGTATAAACTCTGTAGGTTTCCTTTCCTCCATTGTCCTTCCTGTCCATTTTCCTTTGATTATATAATATAGTGAAATATCTTAGAGACAACCTTTCAAAATTGCATTGAAAGGTGGTCATATATGAGCGTTAGGGTTGAGCGATCGGGATTGGAAAAGATTGGATTCCGATCGGCGATCGAGTAAATTTCACGATCGCGATTGGAATTGCGACCCGATCTTTTCCAGCGGGATCGAGATCGGAAGTTATCTCAAGATCGGCTCAACCCCAAAAGTGACTTTTCCCATAGAAAAGCATTGACTAGGGTTGAGGATCGGGATCGGAAAAGATCGGATTCCGATCGGCGATCGAGCAAATTTCACGATCGAGATCGGCTGGAAAATGATCAGAAATTGGATTTTAAAATCGATCTTGAAATCTCAAGATCGGCTCAACCCTAATGAGCGGTCTTCTCAAAGAAGATGTCCATTATGGCATACTATATGGTGGAACTGGAACTCTGGGACAACCGCTCCTTTATCCAAATCAAAGAGATGTTATTTTGTTGAGGATTAATCGTATCTTACATAGGGTAGTAGATACCTTACCCTGACTTTTAGAAGAATTACTTAAAGGGGTTGACCATTTTCTGAAGATATTAGATACTGATAACCCATTCACAAATTGGTCTGGATCCAACGCCCAAACCCCCAAACGGTTCAGTCTCCGAAAGCCATATACCAAGTATACGGCCGGAAGCAGCCCTGCTCCTATTCAAGTGAATGAGATGAGACCAGCACTACAGTGTGCAGAGCTCCGCTGGCCGCATCAGCTGATTGGTTTGGGTTCAGGTGTCAGACCCTGACCGATTTGATACTTTTGGCCTATGCTACGGATAGGTGATCAGAATCAAATATCTTCATATCCTGGACAACTTCTAATCCGATAACATTACAAGGAGATTCAGGTTCCCAAAATCTTCATAAGAAATGGACAATTGAAATAAAACTAGCGTAAACGCGCCATTAATATCCTCCGTATCCTCCTCAAACACTACATAGGTGACATCTTTACTATAACAACATACTAGTAAAAATGGAAGGCTTGTACATAAGGTAAGTCTATTGAAGCAAGCGTTTGTCATCTAGTCAAGTAGAAAACTCGGAAAATTGTATGGAAATGAATCACAATGCAACCGTGTGCCAAGTCTGCCATTTTTATATCGATCCAGTATGGTGTTCCACAGCCTTTTAACCTGCTCGGCAACGCAATGAGATTATTTTACAAGCGGCGGTTTATAGTGTTTTGAATAGAATTCTTAGAAGAGAGGAGGTAATTACTATCCCGCTCCTTCTATATATCACTCAGGACCTCTGACTTCCAAAGTAATTATATCGACATGCATGGTAATAATACCACTGTATTATAGTGTGTCTTATGTTTATTGCCGGCCATTCTTACAATTTCTACCTTCCCTGAGCTGAATTGGCACAGTCTAGTCTTGCAGATTGTTCCAGCATGATAATTGTTAAGAAGCAGGTGATTAAATAGTCTGGGGACTTGGTAAATGTGACCTAGTAAAAGCCAAGGTACGGCAAGGGAGTCACTAGCACTGAATCTCAGGTCACCTGATCCAGGAGAAATGGGTGATAAAAACAAGCATTTTCGGAAATTATGTAGAATATTCCATTTGTGGCTTGCTGCAGTCGGGGAGGGAGCAGAATTTTAATCAGAGAGACTGCAGTGACAGACTGCAATGTGCCTGGTGTTATACTGTCCTTATAAATCATATTAACACAGCCAGACGCTCAGTGCACAGAGCAGCTTAAAGCTGTCAATGCTGAGTCTGGCCAGGGGAATGAGGCTGCGGAGAGGGGGAGGCTGGAAGGAACCTGGGAAAGAAACAAATAAAATATTGAGTGGGAGGAAGGCATGGAAATAAGGGCAAATAAAAAGGAGGGAAACAAAGGAAAATACAACAGCATGACTTGGAGGGATATGAAGACAGCGAAAATCATAGGTCACATAGAGTGACTGCAAAAATGAGAAATCAACCAAAAACCGTAGTAAAACGTACACATTCTTACCATAAATTGTAATAGTACATATAAAGCACAATATTGTACAATAATATGTGTGAATTCCCATAAACAGCTCTGCGGATCAGCCGGCCATACACGTCATTAACATCAGATGAACCTGAAATTCGATGAATACGATCTAAGGGTGCGTTCACACTACTGATACGCTGCCTGATTCTGAACGTTAAAACACGTTCAGAATCAGCGGCGTATAAAGCAGATCCCATTCATTTCAATGGGAGCCGGCATACGAGCGCTCCCCATTGAAATGAATGGGCTGCTTTTTTCACTACGAGCGCTCCCATTGAAGTGAATGGGAAGCGCTCACGTGTACGGCTAGCTCTGCTCAGTCACTCAGGACTAATGAGGGTCCCAGTGGTTGTGCCCCCACAATCAGCAAGTTCTCAGGTATCCTGTGGGTAGCTTGCTATGGTGGAATATTCCCTTTAAGTAGTAATACTGTGTGCTTTACATGGGTTAAATATACATTGTATTGCAAAGGTAAGCTAGTTAGAAAAAAATGTATTTCTCCAACCAAAAGGCTCTGCATCCAGGGTGCAATAAAAGGATGCCATACCTGCCGAACAACAAAAACTATGAAATAGGCATTAGTAATAATAACAATAATAATACTAATTGTATTTATATAGCGTCAACATATTTTGTAGCACTTTACAAATAAAATGCATTTTCAGGAATTTTTATTTCAAAATATTAAATTAGAGACGTGTTCCTAGACTAGTGATGCATAGAGTATTTCAGTATTAAAACCTTATTTTACCTTCCATCTTAAAAACATGATGTGCGTATGCAGGGGCATAACAAGTGTTCATTGGGCCCCATAGCAAAATTTTTAATTGGCCCCAATTTACCATAACCACCTGAAGCAGAAAGTTAAGAACTTGAAAAGTGTGTTACCATTACGAAGTGATGTCACAGTACAAGGCTAATGCACACAGTGATGTCACAGTACAGGGATAATACACACAATGATGTCACAGTACAGGGATAATAGACCCAGTGATGTCACAGTACAGGGATAATAGACACAGTGATGTCACAGTACAGGGATAATATACACAGTGATGTCACAGTACAAGGCTAATGCACACAGTGATATCACAGTACAGGGATAATTGACGCAGTGATGTCACAGTATAGGGATAATAGACACAGCGATGTCACAGTACAGGGAGAATTGACACAGTGATGTCACAGTACAGGGAGAATTGACACAGTGATGTCACAGTACAGGGATAATAAACACAGTGATGTCACAGTACAGGGATAATTGACACAGTGATGTCACAGTACAGGGATAATTGACACAGTGATGTCACAGTACAGGGATAATAGACACAGTGATGTCACAGTACAAAGATAATTGATACAGTGATGTCACAGTACAGGGATAATAGACAAAGTGATGTCACAGTACAGGGATAATATACACAGTGATGTCACAATACAGGGATAATGCACACAGTGATGTCACAGTACAGGGATAATAGACACAGTGATGTCACAGTACAGGGATAATAGACACAGTGATGTCACAGTATAGGGATAATAGACACAGTGATGTCACAGTACAGGGATAATTGACACAGTGATGTCACAGTACAGGGATAATTGACACAGTGATGTCACAGTACAGGGATAATAGACACAGTGATGTCACAGTACAAAGATAATTGATACAGTGATGTCACAGTACAGGGATAATAGACAAAGTGATGTCACAGTACAGGGATAATATACACAGTGATGTCACAATACAGGGATAATGCACACAGTGATGTCACAGTACAGGGATAATAGACACAGTGATGTCACAGTACAGGGATAATTGACACAGTGATGTCACAGTATAGGGATAATAGACACAGTGATGTCACAGTACAGGGATAATTGACACAGTGATGTCACAGTACAGGGATAATTGACACAGTGATGTCACAGTACAGGGATAATTGACACAGTGATGTCACAGTACAGGGATAATAGACACAGTGATGTCACAGTACAAAGATAATTGATACAGTGATGTCACAGTACAGGGATAATAGACAAAGTGATGTCACAGTACAGGGATAATATACACAGTGATGTCACAATACAGGGATAATGCACACAGTGATGTCACAGTACAGGGATAATAGACACAGTGATGTCACAGTACAGGGATAATTGACACAGTGATGTCACAGTATAGGGATAATAGACACAGTGATGTCACAGTACAGGGATAATTGACACAGTGATGTCACAGTACAGGGATAATTGACACAGTGATGTCACAGTACAGGGATAATTGACACAGTGATGTCACAGTACAGGGATAATAGACACAGTGATGTCACAGTACAAAGATAATTGATACAGTGATGTCACAGTACAGGGATAATAGACAAAGTGATGTCACAGTACAGGGATAATATACACAGTGATGTCACAATACAGGGATAATGCACACAGTGATGTCACAGTACAGGGATAATAGACACAGTGATGTCACAGTACAGGGATAATTGACACAGTGATGTCACAGTATAGGGATAATAGACACAGTGATGTCACAGTACAGGGATAATTGACACAGTGATGTCACAGTACAGGGATAATACACACAGTGATGTCACAGTACAGGGATAATTGACACAGTGATGTCACAGTACAGGGATAATACACACAGTAATGTCACAGTACAGGGATAATACACACAGTGATGTCACAGTACAGGGATAATAGACACAGTGATGTCACAGCACAAGGATAATGCACACAGTGATGCCACAGTACTAGGCTAATGTACACAGTGATGTCACAGTACAGGGGATGTTAGACACAGTGATATCACAGTGGAGAGAGAATGCACTCAGTGATCTGACAGAACAGGAATAATACAGACAGTATTCACAACAGATATCACAGTACAGGTATAAGATGAGCTATGACATCATATCACAGGGATAATGCACACCAAAAAAGATCACTGTATACATGATGACATTACAGCTTCTGAAGAAAGTAATTACAATAATGCCACGTACAGGTATTACGATGTCTTTAACCATAGGGTCGCCGGTGCATCCTCTGGAGGAGAGGTCATGTTCATGTTCTATGTTACAATTTGACTACGTCCCTTCTGTCTTCATGTTGGTTTTCTTTAGGTAGTTTCTTCTCAAAGTAGAAAGCCATATTGTTAGGTAATTGGTTTCCTATGAAATTGGCAAGATTGGGAAATTAGACTGTGAGCCCAACAGGGGACCTGAATCACAATTTCTGTACAGCGCTGTGGAATATGCTGCCACTATAAAAGCAACAGGAAATTAATGAACAAGTCAGTGCATTGTCCATTTTCAGTGATTTCACGTCCTTTTAGGTCCTTTAGGCCCGGCACTTTTTGACTATGTAAGCAAGTTATGTAGGTGCGGATTTTGACTCTTCACCATGAATACATACTTGGTACATAACTGCACAGCAATAATTAGAAGGTAAAAGAAGGTTGGGGAAGGGGTAGCGAGTGTAAAGTTAACTTGAATGACTTCCCCCAAGGCTGTGCCGGCTGGGCTGTAGTGTTCCCAGAACATCATGGTAACATTGTGGCTTTTCCCAGAAGGATTTCAACACCAGGTTGTTATGTATACCCTGGGGAATGTGTGCAGTGAGACACAGGTATGTAAGATATGCCAGTGGTCGTAAATGCCGGGTAGTAGATATTGTCCTGGGGGTTGTGCACAAAAGTTACACTCCGAGGAGTTTTACTTTTTCTTACTAAACTGTCACAAAAACATAAAGAATTGTAGAGAAGTATTTATGGTAAGGCAACATAGCACCCTGTACATCTACAACATACGTGGCACCATAGTCTGCTTAGTCCAAGAAGCATTATGGTCAATTCTAAGTTATAAATTAAGTTTACTTTCCTTTCTCTAAACAGGTCACAAATTCTATTATTTCATAGGATATTCTGTACAGAGTAGGATCATCTTCCTGTTATGAAGCTCACGTCTTTCTTTCTCACAGCCATAGATCTATATGACGACTTTATTTTGCACAATCTTGGACCTGTTTTCATTTAGAATGAAAGATAGAACATAATGTCACGGAAACTAGGAATAAAGGGCTGTGTGTTCTCGATCCCAAAATCAAAGAGTATTGCAGAATCAGTTATGGAACAAAGTGGGATCTGTTAACAAGATGTAAAACATAAGGGGAGATTTATGAAGACTGGCATTTTTAACAGGTTTGCCCTGATCCCGCAGAGGGTGCACCTTATTTATGACAAGGCGCAAACCTCCTTATAAATCTGCTGGGCATCGGGAGGGAAATATGAGCGGTCGTAGATTTCCAGGATCATTTACATATAAACGTAAACCGAATACCTGGCTAAATTTGGTGAGATGGAACCTGGATGTAGATGCTACTGGGGACTCGGTATATATTGGAATGGAAGTGTCAGAGGATTTAGGGTTACTTACACCCTAAGTTCTAGGGGCCAAATATACTTCTTCGTCCTTTGTCTAACACTGATCTACCTAAAAAAGGGGAAGCTAAGTCCTAATTACTTGTGTACTTGCAATGACGCTAGCAAACGAAGCACATTCACTTAACAGGATCAGTCACCAGCACATTACTAAGGCAGAAGTTGTCCAGCCAAAAAGTAGTAAGCCAAGTTGCAGCAAGAGTGGTAGCGAGAATCAGTGGCAAAACTTAGACAGTCTAAACACTCATCAGCTTTTAGCATGAGAGTAGCGATCCTGTGACCTGACACAGCAACTACCCACATCTCACAGGGGTTTGCATTCAGTTCCTTTAGCATTTGTCCTTCAGCCCACTAGGGTTTTGCTTCTACCATTTAGCCTTTACCCTACCCTAATAAAGTTTGTTAACAGCAAAACACTTCAGGGGCATAGCAGGATGGCAAGACAGCAGTGTAAAATCAGGACTGTCCCTCTGGATCCAGGACATTTGGGGCTAGAGATGAGCGAGTACTATCCGGATCAACAGATTGGAACAGCACGCACGCATTGAAATGAATGGAAGCACCTGGTACTTCCGCTTTGACGGCGGCCGGCCGCTTAACCCCCCGCATGCCGGCTACGTCCATTCATTTCAATGCGTGCGTGCTGTTCCAATTGGCTGATCCGAACAGTACTCGCTCATCTCTAGTTGGGGCCTATGGATTATATATCTATATGAATCATTTAAAAACAAATTAAAATCTAAAACTAAAGGCATGGATTGGACAGGATTCTGCTGGTGCCTGCACAACAATGTTCTATGCCAAATGGGGATAACATTTGGCTTTGAGGTCCAAATCTGGCTACTGAATGTTCTGAAACTCTGCAGTCGAAAAGTGCCAATGGCAGACAGTATTACAACAGATTCCATTGAGAGGACCCCTAGCTATAGCTATTTCTCACTTCCTTTTCATCTGATTCTGGTGATGGTAACTTACATAGGTAGATAGAGGGATGCAGTCCAAAACTTGCTGACAGGTTGCCTCTTTCAGGGCCAGCTCTTACTCTAGTTCATGGTTGTGATGTCATATGCAGATGGTGGGATTTTTCCATCCATCATTGGTGAATAACTAACATGTTATAGTAAAATAGGCGATGTACATGGAGCATATAAACTTGTGGTCTTTTGGTCACATTTCATGTACTAAAGCATGTACTAATCACATTATCCTTTGGCTGTATTGCTGTATGGTCCAGAAAAAAAATACTTGTTCTCTAAATGTAATTCTGCTCTTTTATCTTTATCACAAGGGATATTTTTTCCTCATAAAACCTGAAATTCAGTAGTTTACTATGTAATACTTTGGACCCAAATTGTGCAAAGCAAATATCTGACATATAATAGAGAAGTACCGAATAATACCAGCACTGAGGTGTTACAATACAGGCCTTTTATGTGGCAAGAAGCATTTGCAAAGCTTTACAAAAATTGGATTGCTCTCAAATATTTGATATCTATTCATCTTGCAGCCAATTTTAATATAGCACTTGCAAAATTAAATCTTATTTTCATCCATTTCAGAGCACAGCTGTATCGAATTATCCATGAGCATGCCACATTATGCCCGCATATTCCCATCACCCTGAACAGAAAACACTCCTTTCACCAGACACAATTTTGACTCATAAATCTGTATGTTGGAACTTAAAATCTAGGAGATAGATAGAAGCAGATTCTCTAAAAGTTTCTTCTTCATACAAAAGTTTTAAAGGCAGATCTCAGGCCCGGGCCCCATGGATCGGAAAACGATGCAGTAAAAATCACGGCGTTTTACTGTAATTGCAAAGTGGATGGGATTCTTGCAAATCCCAGGCGCATTTTGCGGGTAAAACCGCACGGTTTTAGAAATCACAGCATGTCAAAGATATTTACGGAAACGCCGGCGGCTTGTAACAGAAAGTCCGCGGAGGAAAACTCAGAGAACTTTCTGTTTAAAGTGCTGCGGGAAGAACCGCGATGTGTTCCCGAGATGCTTTAGTGCTGCTTAATGTCCTGTGGGCCCTTAGTTTCAGGGTCCTTATTATTGAGGACCTATCTTTAGGGCCCATCAGTAAAATCCATTCTGGGGGCCCTCCATACAGGTAACATGATAATATTAAACTTGCAAAAAAAAAATTTTTTAGCAGCAGCTTGCTTCCAGTCTTTGCCCGGGAATTTTTTTGTTCTGGGATCCTGTTAGCAGTCTGCTGCTTGGCTCTTGCCTTGCACAAGGGCTCTTATAGTTCTCTGAGACAGGGACATATTCTTACAACTTCAATAGTCCTCAGGCAGCAACAAAACACTGCAAAACATTGCTGAGAAGGGCCATCGCAGTAAGGTGGGGCCCAGGGAAGGAGGATTCTGATCTATAGTCCTTGTTGTCAGTACTACATATATACATTATGTAGTGGCCATGCCTAGTAATATAGTTCCCTGCCGCTTAGATTAATTCAAAGGGATCCCAAAAATTTGATCGAAAGATGCCAAAATTCTATGCAAGTCCAGATAGAAACAACGGTCATGTATAGCAACCAAAGTAGGGTTCCAAAATTTCCAAAAGATATATATATATATATATATATATATATATATATATATATATATATATATATATATAGTATATACAGTCCTATGAAAAAGTTTGGGCACCCCTATTAATCTTAATCATTTTTTGTTCTAAATATTTTGGTGTTTGCAACAGCCATTTCAGTTTGATATATCTAATAACTGATGGACACAGTAATATTTCAGGATTGAAATGAGGTTTATTGTACTAACAGAAAATGTGCAATATGCATTAAACCAAAATTTGACCAGTGCAAAAGTATGGGCACCCTTATCATTTTATTGATTTGAATTCCCCTAACTACTTTTTACTGACTTACTGAAGCACAAAATTGGTTTTGTAACCTCAGTGAGCTTTGAACTTCACAGCCAGATGTATCCAATCATAAGAAAAGGTATTTAAGATGGCCAATTGCAAGTTGATCTCCTATTTGAATCTCCTCTGAAGAGTGGCATCATGGGCTACTCAAAACAACTCTCAAATGATCTGAAAACAAAGATTGTTCAACATAGTTGTTCAGGGGAAGGATACAAAAAGTTGTCTCAGAGATTTAACCTGTCAGTTTCCACTGTGAGGAACATAGTAAGGAAATGGAAGAGCACAGGGACAGTTCTTGTTAAGCCCAGAAGTGGCAAGCCAAGAAAAATATCAGAAAGGCAGAGAAGAAGAATGGTGAGAACAGTCAAGGACAATCCACAGACCACCTCCAAAGAGCTGCAGCATCATCTTGCTGCAGATGGTGTCACTGTGCATCGGTCAACTATACAGCGCACTTTGCACAAATAGAAGCTGTATGGGAGAGTGATGAGAAAGAGGCCGTTTCTGCACGTACGCCACAAATAGAGTTGCCTGAGGTATGAAAAAGCACATTTGGACAAGGCAGCTTCATTTTGGAAACAAAAATTGAGTTGTTTGGTTATAAAAAAAGGCGTTATGCATGGCGTCCAAAAAGAAACAGCATTCCAAGAAAAACACATGCTACCCACTGTAAAATTTGGTGGAGGTTCCATCATGCTTTGGGGCTGTGTGGCCAATGCCGGCATCGGGAATCTTGTTAAAGTTGAGAGTCACATGGATTCCACTCAGTATCAGCAGATTCTTGAGAATAATGTTCAAGAATCAGTGACGAAGTTGAAGTTACGCCGGGGATGGATATTTCAGCAAGACAATGATCCAAAACACCGCTCCAAATCCTCAGGCATTCATGCAGAGGAACAATTACAATGTTCTGGAATGGCCATCCCAGTCCCCAGACCTGAATATCATTGAACATCTGTGGGATGATTTGAAGCGGGCTGTCCATGCTCGGCGACCATCTAACTTAACTGAACTTGAATTGTTTGTCCAAAATACCTTTATCCAGGATCCAGGAACTGATTAAAAGCTACAGGAAGCGACTAGAGGCTGTTATCTTTGCAAAAGGAGGATCTACTAAATATTAATGTCACTTTTCTGTTGAGGTGCCCATACTTTCGCACCGGTCAAATTTTGGTTTAATGCATATTGCACATTTTCTGTTAGTACAATAAACCTCATTTCAATCCTGAAATATTACTATGTCCATCAGTTATTAGATATATCAAACTGAAATGGCTGTTATAAACACCAAAATATTTAGAACTAAAAATGATTAAGATTAATAGGGGTGCCCAAACTTTTTTATAGGACTGTATATATATACAGTGCCTACAAGTAGTATTCAACCCCCTGCAGATTTAGCAGGTTTACACATTCGGAATTAACTTGGCATTGTGACATTTGGACTGTAGATCAGCCTGGAAGTGTGAAATGCACTGCAGCAAAAAAGAATGTTATTTCTTTGTTTAATTTTTTTTAAATTGTGAAAAGTTTATTCAGAGGGTCATTTATTATTCAACCCCTCAAACCACCAGAATTCTGTTTGGTTCCCCTAAAATATTAAGAAGTTGTTCAGGTACAAAGAATGAGCTTCACATGTTTGGATTAATTATCTCTTTTTCAAGCCTTTTCTGACTATTTAAGACCCTCCCCAGACTTGTGAACAGCACTCATACATGGTCAACATGGGAAATACAAAGGAGCATTCCAAGGCCATCAGAGACAAGATCGTGGAGGGTCACAAGGCTGGCAAGGGGTACAAAACCCTTTCCAAGGAGTTGGGCCTACCTGTCTCCACTGTTGGGAGCATCATCCAGAAGTGGAAGGCTTATGGAACTACTGTTAGCCTTCCACGGCCTGGACAGCCTTTGAAAGTTTCCGCCCGTGCCGAGGCCAGGCTTGTCCGAAGAGTCAAGGCTAACCCAAGGACAACAAGGAAGGAGCTCCGGGAAGATCTCATGGCAGTGGGGACATTGGTTTCAGTCAATACCATAAGTAACGTACTCCACCGCAATGGTCTCCGTTCCAGACGAGCCCATAAGGTACCTTTACTTTCAAAGCGTCATGTCAAGGCTCATCTACAGTTTGCTCATGATTACTTGGAGGACTCTGAGACAGACTGGTTCAAGGTTCTCTGGTCTGATGAGACCAAGATCGAGATCTTTGGTGACAACCACACACGTGACGTTTGGAGACTGGATGGCACTGCATACGACCCCAAGAATACCATCCCTACAGTCAAGCATGGTGGTGGCAGCATCATGCTGTGGGGCTGCTTCTCAGCCAAGGGGCCTGGCCATCTGGTCCGCATCCATGGGAAGATGGATAGCACGGCCTACCTGGAGATTTTGGCCAAGAACCTCCGCTCCTCCATCAAGGATCTTAAGATAGGTTGTCATTTCATCTTCCAACAAGACAATGACCCAAAGCACACAGCCAAGAAAACCAAGGCCTGGTTCAAGAGGGAAAAAATCAAGGTGTTGCAGTGGCCTAGTCAGTCTCCTGACCTTAACCCAATTGAAAACTTGTGGAAGGAGCTCAAGATTAAAGTCCACATGAGGCACCCAAAGAACCTAGATAACTTGGAGAAGATCTGCATGGAGGAGTGGGCCAAGATAACTCCAGAGACCTGTGCCGGCCTGATCAGGTCTTATAAAAGACGATTATTAGCTGTAATTGCAAACAAGGGTTATTCCACAAAATATTAAACCTAGGGGTTGAATAATAATTGACCCACACTTTTATGTTTAAAATGTATTAAAATTTAACTGAGCAACATAACTTTTTAGTTTGTAAGATTTATGCATCTGTTAATAAATCCTGCTCTTGTTTGAAGTTTGAAGGCTCTAACTTATTTGCATCTTATCAAAACTGCAAAATCTGCAGGGGGTTGAATACTACTTGTAGGCACTGTATATATATACAGTCCTATGAAAAAGTTTGGGCACCCCTATTAATCTTAATCATTTTTTGTTCTAAATATTTTGGTGTTTGCAACAGCCATTTCAGTTTGATATATCTAATAACTGATGGACACAGTAATATTTCAGGATTGAAATGAGGTTTATTGTACTAACAGAAAATTTGCAATATGCATTAAACCAAAATTTGACCGGTGCAAAAGTATGGGCACCTCAACAGAAAAGTGACATTAATATTTAGTAGATCCTCCTTTTGCAAAGATAACAGCCTCTAGTCGCTTCCTGTAGCTTTTAATCAGTTCCTGGATCCTGGATAAAGGTATTTTGGACAAACAAAAATACCTTTTGTAGGACTGTATATATATATATATATATATATATATATATATATATATATATATATATCACTTAAGCAAGTGCTGCCATATAATACTATAATGCCAAATGCATGTTTACGCTGCGTTCACACCTGCGTTCAGGGTCTCCGTTCTATGGTTTCCGTCTTCTGCATGCCAGAAGACGGAAACCATAGACCGGGTCCTGCCGTGAGCGGCGGTGAGCGTTTTAGGCTCTCCGCCGCGAAACCGGATTTTTTTATCCGGACACAGAGTACTGCATGTCCGACTCTGTGTCCGGATTATAAAACTCGGTTTCGCGGCGGAGAGCGCAAAACGCTCACCGCCGCTCACGGCCGGACAGCTTTCTCACCCATTCAAATGAATGGGTGAGAAAGTCTCCTGCAGGTTTCCGTCTCCTGCCTCTGTTTTAGGCAGGAAACGGAAACCTCAAGTACGGAGTGCCGGCGCAGATGTGAACGAGCCCTTAGACTTCATCTTCATCTAGAGTAGAAAGGGGTTACACATACCTGGTACACATGGAGGTGACATGTCTAGGATAGTGAGTATGTTTTTGGAAGTCCTATTGTCAGGAATCCCTTAGACCACATTCAAGTGACCAATGGTAAAAACTCTAGGGGCGCCCATTTTCAGGGATACCTCATACATTGAAGTGAAATGAGGGATCCGCAAATACAGATAAAAATAGAACATGGTCTATATTCTGATGATCCGTGGAAACAAACCATCAAAATACTGTCATGTGAATAGCCCCCGTTCACATGCAGTGATAGTAATGCAGTCGTGTGATGGGCATTAAAAAAAATTGCTATTACACGGCCGATGTTCACTGTCGTGTGAATATGCGGTAAGATCCTTGTCTCTGTGAAGTAGCTGCCAATTGACTCATCCAAGGAGGTTAAATAAATCCTTGAATCAACAACCAATTTCAGCAGTCTAGTTATATTGTAATATTATTTGTTTCAAGTAACACATCCATTGCCAACAAAGCAACCATTCCAACATGCTGTGGCAGAGAGTTCCATAATCTCACTTACAGACATGAATCCCTTCTGAGCTTGTACATTATTCTTTTCTCCAGGGGTAATCCTAGATATGGATGAATACCTTAAGACTCTGTACTATACATTGATATATCTGTGCATAGTAGTTAGATCTCTAAGCCCACTTTGTCCCCCTAACTAATCTTGATACCCCAGTGTCACTCATAACATCAGGAGCTACAAGTTCACAATGAAGTTCAACTGTTACAGTAACTTTTAGACCTCTTCTTATATTCTACTCATACTGAATGGTCACCATTGCTAATATGTGTGTATCAACAATATATAACTTCAGCCTTGAGATGTTTTAACACCTACAGTAGGTAAAAAATATGCAAATCTATTCTCCAGGTTGTAATTAGGAGAACAGTGCCGCTGTATGTTGTCCTCTAGGGAATCCCTAGCGGATCAGGAATGACTTGTAAGTCTCCGTACGCATATGTAGGCACACACTCTCCCTAATGTGTATGATTATCCCCTGACCCTGGTCTATAGTCTCTCTCTCTGCCAAATTAGTATCCCTGCGCTATGCTGAGGAGGTCCAAAAGACCGAAACAGCGCTGTCCATAGCTGGGAATCTGTTCCTTTTGGAATAGAAATACTAATTTGGCAATAAACTCCGCATCATGATAGTAGGCTTATTAACTGAGTCATGCATGATGTTAAGGGGGATGTCCCTAGAGGGCAGAATACAGAGGCACTGTTCTCCTAATTACATCCTGGAGAATAGATTTGCATATTTTTTACCCAGAATCCCTAGCGGAGCAGGAATGATTTGTAAGTCTCCGTACGCCTATGTAGGCACATCCCCTGACCCTCACCTACAGTAGGAAAGAAATTCTATAGTTATATCTTTAGCATCAAATCAGAGAGCTGTAAAACGTATATATCTTGTTGGTGCTGTGTATCCCATGTCTACATAATATTTTGTACATAATATAAGTGTCTGTCCGCATAAATGGGCTGTTCCTCTAGTGAATGGGGGGGGCAGGAACGTGGTGCGACCTATGTGGATAGTTCTGGAGATGGGAAGGAGACCAGAAGTCTTCAGTGTTCCTTGGTAGAGAAAGGTAGTGCAGAGAAACCAAGTGTGACACCTAACTGGTTTGCAAATCTTCCAGCCAGACCAGTTCTGTGTAACAGCCATAGTCAGGAGAAAGTAAGGCTGTCCCATTCTAGTCCACATATTAGAGGAGTATGTGACAGTTCTGGATCTGAAGATGAGTAGTACATGGGTCTCAGAGTAATGACCCCAGGGCAGATAGCCCACCATTTTGGGATCTTTTGAGTCAGAGAGAAAGAGTGACATATAGAAGAGTAAAGACTATTTCTGTAGGAAGGGGGAAAGGGGCAGACTGCAACCTGGTGTAACAACTGCTACCTCTGCCCCTACTCACATTAGTAAAACTATAACAACCATACATCCATGCATAAAATCTCTGATACCGCATTCTACCCTGAATAAAGTTACAAGTTACCCTTTTTTACTGCATACCTTGTGTTCCTGAGTCTTAATTCTGCATGCCCATCATTGGCACTCCAACTCCTATCAGGCTAAGGAAGGCTGACAACTAGCAAATGGCCTGGGGGTGTGACTACTATAACCATCAGGTACACTGTAGGTTCCCTCAGCCCAGGAAATTGGTTGAGTTGTACCAATCCCTACAAAGGGACTACACCATGGCCACCTACCTGGAGAGAATACGCCACCCCAAGCACAGACAGACCCTGAGCCGGTACAGACTGAGCGCCCACAACCTAGAGATAGAGACGGGGCGATACAGGCAGACGTACAAGCCACGGGAGAACAGACTGTGCCAGCACTGTGACCAGGGGGCCCTACAAGACGAGACCCACTTCCTGCTACACTGCACCAAATACTCAGCTGTGAGGGCCATCTACTACCAAAGACTCTCCACCCACATCCCAGGCTTCATATCTGCAGACGAGAAGAGGAAACTCTACATCCTACTGGGAGAAGAAGAGGCCACTGTGGAGATCACTGCCCAATACCTGTCCAGCTGTCACCAAACAAGAGGAAGATGAGACTCCACGGACTGTTATATTTATCCCAATACAATAATAACAATACAACAATAATTTCTTCTAGTTCTAAAAACTTTTCATAAAGAATTTTAATATAAGAAACAATATAATATATCTTTATTAATGAGCTCTGTTTCTTTCGCCTCTTTTTAAGCTGTTCTTCTCCTCCTCTTCAATTGGACTGTTGTTTACATTATATAAGTCTCTATACTCAGCCTAATACATAGAGCTATATGGAGAAGGAGACTACTGCCCGCTAGTTAATTAATTTATTGCCTCTTTCTGTGCACTCCTAGCTTCTTATCTACAACCTAGCAGTATGAAAACTGCACAGAACAGACTGTATCTGCAGTAATTATTTCTTTAATAAGATACATTGCAATGTTTCATATGTTAACCTGCACTATTCTTTTATGAAAAATTGTCTATATCTGGAGCTACCCTTTAAATTTGTAGATAAGTTAAAAAAAAAAAAAAAGTTTTTGCAAATATAAGTAATTATAAGATTTTCTCTAACCATCTTAGTGGTGACAATCATTTGTCTTGTTCAGTTGCCAGTGAATATGACACTTTCTATGGTCTGGTACTTGTCGGAAAACCAGCCATGATTTCCTTATTGTTACCCGGCAGAGACATTCCATGCATGATAAGAGAACCTGTCCACAATAAGCAATCATAGACTGTTCCTGTATTCATGGCAACCTGCATACACAACAGACTGTCACTACTAAGATGGTTAGAGAAAATGTTTAAAACTTGCAAAATTTCTAATTACTTATTTTTGTAAAATTTTTAACGTTCAAGGGAAACCCCTTTACTGAATTCACAATCCACTCTCCATGTGCATATATTGTCAAATCGAGTCCCATTTATCCAGTGCCTTACGTAGACTTCCGGGGAAAAGGTTCAGTTTGCTGTTCTAACCCTACATCTACACCATGGCCAAGGCAAAGTGACTTGTTGACACCCACGTGTCCCAGTTGCCCTCCTTCCTATCATTGCTTTGGTTTGCAGATTGACTGTAGAAGAAGTTAGCATGCAGAGCATTGTTGTAAACTATTCAGGGAAGTTTGTGCTGTGTATTTGGGAGGACTGCGTCTAGGTACTAATGCTGCTTGGGTGGATTGACTTTCTAAAACCCATAAACAGCCTTGATGTGATCTCTCCCATGGCCTATTGCGAAGCTACTGGTACCTGACTTGCAGCTGACTTATCAGTGAGACAAGCCCTGCATGGATATCGTATTGTCGAATGTATAAATAAGCACAGGCTGATATACCAATTAACATCAAATATATTGCTGGTGTTTACGGCATGCTCCCAGTGGGGCGCATTATACAATTAACAATGATACTAGGGGAGTTTTAAAGGGATGGGGGGGTGTACATCGTATACCAGGACTGCTGTACTGTGCCAAGTGTAATTGCAGCTTCCCACTTTGCATGGAGCTTCCATATCCTCTTTATATCCCTGCGCTGAACACCCTGTGGAGTGTCGTCTGTAGATTCATTAACTGGAGTGAGGATGTAAAAAGCAGAAGAGTGTAACATTTTAATTAGCCCTGAACAATAAACAGGCTTAATGAGCGGCATGAAAGTTCCCATGTGAACTCTGAGTGGTCTTAAGGAAGGGAGGGCCCATTACACCCTCAACCAATTTCATGCTGACTCTATGCCCTACGATCCTCATTATTGGATAAATATGTGGACACCTCAAGCCTGTGTGTGCTTGTTTATTGCTTCCTCTTCCTTGCAGACAATCCTAAAGACAATGAGCTACTGTAAAAAGTACAGACTTCAAAGGCAGGTCGCTTATATTTACATACTGGTGGTCACGTGGAGGGGTTCACTTAGGCCCACCAAGCAACTAAGCTAAACTGCACTCATCTTACTCCTCCCATGTCCTCAAATGACACATAGAATGGATGCGGGGCTGTGTTACCCATTAGATGCTATAAAGCTATGCCATATATTCAACCTATGTCTGGAGAAGGTGTAAGTGACAAATATTACCTATTAAGGTGGCCTAATACATCTACTGAATACTGTGCACTTCCCTATCCTATTAAGAAGATAATGACCAGTAAATATAAGTCATTGAGTTGTCAAATTCTGTCAAGTTGTTCAATTTTTACTATTTCTTGGTGGTATCTTGGAGTGTTTCTCAACTTGTCCAGACACCTGCTGGTCTGGATATGAAATATAATAATCTCCAGCTCCTATATTATGGCATAACTTGTCCATTAAGGGGTCTGGAATTTGTAGGTGAATCTGCAGTGGCAACCATATTGAAAGAGGAGTAACTTTCCTGGACCCTAAGGCAAGATCTATTACAGGGCCCCCCACCTATTGTGAGCCATTTATAATGCAAGCAATTTTATTGCGTGGGCATGTTTGGACCCCTTCAGGTATGGAGGACTGAGTATAGTATGGTATACAGGTAAAGTAGAAAGGGATGTATAATCAACATCAGGCTAAACGGAGATCACTCTGCACAGAGAACTAAATGATCCTGAGTCTTTCTTTGCTTCTTAGTTGCTATGACTCCTAGTATCTTTTCTATCTGCTATGAGCTTGTATGTGTTCTTTCTTGTAATATATTGTTGTATTATCCATGCTTCTGTAACACACTGAATTTCCCCATGGTGGGACTATTAAAGGATTATCTTATCTTATCTTATCTTGTATTGCCATACCAGACTGTGATACAGCATAGCAGATGTTTACTGCCTGTCATGAAAACTTCTAATAGGACCAGATAATGAAAACCATGAAAATACCCTTCGGCATTCTTATTGAAACACAGTTTTAACTCTACTCCCAGCAGGAGCCATTGCTTGTTGCCTTTGCCTCTCTGCGTCCTGTCCGTGCTCCTCCCTGCTGCTATGTTTGGACACTTCCTGCTGCTAAGATGCTTAAGAAAAGAAGCGTCCATTGCTGCCTCCCATTGAAAACAACAGATGGTAATGGACGGAATTTGGAGAATTTTGAAACCCCCTCAAAAATCAGCCTAAAGCTGCCTTGACTGGTGGCTGCAGGCCACCAATTTTAACTTCAAAGACATCGAAGGTGCTTTGAATCTGAAAACTGAGTTCTATCCACCTACAAAGAGCACTCAGACATGTCCATCAAAAAAAGAAATGGATGTCGCTCAACACGCTTCACCTACATATTGTTATAAGAGTAGACTGCACATCGTAACGAAAAGAGCAGGCATTCTAATAAAGAAAACTGAAACATGAACAATTTTATTTCAAAGGAAATTAAGAAACATTTATTTTATGAAATTATTGCAGAATATGTAAAATATTTTCCAATATGAAGTTCTAACATTCCCCACCAGTGATTAAAACAATGTATCTCGCACTGCTGGGTGATATGTGGTTATGATGTTCTTACCCACTGTTTCTTTTCCCAGTTTCCAACAACGAAATATTTTTGAGGATTTCTTTAAACTTATACAGTTCTGACTATTACTTTACTTATACAGGATCATTGTCTTCCAAAGATTCAGTACATATAGACAATGCATTTACAGTAGAATTGTTCTGACCTAATCCATGCACAGCATCCAAGTGATTCAGGACTAATGGAGAAACAACCCTAAAACTTCCTGAAATGTGTGTGTATTTAGTGGTCGGTAAGGCAGTACCACCTCTGTCTTCTGTGTATCTCACAACTGACTTCTGGCTCCTGAGGCACCACATTTCCTGTGTAAGTCGGACGCCTCTTGACCAACCATGATGAGGAATCTGCGTGGTCCCTCTACTCCCTTGCCTCCCTCCTTCAGCTGGTCCAGATTCGTCAGCTTCTGGGAGGGGGTAGAGCCTCCATGGGGAGAGTATAGGCCTCGGCTCTGGGCGGGGACTTCCGCCATTTTTGCATTTTTACACTGTTGTTTTGGGGTTTTTTTTTTTTCGTGGTTGTATATTTATTTACCTTGCTTCAGGTGTCACAGCAGCATATGGCAGGACCTTGTCCCCTTTCAGCAGTAGAGAGGAGTACAGACGTGTCACCCATAGAATAGCTAACACATGCCCATCACGGACATGGTGGCTGCCATTCGGTGGCACGTCATACAAGTGGCCATGGTATATAAAGGTTCTGCTTATGTGTTCATCATTATATAATAAAGCTGTGGCCGACCTCCACAATTTTACCCAACAAATGGCTTTGTCCTTATTCCATACCAGGTTATCGTGGAGCTGCTGGAGGGAGGTGGTGTGTATGGGCTCCAGTACGCTTGGTCTGTGTACCTGCAACTGTCTAGTTTCCTTTAAAACAAACCAGATGATATAATAAGGAAGAATGTTACAGGGAGGACCGGCGCCTCTGCAGCGCTGTGCCGAGGCTGCTCGCCCTCTCCTCACTGCACTCCCGAGTCCCCACTTCCGGGTCTCGGGAGGCAGGGCAGAACCTCCATGGCGATTTGCGGGGGTTGCCAGTCTCCACCAGAGCCGGATGGGAGACTTTCGGTTTCTGCCTAGCGGTGAGCTGGATCCTATTTAAGGAGGGCTCTTTCTTCAGACTGTCGCTGGCTATTCAGTTGAACTCAGTGTCCTGGTAGTAAGCTGACGGCCCGGACCGTACGACTATGATTTACTTTTTGCCGCCACCTGCTGACCACCTGCCTCAGCTTTCTGGATCCTTGGACCAACACCACATGCCGAAACATCTGCTGGTAAAAAATCTCAGTGTCTGGTTTACTGTGATTTGTGGTGCACTGGGTGTTTGGAGTTTCCTGACCTGTACCGCTCCGCCCAGCAGTCCATCCCCATCATCTGGGGCTCTGGTGAACACCATTGTGGGGTTGGAGTTGGTGCGACCTGGGGGTATCAGACACACGATGCCTTGTTTACCGTTTTGATCAGTGTGTATGGTACTGCTTCTCAGTATTGACTCAGAACTGGTCATATCATTTTGAAAAGGATCTTTGACAGGACCTCAAGGTGGCACAGTGTGAGCTTCCACCCTGACTGATAGACAGACTTCTCTGTATACACACTGATACAGACAAGGCTGTCAATCACTGCATGGACGAGGTAAGCCGGACTCTCACTGTCTCATCTAGGAGTCCAGACATGTCATATTAATCATATATAAAGTTCAAATGATATAAGTGGTATAAACCTATATATAACAGAGCCCAACCACTCTCCCTCTATCATATGCTATGATGAGATAAAGCAGGAAAAATCACTGGACAGGATCACTTGAGTGATATATAGGTGAACCCAATATTTGCAGCCTAGTATTTGCCGTTCCAGCTGCCTAGAAGCAGTTAAATAAAATAAAAGATCATCAAAAACCAAATCCACCTTTATGCCACCTCTAAAGTCAAGGATTTATATAGTGTGTTTTGTATTGTAAATGTTTGGCATGATTGTGATTTGTTGTGTTAGTTTTAACTTTCGGAATTGAAGGGGTTGTAAATTGTTCAAAAATACAGCTGGATGTTGACACAAAATGTAAGTGTCATATAAACCTTGTCTTATTGTGCATTGTTTTCCAGTTCACTGGATGCAGCTAGTAACAATGTTAACAATGGTCTTTGAAGAACAAGAAGAGAAACCTCTGCCAACTGCTAAAGAGGATCTAAACTTTTTATAAGTTGTGTTGTTAGGTCTTGGAAAAATTCATTGTGTAATATATTCTTTTATGGTGCATAATTTTTTTTCAGTTATGTGAACGTCAACGGAGATGTAAATAATATATGGCATGACATACTGATTGACTTGACTATGAAGTATATATATATATATATATATATATATATATATATACAGCTGTGTCCAATTAAAGATATGATTTTTGGAGACGTGTGGTTAGTAGTGTACATGTCACAGACTGTCCATAGACTTTACACGATTCAGTGACCAATGACTGGCTAGTCACATTTTTTTATATTGGTCACATTCTTATGTCTACAGGAATAAACACACTACAAATACGGACAAAGAGAATCCTTATTCTACAATTCACAATAATTTAGAACCATTCTTGGTAGATGGGCCTTTTTAGTGTCATATACTCTATTTATACTGAACAGGTAGTCACTAGTGTATGCTGGGGTAAAACAAATTCTTATAAGGCCCCACAAAAACTTTAGTGGCATTAGTTCTAGTGAAGTAAGTAAGAACATAATCTCTGGATGCGGATGTGGGCACCTATGACTGCCATAGTAGTATTATACTTATTATATTTCTAGGATATTTGTGCCATTTATCTTCTGGAATGTTTATACTGTATACTATGCCCATGCACTGGTGACTCGAATCCTATCTCAAGTAGCTGTGATGTAAGGGTATACCCTGTAGATTTTGTGCAAGGAAAATCTGCATAGTTTTACAGTATCAGCAAAGTGGATGGACTGGTAAAAATGGTCTTTGCATTGATGTATCTCAAGTTCATTTACATGCTGAGTTCAGTACAACGTTTGGGTCGGCAAATGTGGATGATACACGGACCATTTTTTCTGTTCTAGTTGTCCTTCTGTCTTGAGATAGTGGGTTTCATCCCACACTTCCATGGGTCCGCTTGCGAACCCCATGATCAGAAGCCTAATCCACTTAAAAAAAATGGTTACCCACAGAAACTATAGACTATAATGGGGTCTGCCGGATTTCCGCCCAAAAAATTTGGAGAGAATAGTCTTGCTTGCAGGAATTTTCTCTTTGCATTCTTTAACCCCTTCCCGACATCCGCCGTAATAGCCGCCTGGGAGCCGGGCGGCCGTCATAGCCGCCGGGTGTCTACTGCTTTAAGCAGTAGACAATCGGCACTAATGTCTCCGATCGTTCATTTTCCTAGCGGCGCATGGGCGCCACCATTTTGCCGGTGATCGCCGACACCTGGAGCAAGCTCCAGGGCCGATGTCACGTTGCCATGACAGCCGGGAGCCTTGTTAAAGGCTCACGGTCGGTATTCAATCTCTTTCTTTTGCAGGCTGGTCTATGCAGCCTTCAAAAGAAATGATGATTTTTTGCAATCCATTACAATGCATTAGCATTGTAATGCATTGCATTAGTGATCAGACCACCTGGGGTTCAGCACCCCTAGGGGGTCTAATAAATGCAAAAAAAAATAATTTAAAAAAATCTAAAAAAATGTAAAAAGTATTACAAATTCAAATCACCCCCCCCCCTTTGCCTAGAACACATATAATAGTAGTTAAATACTGTGAAACACATGCATGTTAGGTATCTCCGTGTCCGTAATCGCCCGTTCTACATAAAAATATTTTTCCTGTTCGGTAAACGCTGTAGCGGGAAAAATAGTCAAAAGTGCCAAACCACCGTTTTTTCACTGTTTTGACTCTGAAAAAAATTTGAATAAAAAGTGATCAAAGCAATAGCATTTCCCGAAAATGATAGAACTAAAAAGTACACCTGGCCCCCGCAAAAAAAGACGCCCTATGCATCCCCGTACACGGATGTATAAAAAAGTTACGGCTGTCGGAATATGGTCGACTTTTAGAAAAAAAATGTTTTAACACAGTTTTGGATTTATTTTAAGGGGTCAAAATGTAAATAAAACCATATAAATTTGGTATCCCCGGAATCGTACCGAAACACAGAATACAGGGGACATTTAATTTTGGCTGCACAGTGAACGCCGTAAAACCGAAGCTCGTAAAAATGTCGCAGAAATGCATTTTTTCTTCAAATTCACCCCATTCTGAATTTTTTTCCAGCTTCCCAGTACATTATACAGAATAATTAATGGTGGCATCATGAAGAAAAATTTGTCCCACAAAGATTAAGACCTCATATGGCTCTGCGAGCGGAGAAATAAAAAAGTTATGGGGTTTAGAAGGAGGGGAGTCAAAAACGAAAAACGAAAATCAAAAAATGCCATCGGCGGGAAGGGGTTAAGTGGATTTGGAGACAGAAAACCCAAACTAGCCTAACCTCCATCAGTTCGCCAGGCTACCTACGCCCACTTCTACTTTCACTTTTTAAAAGAGAGTTAAGTCCAAAAAGTGGCAAATATATATTTTGTGACTTTTTGATGGCAGGATTCTGCTGTGCAGGGCTAGATACATCCCCCTCTGTTGTGTTTGCACACGAGTTGAGAAAATTCCAGGATTTATTACTGTGACTTGTGAGAGACCAAAGTGACAATTGAGCCCCAGCCTTGGGGAAAGAAAGAGAGAATGAAAGAAAGAACGAAAGACTGAACAGAAGGAGGGAGGGAGGAAAGACTAATTTGAAACATTTAACTAATTCCAGCCTTTGCTTGGCACTTCCTCACTGTCATGTTCCTTCGTTTTGTATATTAATAGTAGTTCTAATTAGTTTTGGTGCACATATAGAAAGCTCTATCCACAGAGGAGGGAATTTCATCAGTTTCGACCTACGAGGCAATCACTTTGGTGACAACTGGTGGGGACACAGATCAGCTCTTGTCAACAGGCAAGGCAGAAAAAATTGCCATGATTCTCTTTTTCATCTGTGAGAACCAACCCACTAATTTATATTCTGACTGATTCACTCCTACCGTATGTCTTTTGGCCTTGTCATGTCTAAACATACTCATAAATTTTGGGCTGTAACTATTTACAGATGGAAGGCTGGTTGTTTGCTGGAATGACAAATAATGTATAATGTGTTTCTCTATTTTTGTCGGAACAGACAAATTTATTGATATAACAGAGTGATTTTCTTTAGTATTTTTCCAGTGACAAACCAAGGGAGGAAAATTGTATCACTCTACATAGATTTGTTTCCATCATACTGATTTGTAATGAGAACATAGTAAATAACTTGGCAGAAGAGATGAATTAAACAGAGCAATATTAACAATTTAGGATTAAATTCATCAACAAGACAGATCATGACGGAGATCTCAGACTAGAAGAGGAAATCTAATTGTTTGTATCAGCAATGGGTCAACTCAATTGTCTGTATATACAAGTGTGTATCTCTAGATTTACTGAATGGCCACTTTATTAGAGACGCTTGTCCTGTCCCAATTAGAGCTTTTTTGTAGACACGTGACCTCAGAGTACAGCATAAAACTAAATTAAGCTGCGGCCCTATGTTGCGGAAACGCACCTTTTTTTGTTGCAGATTTTGCTGCAGTTTTTTGAGTCAACAATGGCTACAAAAGGAATGGGAAATATATAGGAAGCTCTGATACTTCTCTCTTCTGCTCAATCCACTCCTGACTTTGGCTCAAAAAACGCAGCAACATATGGAACAAAAAAAAGCCGCATTTCCACAACGTGGGGCCTCAGCCTTTGTAAGTTTTTTGTGGTTCAGGTTCATTGTGCTCCATATTAGGTCTGAGGCGCCAAGTGGCGTAAACACTGCGATTTGCCTATGGCGGAAATAAATACTGCGAAAAAAAAACCTATTCTAGCAAATCCCATTCCCACACTGCAGTAAAATACGTGCAGCTTACATGCTGCAATTTCCAAAACCATTGTGGTTTTGAAAATCATAACATGTCAATTATACTTTCAGAAACGCCAGCGGTTTCCCTATAGGTATAATGGAAGCAGAAAGTGTGAATGTTGCCGCAATGTTTTTCTCCGCAGCACTTTTATCCTGTGTAATGCTATGTGGGGCCTTAGCCTTGAATGGGAAAATCGAGTGATCTAAGCAACTTTGTGAAAGACATGGTCAAGGGTGCAAGACCAGCCAGGGACAAAATTTTTAAAACTAAAATCTTATGGGGTTTTCTTGTGCAAAAGTGCTAAAGTATTTGATCGAGGAAAAACATTCAGGAGACGTAAACAGCACGTCAAAGAAAAGGCTCAGAGGAGGATGTCAAGCAAATTGCAGCTGAATACAATACTGGTGTTCCAACTAAGAGTAAGTTCACGCGGGGTTTTGTGGTCCGGAACCAGTCGCACACTCCGCTCCAGATTAGGCCCAAATGAATGGGCCTAGTCGGGAGGGAGTGTCTTCAGGCGGATGTTGCAAGGCGAATCCGCCTTAAAGAATGAGCATGTTGCTTCTTTTTCCGGGAGACGTCTTTTTGGTCAGGACTTTGAGGCGAATTTGGCCTCAAAATCCTGACCAAAAAACTCAGTGTGAATTTACCCTAAGGTGTCCAAGCATGCAATTCACCATTCCTTAACATGGATGGGATATAACAGTGCATGACCACTTTAAGAAGTATTGCTGTTTAAGTAAAACAGAAAGGTAAGACTCCAATGGGCACAGAGTGCAAACATTGGATCACTAAGCAGTGCAAAAAAAAAAAAAAAATGGGGGGAATTTGTTAAAGGGGCTCGATCAGCAAAATCTTTCTGATATAGCCCCACATATGCGTGAATAGCCTTTGAAAAGGCTATTCAGGCACCGTAAATGTTACATTAAACTACCCCCCCGTTTTAAAATAAAACCCTAAAAAAGAATGTGCTCTACGTACGCATCGTGCACACTGGGCGGGCATTCAGGGTGTGTCTTCATCTTCATCCATGCCTCTTCTTCCTCCGATGTCCTCTGGTCCCGTCCTCCTCTGGCGCTCGCGAACTGACACTGATATAAAAAAATGGCCTGGGCGCCTGCGCAGTAGCATGCGGCTTCAACTACGGCTACTGCGCAGGCGCCCAGGCCATTTTTTTTTATCAGTGTCAGTTCGCGAGCGCCGGAGGAGGACGGGACCCGAGGACATTGAGGAAGAAGAGGCGTGGATGAAGAAGACGGCGCACCCTGAATGCCCGCCCAGCGTGCACGATCCGTAAGTAGATAATTTAAGTAGTTTTATTTTAAAACTGGGGGGTAGTTTAATATAACTTTTACGGTGCCTGAATAGCCTTTTTAAAGGCTATTTACGCATATGTGGGGCTCTATCAGCATGATTTTGCTGATAGAGCCCCTTTAAGATCAGCACATAATGTGTTGGTCTTAAAGGGGTTGAACAGGGTTAGAAAATATGGCTGATTTCTGTTTTTCAGGAAATGACAACACATCCATTGATTCATTTTAATGGGATTAAGCTGTAGGATTGCCATGCGACCAATGGACACAGGGTCACTGCATATAAAGAAGAAAGCAGCCATGCTTTATAGTCCTGCTCCTTTACTATTGTGATCAATGGTGGCAGAATTATTCAGGGGTTCTGTCATTGTAATAATACTGGCACCGCAGAATGTCCTGTGCACCAGGATATATCCCCTCCCTGATCTGTCCACTTTTTAAAAAAATGGTGAGCGGATCGATCGGAATATGGACATGAACACATTTTTTGGTGCAAGCGACCCCTTCACGTTTTTTCTTGTTTTTCCTCCACTTTATAAT
This sequence comes from Leptodactylus fuscus, assembly GCF_031893055.1. Lineage (NCBI taxonomy): Eukaryota > Metazoa > Chordata > Amphibia > Anura > Leptodactylidae > Leptodactylus > Leptodactylus fuscus. The sequence goes on from NC_134266.1 coordinate 231,511,106, forward strand.
GACACACATTTTCCTAAATTGTATCTATAAAATTACAAAAATATCCCTTACACAACTCTGCTAACTCATGGAAATATGAAAAAGTTACAGATGTCAGAATATGGCGTGCATAGGAAGTTTTGATTTAAGTTTTATATTTTTTAAAAGTATTAAAACTACTAGTGCATCTCAATAAATTAGAATATCATCAGAAAGTTCTGGACTCTTTCTCAGTGGTCAAAGGTGTTTTCAGATTAAAGTAAATTTTGCATTTCCTTTGGAAGGTCCCGGAGTCTGGAGGAAGAGCGGAGAGGCCGCTGTACACAATCCAAGCTGCTTGAGGTCTAGTGTGATGTGTCCACAATCAGTGATGGTTTGGGGAGCCATGTCATCTGCTGGTGTAGGACCACCGTGTTTTATCAAGACCAAAGTTAGCGCAGCCGTCTACCAGGAAATTCTAGAGCCCTTCATGCTTCCCTTTGCGCACAAGCATTTTGGAGATGGGATTTTCACTTTCCAACAGGACGTGACCCCTGTCCCCACTGCCAAAGTACCAAGACCTGGTTTAATAACCACAGTATCACTGTGCTTGACTGGCCAGCAAACTCGCCTGACCTTAACCTCATAGAGAATCTATGGAGTACTGTCAAGAGGAAGATGAGAGACCCAAGACCACACAATACAGATGAGCTGAAGGCTGCTATCATACAACCTGGGCTTCCATAACAACTCTGCAGTGCCACAGGCTGATCCTGCATGCCGCATTGATGCCGTCATTCACGCAAAAGGAGCCCCCACCAAGTATTGAGGGCATTTACTGGGCAGACTTTTCATTTGGCCAACATTTCTGTATTAAATAATTTTTTTACACTTGGTCTTATATAATATTCTAATTTTCTGAGATAATGACTTTTGGGTTTTCCTTGGCTGTAAGCCAGAATCATCAACAGTAACAGAAATAAACACTTGGAAAAGTTTCCTCTGTTTGTAATGACTCAATATAATATATGGGGGTCACTTTTTCAATTGAATTACTAAAAAAAAAACAACTTTTTAATGATATTCTAATTTATTGAGATGCACTATTATATAAATCTGCTAATCCTGTGATTTTACTGACCTACAGAATAAAGGCAGTGTGCCATTTTTACTAATCACATAATGCTCTAAAAACAAACCTTATAAGAAAATAGTGCAAATGAGGATTTTTTTCCCCCCAAATTCCACCCCATACTTAATTCTTTCCAGTTTCCCAGTACATTGAACAAAGTGTCACATAGTTCGATTTAGTAGTATAATTTGCAAAATTGAGCCCTTGTATGACTCTGAACGGAAGATTAAAACGTTATGGCTTTTGGAAAGTAGGGAGTGAAAAACAAAGGTACTGTAAGGAGTTAACACCACATAATAATAGCAAAAAGCAACTGGGCTGCACAGAAGTATTTCACCAAAAAGCATCTCCTTTTTGATAATATTTCCTGATCCGCACCTATTTACTGAAGCTGCACTTCTTGCATTGTGTCCAGCCCACACACTCTCTGCACATATTGCTGTTAAAGGGGTTTTACCATCTCAGTATTTCAGCAGTACTTCATGCCTGAAGTCTGTTCTTCTCACGTTGTGTATTTTGCTCCCCCCTCCTTCCTCTTGCTGAACAGGACACAAAACACTTATACAGATCAGATAATATGCAGATGTTTGTACACAATGGGCTCAGTGTTATTTGTGTTTCTACATAGAGAGATAACAGACCGGGCTTTATCAGCAAACTGCAATTAGCTGAACAATTGGCAAGAGCAGTGAGTAAGTGACATCACTTGTCCTATCTCCCAGGTCCGTGGTTATAGCAAAGCTGTGTAAACAATGGGTGGAGTAAGTTCACAGCAGGAGAACAAAGCAAAGTCTTCAATTTATATAAGCTACCAGTATAGATAGGATCCTTGAGATGGGACAACCCCTTTAAGGCATCATTCATACTATAGTATCTGATTGGTGTTTTTCATCCAGAAAAGAATCCTAAACACAAAAATATAATGGGATCATATAGACTTCTCTTTCTTAAATCCACTCAATCAGCTTAATCCAGTGCCCACCCTGGAATAAGCCAAGATTGAGTGGATTTAAGAAAGAGAAGTCTATATGATTCCATTATAAGCAGGAAGTCTGTAAGGTGCCATTTCAACCTGTTGCTGCAGAGGAGGAAGTGATGTCAGAGTAGTGATGTCAGAGAAGTGATGTCAGGGTAGTGATGTCAGAGAAGTGGTGTCAGAGAAGTGGTGTCAGAGAAGTGATGTCAGAGAAGTGGTGCGAGAGAAGTGATGTCAGAGTAGTGTCATCAGAGAAGTGATGTCAGAGAAGTGATGTCAGGGTAGTGATGTCAGAGAAGTGGTGTCAGAGAAGTGGTGTCAGAGAAGTGATGTCAGAGTAGTGATGTCAGAGAAGTGTCGTCAGAGAAGTGATGTCAGAGAAGTGATGTCAGGGTAGTGATGTCAGAGAAGTGGTGTCAGAGTAGTGATGTCAGAGAAGTGATGTCAGAGAAGTGATGTCAGAGTAATGATGTCAGAGTAGTGATGTCAGAGAAGTGATGTCAGGGTAGTGATGTCAGAGAAGTGGTGTCAGAGAAGTGGTGTCAGAGAAGTGATGTCAGAGAAGTGGTGTGAGAGAAGTGATGTCAGAGTAGTGTCGTCAGAGAAGTGATGTCAGAGAAGTGATGTCAGGGTAGTGATGTCAGAGAAGTGGTGTCAGAGAAGTGGTGTCAGAGAAGTGATGTCAGAGTAGTGATGTCAGAGAAGTGTCGTCAGAGAAGTGATGTCAGAGAAGTGATGTCAGGGTAGTGATGTCAGAGAAGTGGTGTCAGAGTAGTGATGTCAGAGAAGTGATGTCAGAGAAGTGATGTCAGAGTAATGATGTCAGAGAAGTGGTGTCAGAGAAGTGGTGTCAGAGTAGTGATGTCAGAGAAGTGGTGTCAGAGAAGTGATGTCAGAGTAGTGATGTCAGAGAAGTGGTGTGAGAGAAGTGATGTCAGAGTAGTGTCGTCAGAGAAGTGATGTCAGAGAAGTGATGTCAGGGTAGTGATGTCAGAGAAGTGGTGTGAGAGAAGTGATGTCAGAGTAGTGATGTCAGAGAAGTGATGTCAGAGTATTGATGTCAGAGAAGTGGTGTCAGAGAAGTGGTGTGAGAGAAGTGATGTCAGAGAAGTGATGTCAGAGAAGTGATGTCAGCTTCTGTACAGTCAGTCTTATACCTATAGTGTTCAGAATTCCATATAAGTTACCTTTGAGAGACCAGAATGAAGGAATTAACATTACATGAGTCTAGCAAGTCCATTTTATTAATTGAGATATTTTTCCTACAGTTTTAGTCAATATCGGATTTTAACAATTGGTAATATTCTCATTAAAAATTCTCCACAAACTAAACTGCCAATTACAAATCGATATTAAATAGATAGTACAAACGAGAGATAAAAAAAAAATATGTGATGTAACTGTAAAAAAGGCGAGTGGAGATAGAGAGAAGCCTAATACGTACAGAAAGAGGTCTTTATGTAAAGAGATATGTTACAAAAGGGTTTTATTTTTTTATCTTTGCCTGTAATACTGAGTTATGGAAGGTTGTCTATAGTCGGAGGTACACTTTAAGAATAATATAACTCCGCTTCTAGGACGCTGTTTTTTCAAGTTATTAGACCACAGTTGAATAAAATTCAAACACTTCAGCCCAATGCAAGAAACTTGGGTGTTAAGTGAAAGGAAATGGAGTTTGGTACAAAGAATGTTTTATTGGACTCTGGAGGTGAAAATGAGTAGGAAATATGAAATGGAACGGAAATGTAAAATACTGGATTATGATTATTAGGTCCTAATTGTTTTTATTACACCAACAGAAATGAAAAGTAAATACTTGGAGAGCACAAGTCGCATAAAAAGTAAGTTAAATGTGCTCTAACAGCTAAAGCATAGACGTGCTGAAATACACCCGCATTCCACACAATGGTGACGGTGCCGGAGTGCAGTAGTGGCTCATTCATGACTCTTTCTTTGTAAGACAGCACCACTCCTGTTTGTGCATGCCACAGGTTGTGTGTGGTACTGCAGCTCAGTCCCATTAACTTAAATAAAACCAAGCTGCAATATCAGACACAACCTGTGGACAGGTGTGGTGCTGTTTCTGAATAATAGAAAGCAGTCATGTTTCTCCGATCCTGTCCAACGCATTTAGAATAATAAACAAAGGTCCCTCAAGGTCGGAAATCAATCGGGTGGGAGGAATGAGGTGAAGTGCGCACAGACCAACAACCAGATTAGTAATCTTCAAAAATCTTTAATGATAAAAAGCATTATGCGTTTCGAGCAGGTAGCCCTTCCTCAGGTACATAAACAACTGTAAAGAACAAACCATATATGTATCGAAATTGTTATAAAAACATTGGGTTGTAAAAACAAGATTTGTTATATAATAACATAAAAAATAAAAAACAGAAGCTCACATAAATATGGAGACAATTAGTGACTGTAGCAGATCTACATACAATCTGGTGTACCCAGACTACACATTGAACTGGCTATTCCAATATAAGCTGCACATTGAACTGGCTATTCAAGTATAAACAGTGTACCTAGGTATGGTGACTTAAACAGAGTTCTTACCTGGCTAGCAGCCTCCTATTAGTATGTGCGATACATTCAAGCGCGAGAGCACGTCTCACAGCGCTTTAAATGGGATCGGACTATTTTGAGGGTAAAAGCAGGTCCATGCGCATGCGCATAGGCTCGATCGCATGCACGAGGAATGCCAGCTCCGGCATCCTTGTGCGGCCCTTCTGCGCATGTGTAAAGAGATACATTCACCTACGCTGAGCCTGCAGATGAGCGAGCACAGCTCAGAGCGGCAATGACCCTCTAGACTTCTATAGTTATAGACGATATAGCCCTTGTATGTAATAATCTATAAATAGCATCCAAACAGGATACTAGTTCCCTTGAACCTCTCATTGGTGAGGTATCAACACCAGGTGAAGTGGACCCTAGGTCGACTATCCCCTCTCAGAATTCTCCATTGGCATTGTTGGAAGGGGCCATTTCCACCTTAGCGGAGTGTTCAACATCAGAACCTATTAGATCCAATAGCAGCTCCACTGGCGATGATGAGCTTGAGAACTCACTAATGACAGTCTATACTACCCCATCTGAAAAAATACCACCGTCAGAGTGTACACTAGAGATTTCCAGTCAGTTTAATTCCTCTATACCTAATGTTTCTTTTTCACCCCTTCCTCATGCCCTATCCCCTTTGGGGATGTTACATACTTGGGAAACCTTAATTTTAAAAAAGATCTCAGACTACTTTACACCAGTAGGTCACAAGAGAAAACTGAAGAAAAAAATCACCCAATACCCCTCCAGAACATGGCAGAAAAGGAAAGGAGGAAGTAGGGGGAAAAAAAGAGAACTAGAATTGGATCTTGCAAGTCCAGAAAGAAAGAAAAACAACAATGTGTAATAGGGCTTAATATTTTTAAAATCTTGGACCACCCACTTAGTAAAGCTGAATTAAGTGTCCTATCAAAAGGCCTATTGTTTTGTCCTTCACAAGAACCTAACGAGATCGGCTTATTTGTGGATCTGAATAATTACATTAGAAAGCTAACTTTAAAAAGACTTCAAGATAAAAGAAATCCAGGGCTGCAATAGTTCCAGTACAGAGCCCATCCATGGATATAGCTTTGGTTATTCCACCTATACATACTTACCTAAAAACCCCTCATATTTTTATCCCATTTATCACAGGGGAAGTAATTTGGAAAATTTTTATTCACTTGTCGCTACAGATTTTTGTAATCTTCCACGTAGTAGTATTGGTAAACCTAAAAAGAACAATCTTGATAAGATGGAAATTAAGGCTATACAGAACCTTTCTAAGAACACCAACCTTGTCATCAGAAATGCTACAGCAACACCACATAGATTATAATAGTCTAATTCAGGGGTGCCCAATACGTCGATCATGATCTACCAGTCGATCGCAATGGACGTATGGGTCGATCGCGGGATGCAGCCAGGGATCCCCCGTGTCTGCTTGTTCACAGTGCAGGCTGCGGCAGCCCCGCCTGCCAGTGTCTGCAGATGACTTGCAGGCCGCTCTTAGGGATGGAGGGGGCCGGGGTGCTGCTTGTTCACAGTGCAGACTGAGAGTCATCTACAGACACTGGCAGGCGGGGCTGCCGCAGCCCCAGTCTGCCAGTGTCCAGAGATAACTCTCAGCCTGCACTGTGAACAAGCAGACAGCGGGGATCCCTGGGCGGCCACAGAACGCCGTTGTCTCCTGCCCTCACGCTCCACCCGGCCCAGCCCACATGTCTGGCCCCACCCATAGGCACACCCCACTCTGTCCACAGGCACGCCCCGCCCACAGGCCCGGCCCTGCCCACAAGAAGTGGGTAGTAGATTTTTCGACTTGGTCATGTTATAAAGTAGCTCACATGCTGACAAAGTGTGTGCACCCCTGGTCTAATTGAAGAAGCCTTCAGTGAAGGCATAATTAATAAAAAAGAAAAAGCTTTTCTAACCATTACTCACCCTTCTGTTGCACTCTTTTATCATATACCCAAAATTCATAAAAATCCGGTCAAACCACCTGGGAGACCCATTATCTCCCGGATCCATTTACTTATACGCAACCTATCGCAATATATAGATACTCTCCTACAGAAATATGTGGTACAACTACCTACCTATCTGAGAGACTCTTTGGATGTCATTCTCAATGTCTTGTCCATCGAGTGCAAAGCGAGTTATAGATGGGCCACGCTCAATGTTAGCGCCCTATATAGCATTATTGAACATGACCTTGGGATCAAAGCCATCAAAACTTTTTTAGATAAGGATGCTAACACGCCAAGTAACCAGAAAGAGTTTATACTAAAAGGGATCCGTTTCATCTTAGAACATAATCTATTTGAGTTTGAGTTCAAGCTGTATCTCCAAACCTGCGGTACCTCAATGGGTACGAGATACGTGCCGGCCTACGCGAATCTGAATCAAATTATCCATTTTAAGAGGTATATTGATGATCTATTGTTTTTTTGGGGAGGGGGACAATCATAGTTTTATGGAATTCAAAGAATATCTTAACTCCAACCAAATGGGCATTCGATTTACAGGAAAATCTGCAGCAGATGAGATTGATTTTTTAGGCCTGGTACTAATGGCTCAAGGAAATTGTATATCCACAAAGACTCATTTTAAATCTGTAGACGGTAATAGTTTCTTAGATTTCAATAGTCTGCATTATTCCAAATGGAAACTGAACGTTCCTTACAGTCAGCTTCGACGGGTAAGGAAAAACTGTACCCTGGGTAAGGACTATTAGACAGAGTAAATTGCTAGCTCAAAGATTTTATGATCGTCATTACCCGAAAGATCTTGTGAATTCAGCACGTAATCAGGCGGGACTATTATCTCACGAAGAATGCCTTAAATGCCGATTGATCAGATACCAGAAGGAATACCGAATCGCTTTGGGAATTTAAATAAATTTAAATAAGCGTGAGATTTATTGGATTTACAAAATTAATACACTAACTCCTTTAGGTCTTAATGAAAAATATTAGTAATATTTTTAATAATAATTTGAATTTATTTATGTTAGTTTGCATTCTAACAGTTTTTTGGTATATGTCAGTATCAGTAGTATCCAATATTTATTATTATTATTATTATTATTATTATTATTATTTCAATCTTTCATATTGATTATTTTTGTTTTGAATTTCATTCTTACATATAATGGGCATTATTTATTTATTTATTTTTCATTTATGGATTGTTAAACATAAGCATATCTAACATCATGTAGCTGGGTCACGAAATAGGATACTGCTGATAATAATATCAATATATATTTTTAACTGGGCTTCATTGGAATTTTAATTTAAATATTATCTTTTATGTACATAAATATGTATATATCTATAATATATATATACAGTATATATATATATATATATATATATATATACACATATATTTTTGTTTTGCTATTTATAGATTATTACATTACATACAAGGGATATATCGTCTATAACTATAGAAGTCTAGAGGGTCATTGGCTCTCTGAGCTGTTCTTGCTCATCTGCAGGCTCAGCGTAGCTAAATGTAACTCTTTATACATGCGCAGAAGGGCCACACGAGGATGCCGGAGCTGGCATTACAAGCCTATGCGCATGCGCATGACTCGCTTTTACCCACAAAATAGTCCGATCCCATTTAAAGCGATGTGAGACACGCTCTCATGCTTGAATGTATCGGACATACTAATAGGAGGCTGCTAGCCAGGTAAGAAACAGATTTTATGTTATTTGACCATATTCATTTGGTTGATACTTGTGTTATTGTTAATAAGAATCCCTCTGAATCTGTGGTTCCCTTTTGGGCTATTGGAAAGGAAGTCTTTGAAGGGGAGAACTCTGTTTAAGTCACCATACCTAGGTACACTTGTTTATACTTGAATAGCCAGTTCAATGTGTAGTCTGGGTACACCAGACTGTATGTAGATCTGCTAGAGTCACTAACTGGCCCTATACTTATGTGAGCTTCTGTTTTTTATTTTTTATGTTATTATATATAAAAATCTTGTTTTTACAACCCAATGTTTTTATAACAATTTCGATACATATATGGTTTGTTCTTTATAGTTGTTTATGCACCTGAGGAAGGGCTACCTGCCCGAAACGCGTAGTGCTTTTTACCATTAAAGATTTTTTGAAGGTTACCAATCTGGTTGTTGGTCTGTGCGCGCTTCACCCCAATCCTCCCACCTTGAGGGACCTTTGTTTATTGTCGCTGGCGTACCTTGGTGACACAAGAGGAATCAGCTGCTGCTGCCACGGCCACTCAATATGCGCTTTTGATGTTGTGACTTATCATGACTCGGTAAGGTAAGAGGCCATAATTGGTCCTAACCATCACTACTTTGTTTGGAGTACTACACTATATTCCCGCTCGGTGTCTCTCTTTATTTATTTTTCAACCCATTTAGAAGGAAAGGATTAAGGATAAGTTCACACAAGGATTTTTGGTCAGGATTTTGAGGCCGTATCCGCATCAAAATTGTGACCAAAAAGACGGCTCCCATTGAAATCAATGGGAGCCGGTCAGGTCTTTTTTTCCACCTTGCGATTCAGCCTGAAGAAACTCCCTCCATTGGGCCAAATTAGAGCAGAGTGCGTGGCTGGATGCTGATATAGTGCATCGGCATTCAGTCGCGGCTACCCATTTTTTGGTCTGGAACCTGAGACAGCCTCCGCCTCAGGTTCTGGACCAAAAAAACCCATGTGAACTTACCCTTACTGCTCCGCCCCTCTCTGTAATATTTCAACTGATCCTGTCTCTTATACGGTACAGTCCAATTTAAGAGATTATTTAGCTATTGCTTCGTATCATTAACCCTTTAGGATTAACCTTTTTGATTTATATTTTCATCGTCACATCCAAAGATCCATTTTTACTTTTGACCCTAGGGTTTATTTTTTAATGGAACAATTTTGGGGTTCTTAAAACTTACTGATCAACTTATATTTACTATTTCTGTTGGTGAAGACCAGCAATTTTTATGTTTTAAGTTTGGTGCCATTTAATGTGTGGTGTAAATAACATTTTAACTTAAGTTTGTATACTGAATATGTATAGTTTTTTTGTGTTGTGCAATTTTTCCTCAATAAAAACACTGTAGGGCCAGGGTCCCACGGGCTGGAAACACTGCATTTCCGCTGCAGGCAAAAAATGCAGCATTGTACAGTACTTGCAAAGTGGATGGGATTCATGCGAATCCCATGCCCACTTTGTGGAAAAGATCGCAGCGTGGACACATTTTGAAAATCACAGCATGTCATTTATATCTACGGAAATGCCGGCGGTTTTCCCGTAGATATAATTGTAACAGAAAGTCCACAGAGGAAAACTCTGTGAACTTTCTGTTCAAAGCGCTGCGGGAAGAACCACAATGCATTCACGCCATGATTGTTCCCGCAGCACTTTAGCGCAGCGGTTCCGGCTCGTGGGGCCTTAGCCTAAGGTTAATGCGCCACATTGCAGAAATTCAGCATTTTTTATTATTATAGTTTTTTGCAGGCATATAGCATTAGAGTGGTGTACTATTAGAACCACTGAGTGTTACGTATATGCTCGGTGTGACGTAATAGTACTGTGCGGCGCAGGAAGGGATTAATAACCCCAATCACTTCTTATAAAGTACTAACTTTCAGACTTCCAGCTAGTCAGACATTGACATAGTGTAGCAACCTATAGGTGGCACTAGAGAGACATTATTATTCCTAATGATAACAATCCACTATATAGTGATGGGTCTGTAAAGAACGGGTAATACATTATACATTATATAATCCACTTTATAGCCTCGGCATGCCCAGAGACAGGGCCAATGAAAGAGCGCCAAGCATTGACTACTTTGTAATAAGTAACAAGACTATGTCAATATTGTTTCCATTACAGGAAACTATGGAACCAGGGGGCTACACTGTGGCTCAGTGGTTAGCACTACAACCTAGCAGCGCTGGAGTCCTGATGTTCAAATCTCGCCAAGGGCAAAAAACCATCTGCAGGGAGTTTGTATGTTCTCCCTGTGTTTGCATGGATTTCCATCCCATATTCCAAAGACATACTGATAGGGAAAAACGTACATTGTGAGCTCTATGTGGGGCTCACAATCTACATTTAAAAAAAAAAAAAAAAAAAGAAAGGAAACTGAAAATGGCCTTCACATGTCACACAAAGAATCTGTGGGATCCCGCCCTGCCTAGATCCTTAGTGACAGATCAGCAGCGCCCGGCTCCTGTGCACCTCGCTGATAGAATAGGGTGGAAATGAGCATTTATGGCGCATAAATTAACTGCTGCCAACGAGATCCTTGGGAGAGGCTGCGGCAAAGACAGACAAGCTGTAGCCACCAAGAATGTAATTGGAGATTGGGAGACTGATAGATTTACGATCTGTACTGACCTCTATTATGTCAAAGTGCACATGTGACAGATGTCAGCGCTGTTTTCTATTGACTGAAAGTAATTAGTAACGACTGTATTTTGCATTCGGACGGCTAGCGCTTTGGATTTAGTAGATTTGGGAACACTACCAAGTATCTGAGCGCTTCTCAACACGCGCTCATGTATCCTCTAAATATTAGATCTGCAAAATTCATCTTTGTATTTACTGCCATTTGTTTTACTTTTATATTGATTTGTAAAGAGAAATATTACCCCTCTTCACTCATATTTTTGCACGTAACTCACATTTTGATATGCAACCCACTGTGCATATTTATATTAGCATCCACTTTTTGTGAAATGGTAATCTTTCAGACCAGCTGCCATATTTTATATCACTGGCAAGTTATGTCAGAAAGTTTCCGCTGCAATTGCTAAGTGCCATGTGAATAAATGAGAAGAAACAGCATGTTTCCCGACACACAGAGAGACGGGAGAAAGTATAGTATTACGCTAGGTTCACACTAGCGTTCGGGTCTCCATTTTGTGGTTTCCGTCTTCTGCATGCAGAAGACGGAAACCTGTCAGAGCGGGTCCGGCCGTGAGCGGCGGTGAGTGTTTTATGCTCTCCGCCGCGAAACCAGTATTTTAAAATCGGGCACAGAGTACTGCATGTCTGACGCTGTGTCCGATTTAAAAAAAACGGTTTTGCGGCGGAGAGCATAAAACGCTCACCGCCGCTCACGGCTAGACATCTTTCAAATCCATTCAAATGAATGGGTATGAAAGATTCATGCAGGTTTCTGTCTCCTGCCCTGTTTTGTGCAGGAAACAGAAACCTGCAAAACGGAGACCGGGCGCAGATGTCAATGAGCCCTTAGCTGTGCTCCATGTGCAGAGTTAGGCAAATGTGATGCACTGACCACTAGGTGGAGCACAGGAGCTTTTGGTATATGGCTGCATGTCTGCACTGACCACTAGGTGGAGCACAGGAGCTTTTGGTATATTGCTGCATGTCTGCACTGACCACTAGGTGGAGCACAGGAGCTTTTGGCATATGGTTGCATGTTTGCCCTGACCACTAGGTGGAGCACTGGAGCTTTTGGCATATGGCTGCATGTTTGTCCTGACCACTAGGTAGAGCACAGGAGCTTTTGGTATTTGGCTGCATATCTGCACTGACCACTAGGTGGAGCACTGGAGCTTTTGCTAAATGACTTTATGCTCTGGACACTGAAATAGTAAATCTGTATGCAGTATTTCCTAGAGGTGGCTGTAGGTATCAGAATTTTATGTAAGGGGATTTACAGCTGTGTATCAGATAAACAGAGCTCTATCTGTAAAAATAAGTGCTCAACACAGAATAATATTTTACACTTTAGCCCTTGTGCGTACGGTTGAGTGTGTTGTCCATTGGTCCATTCCATGCGTGGAATATGGAGCATGTCCTATCCATGACAACAGAACGGTGCCAATCACCCCGTTGAATTCAATGGTTGACACTTGGATGTCATCTGAGTATCTTCTGCTAAAAAATTGGAACCCCCTAGGCCTGCACATTCAGTTGCATTCATAAGCTGTTAAGTATTTAGAATTTTCTTTGATGGTATTTGATATTGAATGTCTTATGGATGGATTTATTAATCCTGTCTAATTTTTAGTTCATACCTTTCTGATTTCATAGGGACAATGGACAATATATATATATACACACCATTAATGGTTCGGTAAATGGAGAAAGGACTCAAGGGTTTATATCTTTAGTTATCCCAATGAAACTGTATATATCCCTTCACCTATATGAAGTTAAACTGTACAGTCGGAGTTACTTTCCTTTGGTTGTATGTTTTATAGTAGTATTAAAATGGTTAATAAAAAAGTTTACTTGGCACAATTATGCTTTTTGAGCGGATCAATGATATCATATCTGATCTCATTGTTATAAGGTTTGGTCAATAGTCCAAGGTGTGTTATATTGCCCACAACCGTAATTCTCTGGTAAGGCAATCTGATTTTGGCGCTCCCCCTGTTAGATAGAAGCCTATACTATAAGAGGCAGCCATTTCATTCTTTTTTCTCTTTTGGATTGTTTCCTTATTGCAGACATTATTGATCATGTGGTTTATCCTGCTTTGTTCAGCATTTTATTAATGTTATGTATTCTTGTATTGTATTCTTGTATTATGCCCATTTTCTGCTGCTTACTCTAGGTTCACACGTGCGCTCGGGTTTCCATTCTTCAGGCCTGCTTGAGGACCCGAAAAACAGAATCCCAATTTGTTGACAAAGCAGTTACCCGTAGAAACCTGCCGAGTTTCCGCCTGAAAAATGTGGAGAGTAAAGTCTGGAATTCAAAGCTCTAGTGTGAACCCCGCCTTACATGGGGTGTGATCTATTGCTGTTTTGTATTTTTGATGTGTGTTTTGTTCCATTTAATATAAACCTTTGAAATGAAAAACAGTACAACAAAAACAAAAAAAGACTGGTACAGAAGTAGGAAAGACCTGCCCACAAGGGTTTACAGTCTACAAGGGGACACCTTTGGTGCAGGGTTAGTTCATGTTGTAAGCTTTTCTAAATATGGAGGTTTTCAAGTTGTGTATGGGGAGAGTCTGAGGTGTAGAATATGGGGGATATTAGTGGGCTGAGCCAGTGGTTTCCTTATGGAGATGGAGGTGGGGGAAAGTCACAAATATGAATACAACTTAGGGCAAGGTGGTGGCTCCGTGGTTAGCACTGCAGCCTTGCAGTGCTGGAATCCTGGGTTCAAATCCCACCAGGAACATCTGCAAGGAGTTTGTAATTTCTGGGTGATGGCTCTGTGAGGGCCAGATAGGGCAGTGACATGTCTGCTGCGCTAGGATTGCAGTGCCGGCCTTACTCAGCGCCATAGTGCAACCTTCCCTGTACCATCAGCTGCACTAGTACACAATATTACACACACATCTATACACTGTGACTACACTTATTTGTACATTCAAACACGCTGTAACATACATATATGCTTATACATTCACATAAATGTACACACTGATGAACCCAAGCACAAACTGTGACGCACACATAAACACATACAATCACAAACATTGATACACTATGACATGTGTATACCTACTTTTCTACGGTATTTATTTCTACAAGACATCCTCTTCTTCTGTTCATTAATCTATCTGCTATCTGTATATATCTGTATCTGTATATATCACCTCTTCATCCCAAGTGAAACTGATGATCAGACAGTAACAAAATAAGCAGATAATACATAAAGACCAATGGTGCGCACATACTATTGTATGTATGTGTGTCTATGTAGGCGGTTGATATTGGTGACTTCATCCCTATGAGATGCGGGAGATGCGTTCCATTCTTCTCCTTTAAAAACAGCCCTCCGGAAACCTCAAAATGTTACAGTCATTTTGATGATTTTTGGAAAGCGAAGCTTGGCAGAAAGGCGGCTTCAGAGGAGGTGCATGCGGAACAGGTGACACTAAAAAGTGTTTTATTCCATTTCACAATTCACATTATTTGACATTCTTACTTTACGATTAATATAATCATTTTTGGGTAGAAAAAAAACAAACTATGGCTTTGTCTCAGTACAGTCTTACTACGAGTCAGGTGGCGACTACTAAAACCTGTAGAAAATCATAGAGCACTAATTCTTTTTAACAGTGCATCAGCGCGCTTCGTGGGCATGCATAAAAAGCAGAAAAATAAGTCCTGCGCCCAACAATTTTGGTCTGTGCGAGAATAAATCTTCTTTATTGATGCAGTTTACAGTTCATCCCATAGATGGCAGCATTACTCAGCTCTGATATTCAGTAGACATTTGGTAATGCAAAATCGAAGTGCTCCAAGTTAGACAGTCTGGATTATATATTATATTTATGTGTTTATTTGTTGTCGAACACAGACGCAGACTCGGGTTTCCTGGCTTTAGTCTGCCTTTGTAAGATTATGCTACTCATGAGAAAAAACAGACAGCTACAATCAATTGGATCCACATAAGTCATAAAAGAATGCAATAAAATACATATGTATGCACATTTTACTATGAAAACATATTTTTCTTTCAAGGTAGAGTCCATATCTATACCCTATGTATAATAGTATTAACAGTGCCCTGAGGCCTACATGTGTAGCTAGATAGATATATAGATAGATAGACGGATGGATGGATAGATAGATAGATAGATAGATAGATAGATAGATAGATAGATAGATAGATAGATAGATAGATAGATAGATAGATAGATAGATAGATACCGTAGATAGATAGATAGATAGATAGATAGATAGATAGATAGATAGATAGATAGACAGACAGACAGATAAGTTGTCACAACAGTAATATTCAGAATTCAGTCATGGCTTAAGACTGAAGATGTTAAACCCTTACAGAATCTGCTGACTTTCAACCGGTAAAGCAATGTTTTTTTTTAACCCATTACATACTCTGGGAAAATCAACCATAATAACGTTTGTGTTGCAGAAATATTTAATAATACATTGAATTATCTGTCTGGTATTTTACTATAGTCCATTTGCTACTCAGATGTAAAAAGAAGCGACTCTCTAAATAGTGTTTATAGAAGATTTCTACCATTCTGCCGTTTGTCTGTACAAGTGCTTCACATAGCTGACTGTCCTGCTGCTTCTGATATAGATTGGACAGCAATCTCCTCCTGTCCGGGCTCTCCTATTGGCTGTAGGATATACCCATATAGAAATGAAGCTGCTCTAATAAATGAGAGCTAGGGAAGGCAGCGACATTCTGAATCCAGAGACAGACCACACATCTAGCATGTATTACTGGGAGGGATAGGAGCACATGAGAAATTCCTGAAACTATGACTATGACTAACTGGATATTGGGGGTCTGAAAAAATACTCTACAGTGAAATGAAGATTAAAGCTTTAAACTTGGTGTAACTTTAACCTGAAATCCGTTTCCAGGCTCAAAAATAAAAGAGGTAAGGGTAGGCAATTGTTTAAAGTAATAAATGGAGTGATTCTTACCCATTATTTACCCCAATACATCTAGTGATGATGTAAATGCCAATCACATGACGCTACACTTAGTCATTGACCTGAGCAGTCATGTGCGGTCAGTGACTATGTCATTTCTGCATAGATTCTGGCTTTGCAGTGGTGACATAACCTGCTGAGGCAGTATGGTGGCTCAGTGGTTAGCACTGCAGCCTTGCAGCACTGGGTTTGAGTCCTGCCAAGGATATCTGCAAGGAGTTTGTATGTTCTTCACTTGTTTGCATGGGTTTCCTCCCACACTCCAAAGACATTGTGATTGGGGGGGGGGGGGGAGTGATGACATAACCTACTATCACATGTGACCACTGAGTCCTGTGATTGGTGGCAGGGATCACGTGAGGGACCATTCATGTCATTGGTCAAGCATCAGAAAGGTAGACTACTGCCCCACTGCTGGAGAAGGGGTTAGAAGGTGTAATTCAGTATAACTTCTATTTTCCATCATTTAACTCTTTCTGGGCGTAGGAGTCCAGTGGGCGGTCCTACACAATGATTGAGAATCTTTCTTTTATGACTGTGCAAAGATAATTAAGTTGCACCGCCCACATGACTCCTAAGCTCAGAAAGAGGAATGAAGTAAATGACTGAAATACAGATTATACTGGATATTTGTCCACAAAATTATATAAAAGCTATGCGGCTCATTCTGCTCTATAACATGCTGTCTGCAGATTGCATGCATATTCAGAGTGACTGGTTCCCTTTAAAGTTTTTGGGGCTGGTAGTCCATATTGTTTTATATTGTTACTCTTTTATTTAGGGGGTAAAGATGGCGTGTGTGCATGACTGCAGCTGTTCCGTTGGTGTAGTGGTTTTCTTGGTAGTTCATAAGAGCTATTTACAATACAATCACTCTCAGCTCGACAAGAGGAGCTTCACTTGCACATTATACTGTGTCCTTGTCTATAAGAACAACTTGTCGTTTTCCTGCTTTTACGGCTTGAATAGAGCCTATTGTGCCCATTCTTTCTTTCCACCCTCTTTTCGTCCTCTTTTTTTTCAGCTTCTCCCTTCCTGTCTCCCTGTAGGTAGCTGTGTGCTTTAGTGTCTTGCTGTTCTTGTAAGAGCTATTTATTTGGATCTCATCCAGATGTCAAATCTCTGCTGCCAGTTGATTTACAGCACTATACACACTGAGCCAAAAATGCCTGTTCCACAGCAGTAGTGAGATTATGTATTGAGTCGAGAACTTAGGGAGTGTGGAGTAATTTCAAGTCCTGTCAATATTGGAAGAACAGGATGCTCCAGGTCATGGCAAAGATGGTGAATAAGGACAGATCAAGACTAGATAACCAGCAAGAGCTGCACCGAGAAGATTAAGGCGGGTGCATGTGGGGATTGATCTTTATTTCGGAGTGACAGCGAGGAAGGTTTGATTTATGCATCATCCCGGCTCTATAAACCTCTTATTAAATGTTATTACATTTCTCCCTTCAGCATTATGGCACACTGAGTATTAGAAGAAAGGACAGGGAAGCCCTTGGCCATGACATGGGAAAAGTCAATCCAAGAGAGGAGACACGACTTCTGAGATAGAATGCAGCAATGTCTTTTCATATGGCAAGCTCTATATTAAATGGGGTTTATTCCTCCTCACTCCAAGTTACAGCAGGATATATGAGGCGGTGGGAAAGGCATCAGCAATGCAGCTCTTCAGTGCATACTTTTCATTGTACTGTTAAAATTCGGCTGTGTTTTTGCAGCTATGAAGCAGCAGGGGGTGTGGAGGAGGCAGCGAGAGAAAGCTCAGGCTCTGCACAGCTGACATCCATGCACACAAGGCTCAGGATGGATTTCCGTGCATAAAATCCATGTAGGAAGTCCTGGCCTTGAACATGAGCATGAATAGTGACTGTGCGGAAGCCGAGCTCCAAATCATCCCCCCTAGATTTCCTCTATCATATCTACATGCCAACAACTGCCATTTAACTGGTAGAAATGACCAATACTATAGGGCTCATTATTGGCATAAACTTCAATGCAGCATTTTTTTAAACATATGGCTGTATTATTTATCTACGTCACTGTTCACTTTGATAGGATTTTTTTTTTATAGTGTTTTCTATATGTCTGATTATGTTTTTACTAGATGCAAACTTTAAAGCATATCCGTCCTTTCAGGATAAGCTGCCATGTGTGTGTATATGAGTAATATTATTTCTGGTCATTTTGTGACGTATATTCTGAACTCTATATGCTGTACCTATAGTTTTTATTACTCTGAACTGGTGTGTGGAGATTAGTGGCCAGACACAGGACACAGAAAATAAAGAAGAATCTGCTCTATAAAACAGAAATAGAGCCATGATCATGCAGGATATATAGAGAGAAGTACTGATGTGAACTGATTTGAGGAGACATATAAGTTTTCTATTCATCTCTAGCATCAGTGTAAGCCTAGGTTTCTCCTATTCACCCCTGCTTTTTCTGCTCACTCCTCCCTCTCCATAGACTTCTATAGATATGAGTCATGTGATCTTTAGTCCTTCCCAAGAGGATAGATAAGTGATTATCACAGTGAAAGTCATTTTAGCAGAGTTATAGAAAGCAGGAAACAGAGGCATTTCGTTTCTGATAAAATATATTACACACTTTTCTGCAATTGCCTGTACTAAGATAAGATAAGGTAAGATAAGATAAGAAAATCCTTTAATAGTCCCACCATGGGGAAATTTCAGCATGTTACAGCAGCATGATAATACAGATACAGGATAATAACAGTAATATATTACAGAAAGAGACACACATTAGCTCAGAATAGCAGATAGGAGAAATACTAGGAAATACAGCAGCATGATAATACAGATACAGGATAATAACAGTAATATATTACAGAAAGAGACACACATTAGCTCAGAATAGCAGATAGGAGAAATACTAGGAGTCCATAGCAGCTAAACAAAAAAAGAAAAGAAAGACTTCAGAATCATTTAGTTTTCTGTGCGGAGTGATCTTCGCTTAGTCTGATGTTGATTAAACAGCCTGACCGCGGTTGGGAGGAAGGGCCTCCGATAGCGCTCCTTCTCAAGCAGTCGGTCACTAACCGTGCTACCAAGTGCCATCAAGGTCTCATACTACTTACTTATGCAAAGTTTGCTGAAGCAACAGTGCAACTATAAGGGCTCGTTTACATCTGCGCCCGGGGTCTCCGCATTCAGGTTTCTGTTTCCTGCCAAAACTGGGCAGGAAACGGAGACCTGCAGGCATTTTTCAAAAAGTGTCCGGCCATTAGCGCCGGTGAACGTTTTACACTCTCCACGGCGAAACCGTTTTTTTTTTTAACTGGACACAGAGTCGGACATGCAGGACTTTGTGTCTGGTTTAAAAAAAAATGGTTTCGCCATGGAGAGCATAAAACGCTCACCGGCGCTCACGGCCAGACTCGGCATGACAGGTTTCCGTCTTCTGCATGCAGAAGACGGAAACTGAAAGTGGAGACCCAAACGCTGGTGTGAACCCAGCATCAGTCTTGTTTTCACTTGTCATGAAGTTAAGAGTATTTGGGAAGACTGAAGGCCCCTTGGCGGTTGAGGCCTCACTAATATACAATTATTGCCCACCATATTTATCCTTGACTACCTTTACCAATGTACTTTTCCTTATTCCCTTTCTAATCTTCCTGTTCTCCTTGCGTGCAGGAGTTATTTACATTGGCTCTATTCTTTTACTGGAGGGTGGAGAGAACTGTTGTGAAAAGCTTTGCACAAGTGAAAGACTCAGAGACTTATACACATTTGTATGTAGGTGTCTGTTCTAATATAAAACTAACACTCCGTCTTCACAGTTATGGCAGGCAGATGTCATCATTTGGACTCTTGCAAACAAATATGGATATTAAATGCACTAACTTGGCCTAAGCTAAGACGTATTTGTACACTTAAGTTGTGACTTTGTGTAATAAAAAGTGCAAATTCTTATTTATAGCCTGCATTGCGGGTTCGGTTTGTTTGATTGTGTCTCCAGTAGTTTACTTTGTCCTGTAACAACATATCCTGAGTGTTCCTATAACAATGTGCACATAATACAGGGCATTTAGAGCTTGTGATAAGCTAAATAATTCAGCATGGATAGCCTATATCACCAGCCAGCTCAAAGCCAGAACATTAATCACAATTACTTATTCTCGTGTCGTTGGCTGTCATCCAGCTCACATGGATTACAAGAGCAGATGTTAAAATTTGCTACAAAACTACTATATTTCTAATATAAATAATGGTGAGGATATTTATTTGTTACAGCCCATTTATAATAAAATTCAGAACCTGTCACATAGAACCTGCAGTCCGATCTGTTTGTAAAGAGATCGTGGTGAACTTAGTGAGTTGATACAAAGATGTGTTCACCCTGAATTTAGCTTGAATTTGGTTATGGATTCTTTCTAGAGATGAGCGAACACTGTTCGGATCAGCCGTTCCGAACAGCACGCTCCCATAGAAATGAATGCCTCCATTCATTTCTATGGGAGCGTGCTGTTCGGAACGGCTGATCCGAACAGTGTTCGCTCATCTCTAATTGTTTCTCATGAAGCCAGTTCAATAGGGTAACATGCTAAATCCTTGAAAGGACACCACTCTCATAGCAACCACTGGGACTGTAGGGTGTATGATGGTGACTCCAGTATCCTAGTGGTAAGCTTCCCTGAGCTTGATGGTTGTTGGAGTGCCTTTGATGGTGATTGCAGGATTAAGATTCAGGAGGCAGTGGTATGGAAGCAATAACTGAATGTTTTTACTTCCATATGAATGGTTGACATATTCTAACTTCATCCTTACAATGGAGGTACAGTTCTTTAGGAAACTTCCTCTTGTCTGGACCATGGTTGGAAAATGTTACCCCCTGGGTCAGTGTAACTGCAACATTCCTCTAATGTAGTGTGCTTTAATTCCTTCTCTTAATCCCAAAATGACTGCAGTACTCTGGCTGCAGATTACAGATTGAGAATGGTTATCCTGTTTTACCTGAGGCTAACATGTGGGTTGTAGCTATGAGGTGGATATAAGAATGATCCTCACAGTGTCTCTTTGCACACACATGTTGTAATGTGAGCAGGGATTCCTCCCATCTCCTGTATGCAGAACAACACTAGAGCTGACTTCAAATTCACTGAGGGACACCCCCAAAATGTAACTAAGACAAATCACTGACATTGTATGAAAGGAAAAAAAATACTAAAACATAACTTTTAATACAGTATACGTATTAAAATGTGCCTACAGGCATATAAAGCTCAAATTTTAATAA
This sequence comes from Leptodactylus fuscus, assembly GCF_031893055.1. Classification (NCBI taxonomy): domain Eukaryota; kingdom Metazoa; phylum Chordata; class Amphibia; order Anura; family Leptodactylidae; genus Leptodactylus; species Leptodactylus fuscus. The sequence goes on from NC_134266.1 coordinate 231,532,374, forward strand.
AATTATAATAAAAACTCCAATCAGCCGAGGGTGTGGTGATATATATTGTAAAAAAAAACTGGTAACAAAGCTAAATAAATCACAGATGGTGAAATTAGTGATAGCATACTGATCTGGGCACACCTAACAGTCTCTTCTATCTTCAGTTAGGAAGAGGGAAGAGACTGTCACTAAGCCCACTTTCCTAACATGTCCTTAGTCAAGGAATATACCATCAGCTCAGCTCAGACAAGTGGTTGATTCCATTAAAAGGCATAGTTGCTTATTACGTGTATATCATAGTGCAAAATACTTACAAAAGTTACATAAAAGTTACAGTACACTACATACAGCTAGAGATGAGCGAGTAGTATTCGATTGAATACCTCCATTTGCATAGTTATTGGTGTACTTGGTCGAATACCACATGGAAACGCGGGAAATATTCGTTTCCCATCCAACCTCCCCAGGCACCTTTTTTTTAACACCAATGTCTATGGAGGGGAGGTATTTGATTGAATATACTCGCTCATCTCTACATACAGCAGTGCGGTGGTATGGACAGGCAATTGTGTAGTCCTTCCACCAGTACTTGCAATTGGTGCTACACAGGTTCCTTTTAAAACTCACGAGCCAAAATGCAATATCTGTTTAGTACTAGGTATTAGTGTTGAGCAAGTAGTATTCGATGGAATACCTCGCCGACATAGGAATTCATGTAATCGGCCGAACAGCAAGGGGTTAAACGTATCGAATATTTGAAGCGCTTAACCCTGTGGTGTTCGGCCGATTACATGCATTCCTATGCCGGTGAGGTATTCAATCGAATACTACTCGCTCAACACTACTAGGTATTATTAGGAGTACTATTTATTGCTCACTATCTATAACTAGAGATGTGCAGTATTACTTACTGTTATAATGTTTTATTCTTTTCCCATACATCTATGTGTAGTCTCTGCATTTCCATTTGGTACCTAAGTATAACATACAGTGAGACGTGAACTTCTCAAAATAGGAAGTCAATGACTGTGATAGGACTTAAAGGTCCTCGGGCACCTGTGGTTTTATATACCACTAGAAAGCCAACAGTCGGCTTTCCCATTATGTACCCCTGGTGAAGAGTTATTGGTGCCATTACCATAGCTCTTCACTGTCAGAAGGATATTTCTCACAGTTTGTGAGGAACGCCCTTCCTGACAGTAGAGTCCATAGCGCTGTACTGTCAGAGGTGAGAAATGCCCCTCCGCCTCTTGACAGTACTTGTCCATAGACTAGTACTAGGGGGGGACGTTCTTCACCGCTCAGAGGTCATGTTCTGTAAATGCCAGCATCAGTGATAAGCAAAAAAAAAAAAAAAAAAAAAAGATTTTAGGAGTCCTATGGAGAAAATCCTCCAGTGCAAACCAGAAAAAAGCGCAAGAGCTTTTAGTTCATCAATATGGGATCAATGGGGACCCAACATCCATGACCCTCACAGATCAGCTGGTGGAAGATGTTGTAGCATTTGGATGTGGCATCTATTCTGAATATCAAGCACAGTTCCATACATTGCATATGTACTTCGTATTGCAGCTGAGCCCCAGTCACATGAATAGTAATAAGCTGCTGCTATACCATGTGACTGATGAATGTGATGTGATCGGTCCAGGAAAGAGACTATTATATTTCTGTAGGGAAGCCTCTGTGGTGTGATCCATGAGTATCTGCTTGTGAGACCCTCTTTAAATATAATCTAATAGGTTTACCCTGAAGCACGTAACAAAATTATAAAAGATTCCTTGTGATTTAGGCTTCTGCACCCTGCGAATTTAATCATTTGCTAGAAATCTGGATCTGAGATTTGTTCTATATTTTTGTGTGGAAATCACATTAGAATATGAGCTTGTAAATGCTGAAACATTGCAAAACCATCTGTCATGTTGAGAAACCAGTTTCGAGAAATGTGTATGACAAAGTGGCAGTTGTTTTTGAGACTGTCGAGATGACTTGCCAATAGCGAGCTCTCAGCTGTGAAGCACACATTTCTTAACACCCTCGAATACAGCAGCCTGGCCGCCATGCTCATGCTAAGTTTGCACTTTTTATTTTTTCCTAGAACTACAAAGACATATTTGCTGTAGTGCAAGTCATGGAAATGTTAAATAAATGTAAAGCAGTTCTGGCCCATCTCCTTATAAGATGGCCCATGTGCTCACGTGTTTGCCTCTGAAAATCCTTGTATCCCCCGAGAAGATTTTATCATTTATATCAGTAGATATGTGGAGAGAAGTAATGGGTTTGGAGCTTTGGCGTGGAAAACTTGAGCTATTACCCCTATAGATTGTTTAAGGAGAAAACTTTGACCTCATTTACATATACAGGAAACAATAGGTACACAATGGCACAGATTTACTATTATGGTTACGAATAGACATTGGCATAAACATGGCACATCTGAAGCTCAATGTGGGGCATCTCTGGCATATCATTGGAGCACCTTGATGTATGCTAGACTTGTAGGAGTGGATTCTCAGATAAAGGGGACGTGGCTTAAATGTTGCAAAATAGTGTGTTATGAACGTAGACGAGACAGGCCAAAAATATACCAGATTTATTATCCTGCATCAGCCACTGTGATAAATATGGTGCATTTTCAGACGGCCTAAGTTTGTTAGCTTGTCTAATTTCCGCTATGTTCACACTAACATTTGTGTCTCCATTATTGGGGTTCACACTTAAGTAGCGGTTACCCAAGGACACCCTTGGAACCCATAGACTATAATGGTGTCACCTAGGTGTCAGTCGGGTTTCCGACAATTTTATACTGAAACCGGAGGAGAAAATAGTCCTCCTTTGCCGATGGAGACTCCAATGCAGATGTGAACCCAGCCTAATAGTAAATTTGGGCCAATATGTCTAGCTAAGAACGTTAATGTGTGTATTCCTGTATAGCACAAGTCTCTCCTAGTCCACTCTGGTTCTGCTTCACTCACTGGCTATATTGTACCTTGTCTTGCTTCCACTTATCCCTTACCCAGGAGCGTAACTACCAGGGTAGCAGCTGTCGCAGGGCCTGGGACATTAGGGGGCCCGGCGGCAGCTTCTACCGCTGCTGATTCTTTTTTTTTATTAGGCTGTTACCTGCTAGAGTAACTGCAGTAGGTAACGGGCCCTATTTACTTACCGATCCTGGCTCCTGCTCACGGCGCTTCCCCTTCTGCAGATGTGGCCATGAGCAGGAGCAGGCCCGTGAACCCCACAAACACTATCATTATACTTGGGGGCGTCTTTTCAGATCCCCGAGTATAATGATCAGAGGGCCAGGGAAGATGAGGTTAACATAAAACTCACTGTTACTTACCTCACCTGGCTCCAGAAGGCTTCGGGCCTACTTTTGTGACGTCCCAGACATTACAAGCCCCGGCTCAAGTGACGTCTCTTCCGTTGAAGATGGCCAACATCAGCAGGGAATGCACCAGAGCCAGGAAGAGGTAAGTAGCAGTGGTTTTTATGTTTGTATCCTCCCCTGGGTCTCCAATATTTATACTCTGGGGACTGAAAAGTTCGCCACGGGGCTCTGCCATTCCTAGTTACGCCACTACCCTTACCTGTCACTTTGGTCCATCTACATGCTAAATGATCACCTTGTTACTTAAATTTAGTTTCTTTTTTACTATTTAACCATAAGCATGAATCTAGTTAAAACTTAAATGATGCAGCAATTTTTTTTTCCACTTTTGTTTTTCAAATTTCATATCTCAGAGATGGGCTGCATAAAAAATACCTACAATTCCATCGTTATTTTGGGGATTTCTTTTTTATGATGTTCACTCTGCAGTCACAATGACACGGTGACCTCTTTCTGCAGGTCTTTATCATTATAACAATACCAAATTCATACAGACTTTATAATGTTTTGTCACTTACAAATAAATAAATCCTGTTAAAAAAATTGCGTTCATAAAATTTTTTATTTTTTTATATGACAGAACTGTGTGAGGACTTGTTTTTTGCTAGGCTAGGTGCATTTTTTTTATTAGTACCATTTTGTGCTACATAAGATTTCATCGGTGAGGTGACCATGAAGCAATTCTGGCATTGCATTTGTGGTATGAAATAAATGACATTATAGCTTAATAGTTTGGACTTTTATGGTTATGACAATATTAATTATGTCTTTTTGTGTACATTTTTTTTCAGTCCCACAAGGAACTCAAACAAGAGATTGTACAATACCATCCTATTAATATTATAAATGTGAAAGTTTGTGAGTTTGTGGGTTTGTGGGTTTGTGTGTTTGGATGTTTGCATGTTCGGATGTTTGTTCCTCAATCACGGAAAAACCGCTCGACCGATTTGGCTGAAATTTTCCACAAACATAGTTAATACACCCGATTAAATAATAGGCTACTTTTTGTCACAATAGCGCACATACGTTTGTGCCAGGACCCCCACAAAACCCAAACTCACACCACTATCTCTGCAATCTCACACACTTTGGACCATAGCAAGCCACAAAATTCATATTGCCCTCTACAGCCTCGCCCCTAACCCCACACAATCACATATACAGATACTTTACCACTTTGCCCCTCACCTTAACGATACTCCAGGAGGCGCTCTTTAACGCTCCGGAGCAGCCATGTTTGCCGTTCCCCACCGCTCTGACAATCTGCGACACCGCCCACCCATGTCAATACCCCTAGGCGGTCTAATAAATGCAAAAAAAAAGTTTAAAAAAAGTAAAAAAAAATAAAAAAAAAATAAAAAGGATTAAAAATTCAAATCACCCCCCTTTCTCTAGAACACATATAAAAGTAGTTAAAAACTGTGAAACACATACATGTTAGGTATCCCCGCGTCCTAAATCGCCCGCTCTACAAAGCTATAAAATATTTTTCCTGTTCGGTAAACGCTGTAGCGGGAAAAATGGTCAAAAGTGCCAAACCGCCGTTTTTTCACTGTTTTGATTCTGATAAAAATTTTAATAAAAAGTGATCAAAGCAATAACATTTCCCGAAAATGGTAGAACTACAAAGTACACCTGGTCCCCCAAAAAAAGACGCCCTATACATCTCCGTACACGCACGTATAAAAAAGTTACGGCTGTCGGAATATGGAGACTTTTCAAAAAAAAAATTAATTAACACAGTTTTGGATTTTTTTGAAGGGGTCAAAATGTAAATAAAACCATATAAATTTGGTATACCCGGCATCGTAAAGAAACACAGAATACAGGGGACATGTCATTTTGGTTGCACAGTGAACGCCGTAAAACCAAAGCCCGTAAGAAAGTCGCAGAAATGCATTTTTTCTTGAAATCCACCCCATTCTGAATTTTTTCCCTGCTTCCCAGCACATTATATAGAATAAATAATGGCGGCATCATGAAGAACAATTTGTCCCAGAAAAATTAAGACCTCATATGGCTCTGGGAGCGGAGAAATAAAAAAGTTATGGGGTTTAGAAGGAAGGGAGTCAAAAACGAAAAACCAAAATCAAAAAATGCCATCGGCAGGAAAGGGTTAACTTCAAATACTTCCGTCCCAAAGTCACTATGTAAAGTTTCTCACAACACCGTATATATAGCAGCTCTAATACAAAGTAACTTCAACACAAAAGTCTCACGTATTCTCTGAATTACAGCAAAAACAAGATACAAAGTTACATTTCATATCCCAGACCTTATACACAGTACGAAAACCTTACCCGCGCCTGTATATACCCACTTCTACAATCACCGCAGACGAAGTCGCAGGTACCAGCTAGTAATACAATATACTACAACATATAATGTACATTTTAGCAGATATCTATTAGGCACTGTTTCTGGCTGTGTCTAATAGCATTCATACACTGCAGTCTATAGGCCATTGTTGGGCCTCCAGCTGCCACAGCAACAACTAGGCACCTCTCATTTGTATTGAGGGAGACCCATAAAATGTAGAGGCATCCCTACTCTTTTCTACCCACTGAAATGACATGATCATATGTTTTAGGCTTTCTCCACATGACTCATGCGGACACCATGCTGAAAACACACGAACCCCATTATAGTTGATTGGGTCCATGTGCTTTCATAGCTCACCGCTTTTTAATGCGTTTGGTTTTCCGTCCCCAAGCCGACTCTTGGAACAGAATACAGAACGCAGGGCTTAGATACAGCAATGTAATATTTCCTGCAAGCTTTCTATTCTTCTACCCCACTGATATTTTTAGACAACCTCGAATAGAAATCTTCATATTTATTACTGCTTAAAAGTGATAATAGATTTGTGAATTTACATCCTATTTATAAAACTTATGACCAACTTATATGATCATGAAACAAGTGTCTCCAGCTTATGTAAGCATGAACGCACTGTTTGCATTTGTGGCATTACAGTCATGTCAGTGACGACTATGTCTTATGTAAATAAAATAAAAATATATATAGAAGTCCTAAAAGTTTATGCAGCTTTATGTATTAATGACATAGCAATACAATGTTGATAAATTTGGTTTATTTTTCACTTTTGTAAATGACATGTATGTGTTACATATGGAGGATCTATTTTTATAGTACAAATGGAAAGGCTGTAACTAGAGATGAGCGAACAGTGTTCTATCGAACACATGTTCGATCGGATATCAGGGTGTTCGCCATGTTCGAATCGAATCGAACACCACGTGGTAAAGTGCGCCAAAATTCGATTCCCCTCCCACCTTCCCTGGCGCCTTTTTTGCACCAATAACAGCGCAGGGGAGGTGGGACAGGAACTACGACACTGGGGGCATTGAAAAAAATTGGAAAAAGTCATTGGCTGCCGAAATCAGGTGACCTCCATTTTAGACGAATAGTGGATTTCAAATCCGGGTCATATGAGAATGTGAACTTTGAGACTATGAGACAGGGATAGCTGTACAGGCAGGGATAGCTAGGGATAACCTTTATTTAGGGGGGAATGTTATTAAAAATAACTTTTTGGGGCTCTATCGGGTGTGTAATTGTGATTTTTGTGAGATAAACTTTTTCCCATAGGGATGCATTGGCCAGCGCTGATTGGCCGAATTCCGTACTCTGGCCAATCAGTGCTGGCCAATGCATTCTATTAGCTTGATGAAGCAGAGTGTGCACAAGGGTTCAAGCGCACCCTCGGCTCTGATGTAGCAGAGCCGAGGCTGCACAAGGGTTCAAGCGCACCCTCGGCTCTGATGTAGGAGAGCCGAGGGTGCACTTGAACCCTTGTGCACCCTCAGCTCTGCTACATCAGAGCCGAGGGTGCGCTTGAACCCTTGTGCACACTCTGCTTCATCAAGCTAATAGAATGCATTGGCCAGCGCTGATTGGCCAATGTATTCTATTAGCCTGATGAAGTAGAGCTGAATGTGTGTGCTAAGCACACACATTCAGCTCTACTTCATCGGGCTAATAGAATGCATTGGCCAGCGCTGATTGGCCAGAGTACGGAACTCGACCAATCAGCGCTGGCTCTGCTGGAGGAGGCGGAGTCTAAGATCGCTCCACACCAGTCTCCATTCAGGTCCGACCTTAGACTCCGCCTCCTCCGGCAGAGCCAGCGCTGATTGGCCGAAGGCTGGCCAATGCATTCCTATGCGAATGCAGAGACTTAGCAGTGCTGAGTCAGTTTTGCTCAACTACACATCTGATGCACACTCGGCACTGCTACATCAGATGTAGCAATCTGATGTAGCAGAGCCGAGGGTGCACTAGAACCCCTGTGCAAACTCAGTTCACGCTAATAGAATGCATTGGCCAGCGCTGATTGGCCAATGCATTCTATTAGCCCGATGAAGTAGAGCTGAATGTGTGTGCTAAGCACACACATTCAGCACTGCTTCATCACGCCAATACAATGCATTAGCCAGTGCTGATTGGCCAGAGTACGGAATTCGGCCAATCAGCGCTGGCTCTGCTGGAGGAGGCGGAGTCTAAGATCGCTCCACACCAGTCTCCATTCAGGTCCGACCTTAGACTCCGCCTCCTCCAGCAGAGCCAGCGCTGATTGGCCGAATTCCGTACTCTGGCCAATCAGCACTGGCTAATGCATTGTATTGGCTTGATGAAGCAGTGCTGAATGTGTGTGCTTAGCACACACATTCAGCTCTACTTCATCGGGCTAATAGAATGCATTGGCCAGCGCTGATTGGCCGAATTCCGTACTCTGGCCAATCAGCACTGGCTAATGCATTGTATTGGCTTGATGAAGCAGTGCTGAATGTGTGTGCTTAGCACACACATTCAGCTCTACTTCATCGGGCTAATAGAATGCATTGGCCAATCAGCGCTGGCCAATGCATTCTATTAGCGTGAACTGAGTTTGCACAGGGGTTCTAGTGCACCCTCGGCTCTGCTACATCAGATTGCTACATCTGATGTAGCAGTGCCGAGTGTGCATCAGATGTGTAGTTGAGCAAAACTGACTCAGCACTGCTAAGTCTGCATTCGCATAGGAATGCATTGGCCAGCCTTCGGCCAATCAGCGCTGGCTCTGCCGGAGGAGGCGGAGTCTAAGGTCGGACCTGAATGGAGACTGGTGTGGAGCGATCTTAGACTCCGCCTCCTCCAGCAGAGCCAGCGCTGATTGGCCGAATTCCGTACTCTGGCCAATCAGCACTGGCTAATGCATTGTATTGGCTTGATGAAGCAGTGCTGAATGTGTGTGCTTAGCACACACATTCAGCTCTACTTCATCGGGCTAATAGAATGCATTGGCCAATCAGCGCTGGCCAATGCATTCTATTAGCGTGAACTGAGTTTGCACAGGGGTTCTAGTGCACCCTCGGCTCTGCTACATCAGATTGCTACATCTGATGTAGCAGTGCCGAGTGTGCATCAGATGTGTAGTTGAGCAAAACTGACTCAGCACTGCTAAGTCTGCATTCGCATAGGAATGCATTGGCCAGCCTTCGGCCAATCAGCGCTGGCTCTGCCGGAGGAGGCGGAGTCTAAGGTCGGACCTGAATGGAGACTGGTGTGGAGCTATCTTAGACTCCGCCTCCTCCAGCAGAGCCAGCGCTGATTGGTCGAGTTCCGTACTCTGGCCAATCAGCACTGGCCAATGCATTTCTATGGGGAAAAGTTAGCTTGCGAAAATCGCAAACTGACAGGGATTTCCATGAAATAAAGTGACTTTTATGCCCCCAGACATGCTTCCCCTGCTGTCCCAGTGTCATTCCAGGGTGTTGGTATCATTTCCTGGGGTGTCATAGTGGACTTGGTGACCCTCCAGACACGAATTTGGGTTTCCCCCTTAACGAGTTTATGTTCCCCATAGACTATAATGGGGTTCGAAACCCATTCGAACACTCGAACAGTGAGCGGCTGTTCGAATCGAATTTCGAACCTCGAACATTTTAGTGTTCGCTCATCTCTAGCTGTAACAGTAATTTCATGAATATCTTTTACCTGGAAAAAAACATTGCAATAATTGAGGTACTGGAATCACACTATAGGCCACATTTACTAATTGTGCAAACTAGAACTAGGCAGTCTTGGATGATATATCTGGTGCATCTTTAGACTGGTTAGTCAAAGTTTATACCACCCACTGTGTCAGTTGAGTTACTTTGAGTCTGAACTTGTGCAATTGGCGCACACATTGTCCCATCTTAACCCACTCTCCTTTTTTCTAAGCCACTCTCCCCTGGTAAGATGGAAGAACATATTTTACGCCAGAATAATTACTATAATAAACTCTACTGATTATATTATGTAGCACAAAATGGTATCAATAAAAAAATACACCTAGCCCAACAAAAAATAAGTCTCCTCTTTATTTTGCTTACTTATAGAAACCATCCCATTCTGCAACGCTTTTAGGGTTCACAATCTAAATTTTATATTAGTACATCTTTAGAGTGTGGGAGCAAGCACACACAAACACAGTGAGGAAATACAACATACAAATGTTGTCCTTGGCTGGACTAGAACCCACGACTCCAGCGTTGCTAGGCAGAAGATAACCACTGAGCCACCACATTGCCCTGTGTTTTTTTGTGGCAGTTTTTGATGCATTTTTAGATGCTAAACTCAACAGCCGTCTCAGAGAAGAAGTAGTATAAAGAAAAATTTTTTTACTCTCAATTTACTTTTATATTCACTTTTGGCTTAGGTTCTTAAAGGGGCTCTATCATTGGGAAAAGTCATTTTTAGCTAAGCACATCCTTGCATAGCCTTTAGAAAGGCTATTCCACACCTACCTTTTGTATGTAAATCGCCTCAGTAGATTTTGAATAAGTGATCACAGTCTGCTCTATGTGTTTGTACAGCAAAGATGAGTCCTCAGCACAGCAGCCTCTGTTATACATACATATAGAGCAGACAGTGCACAGAGACACTTCCGGTGCACGGTGGAAGCTCATTAACATATGGATAAAACCGGACTTCAAAATCTACTGAGGCAATTTATATACAAAAGGTAGGTGTGGAAGAGCCTTTCTAAAGGCTATGCAAGGATGTGCTTAGCTAAAAATGACTTTTCCCAATGATAGAGCCCCTTTAAAAATGTTGCATTTATCCTATTAATATTATAAATGTGAAAGTTTGTGAGTTTGTGGGTTTGTGTGTTTGGATGTTTGCATGTTCGGATGTTTGTTCCTCAATCACGGAAAAACCGCTCCACCGATTTGGCTGAAATTTTCCACAAACATAGTTAATACACCCGATTAAACAATAGGCTACTTTTCATCACAATAGCGCACATACGTTTGTGCCAGGACCCCCACAAAACCCAAACTCACACCACCATCTCTGCAATCTCACACACTTTGGACCATAGCAAGCCACAAAATTCATATTGCCCTCTACAGCCTCGCCCCTAACCCCACACAATCTCATATACATATACTTTACCACTTTGCCCCTCACCTTAACGATACTCCAGGAGACTCTCTTTAACGCTCCGGAGCAGCCATGTTTGCCGACCCCCACCGCTCTGACAATCTGCGACACCGCCCACCCATGTCAATACCCCTAAGCGGTCTAATAAATGCAAAAAAAAAAGTTTAAAACAAGTAAAAAAAATATTAAAAAAAAAATAAAAAGGATTAAAAATTCAAATCACCCCCCTTTCCCTAGAACACATAAAAAAGTAGTTAAAAACTGTGAAACACATACATGTTAGGTATCCCCACGTCCGAAATCACCCGCTCTACAAAGCTATACAAATATTTTTCCTGTTCGGTAAATGCCGTAGCGGGAAAAATGGTCAAAAGTGCCAAACCTCCATTTTTTCACTGTTTTCATTCTGATAAAAATTTGAATAAAAAGTGATCAAAGCAATAACATTTCCCGAAAATGGTAGAACTAAAAAGTACACCCGGTCCTGCAAAAAAAGACGCCCTATACATCCCCGTACACGCACGTATAAAAAAGTTACGGCTGTTGGAATATGGCGACTTTTCAAAAAATAATTTTTTAACACAGTTTTGGATTTTTTTAAGGGGTCAAAATGTAAATAAAACCATAGAAATTTGGTATCCCCGGAATCGTAACGAAACACAGAATACAGGGGACATGTCATTTTGGTTGCACAATGAACGCCGTAAAACCAAAGCCCGTAAGAAACTCGCAGAAATGCATTTTTTCTTGAAATCCACCCCATTCAGAATTTTTTCCCTGCTTCCCAGTACATTATATAGAATAAATAATGGTGGCATCATGAAGAAAAATTTGTCCCAAGAAAAATTAAGACCTCATATGGCTCTGGGAGCGGAGAAATAAAAAAGTTATGGGGTTTAGAAGGAGGGGAGTCAAAAACGAAAATCAAAAAATGCCATCGGCGGGAAAGGGTTAACTTCAAATACTTCTGTCCCAAAGTCACTATGTAAAGTTTCTCACAACACCGTATAGCAGCTCAAATACAAAAAAACTTCAACACAAAAGTCTCACGTATTCTCTGAATTATAGCAAAAACAAGATACAAAGTTACATTTCATATCCCATACCTTATACACAGTACGAAAACCTTACCCACGCCTGTATATACACACTGCTACAATCACCGCAGACGAAGTCGCGGGTAACAGCTAGTATACCATACATGCTCAGTAGATGGGGGTCCCACCTTTTAGACCTGCAGCGAATGAAGTGAATGGAAAGATATGAAGATATGCTCATGTGCAACCATCTGTCAACAGATTATCTGTTTAATATTTATTTATCACCATTATTTTTAACATTTTTCTTGGGGATTTTTTTTATTCTCTTCTACTGTGGTCCTCTGCACATTATGATTATATAATAGGTATTGTTCTACCCTTTCATTTGATTTCTATCTATGTATGCCCTTTGAATTTAGGCCTGGTTCACATCTGTGTTCAGTATTCTGTTCAAGGAGTCGATTGGGGACCCCCAAACAGAATGACGAATGTATTAAAAAGCAGTTGGATAAGAAACCACACAGACCCCATTATAGTCTATGGTCATATATGGTCTGCGGTCATATATATTTTGTCTAGTATGTAGAATTCTATAGAGATGGCAGGGGTAGAAGTGAGCACACAAAGCAGGAGAAAACAGAAAAAATAAGCTATAGACTGATGCTAGAGATCTATTGAAGGCTTTCTATCACAATCAAAACACTTTCCTCATAGCCATATGGCTCAGTACTCCTCTATAGGGGTGCAGCAGTAACAGTCACTGTTGGGCCCAGGACTGTGAGGGGGTCTTAGAGGTCCTCCTGCCACATAAGATATACCACTATTCAAATTGACACAAAGCAGGTAGGGGTCCCATTTCAGATTTTGTATTGGAGCCCAGGAGTTTCAAGTTACCACACCAGCTATGGACTTCAGTAGCTATAATGAAGTGTTTTTGTAGTTTTATTCTAGTATAATTTTAATGATATGCCTTTTATAAATGCTGGCCCATCATTCCATTCCCAATAATGTTACATTTCAGATCCTTCCTAAACTCAGAATACCATATAGGCCTTTTGTAATGACACAAGATCCTGTGAAGTACATTAATAGATTCGGTTGTATGTATTTAGATACAATGTAAATAACGGTACTAGATGAAATATTTCCTTAACTGGACGATCCAGCATGTTTATGTTACTTACATCTATTATAGGACTGCATTTATAGCTACTCATAAAATTTTACCAGTGAGAGAAACCATGTCCTCCATGACGTGAACGTTTGTTTAGCCTTCAAAGACGTTGTTTAGAAAATGAAGGAAATTATGTAATCCTATATGTTTCACAGGATATCGCGATCACCTTCTGATTAAGAGGGTTTCCCATGGTAGGCTTATATGTCCCTATGATATGTCACAATAGTCATTGTTCTTGTCAGTGAAAGTATATACAGTGTTGGCCAAAAGTATTGGCACCCCTGCAATTCTGTCAGATAATACTTATTTTCTTCCAGAAAATGATTGCAAGCACAAATTCTTTGGTATTATTATCTTCATTTAATTTGTCTCCAATGGAAAACCACAAAAAGAATTTTCAAAAAGCCAAATTGGATATAATTCCACAGTAAACATAAAAAATGGAGTGGACAAAAGTATTGGCATTGTTTGAAAAATCATGTGATGCTTCTCTAATTTGTGTAATTAACAGCACCTGTTACTTACCTGAGGCCCCTAACAGGTGGTGGCAATAACTAAATCACACTTGCAGCCAGTTGAAATGGATTAAAGTTGACTCAACCTCTGTCCTGTGTTCTTGTGTGTACCACATTGAGCATGGAGAATTTTTTTTAATACACCCTATATACGATATAACAATAAGGGAGCTAGTGACATTTTTGCCATGGTTTTTGCAGTTTTTTTTTCCTACATGCTTTTTTGTAAGGATGGCTTAAATAGATGTTCCTGTCATTTTTACTTAAGAACACAAAAAAATTAAATCTCAACATGCACTAAAAAAGAGAAGAGGCATCTCACAAAGATTTTAGTTCAACCCTTTAGTTCCCAAAAATATGGTTGCTGAACTCGAATCTTTTTGTATTATTTTGCCATCCCCCATTTATAGATACAGCAGTCATAATTTTTTCCACTGTTTTCTATTAACATTACAGTCTGAGGTTTTATTACTTGCAGTTTTTCTTCATATACATAATGTTTATTTATGTTAAAGCATACCTGTCATTAGGCGTGACATAACTGTGTGGAATAAGACTATATCTGTTCATCACATGACTTATCTTCAGCATTATTTAGCATTTTTCCCTCTCTAGAAATAGCAGTAGGCTCTGAGCTTGTGGATGCACACAGTAAGTAGAGGTGAATCTGTGCTATAACTGCCTCTCATTCACTCAGAAATAGATCCAGGATCATGCATGACATATACAGAGAACTACTGAACTGTACTCAGTGAGATTCATTTCTACCTTCAGTCTAAGCCTGTGTTTTCTGCTCAGTACTTCCCTTCTTATATACAGATGAGTCATGTGACCTCCAGTCCGTCTCAAGACAGACAGAGCAGTGATTCTTATAGTGGAAGTCATTATAGTTGAGAGAATGAGGATCAGGAAACAGCAGAGTATGAAGAGGTATTTCTGTCTGATAAGAGAAAGTGTCTTACAATCTCCTGTACTGTACATTTATGCAAAGTGTGAAAGTGCCTATTTAATTTTAATTACAAGTTTGATGCAGGAAAACACAATGCACCATTTTATTTATGCCATTTACTGCTGGAGTCCTGGGTTCGAATCCTGCCAATGACAACATCTGCAAGGAGTTTGTATGTTCTCCCTGTGTTTGCATCGGTTTCCTCCGGCTACTCCGGTTTCCTCCCACTCACCATAGGGAATGCAGATTGTGAGCCCTATATGGGACAGTGACCACAATGTCTGTAAAAAAGTGGTGCGGAATATGATGGCGCTATACAAGAAAGCATAATAAATAAATTATCACTATAATAGGTGTGCTCCATGCAAGTGTTATGGTGGTGGCAACTGCTCCATTCACTTTTCTGAGACTGCTAAGAAAGAGATCTCCAGCAGCCCCATATAAGTAAAGGAGAGTGGTGACTGTTGCTGTGAACTTATTTCGTGTTACTCTACATCCATTGGGACATCATAAAAGGAGGTCATGTGTGGCCGTGCTGTCACAGCATCTTCCCAACTGGTCCTCCTTTTGGTTATTCCTGGCATGATCTCTGCAGTAAAGAAGGACCTCCTGCGACACTTTCTCACAACCGCCAGAACCGCCATTCCCAGGCACTGGTGTAGCATTACTCCGCCCTCCCTGGTTGAATTCCTACAGGAGCTTCTCCTCATAAGAAGAATGGAGGCCCTGGTTGTGGAGGATTCTCCAGATACCTCCAAATTTTGGGGGCCTCCTCCATCAATGCAGTACACGGATTCCCATTAAACTCAATGGCTGTCATAAAATACTGGATTCCGACCAATGCTGTGGAAATGTCAGTCCGGATTACCCAAGCCATAGTGGTTTATTGCACACGGAAGAGAAGTCATATCTTGGGTGATCATCAGATCTACTTTTCTTTTAAGACGTCCGCTTTAACTAATACCTAGGTTTAAAAAATAGAGAAAAATGATAAGATGTATCGGTGATGATCATATAAAGAATAAAAGCTGTCATTATACGTAATCCTCCATATCAGAATATCCAACTTCTAAAACTGCGGCTAGTTGAATAAATACAAGATTTCTATATTTTTGTCCATTTTCCGTCTAACATGATGATGTTATTTTCAGATTGATGTGTTTGTCGATGTGCCCGGTGGAGGTTCAGCAGTGCGGATATAAAATGTTTGATTTACTCGGTTTGATTTAGTTTGCCTTGGAGCGCTTTAGTATTAATGTATGGAGAAATATCATTATAGTCTCCAGAATATTTGTGATCTCCAGTCATGACACTGAAACTTTTATTCATTTATTACTTACCAAGTCTTCCATGTTTAATAATGTTTTGATATATCAAACATTTTACTAGTTTCACTTCTCTCATACAAGATACATTATCCTCTGCTTAGTATGTAAGATTTCTTCATAAGTTATCCAGGAAAATACTGGAGATTTTTTTATGCTGAGTTCACACGTAATTTTTTTTGGTCAGGATTTTGAGACTGAATTCACCTCAAAATGTTGACCAAAATGCTTTGTTCTAGTTCCCGGAAGAAAGAAGTGACATGCTCATTCTTCAGGCGGATTTGCCTTGTGATTTGGCCTGAAGACACTCCCTCCTCCTGACTAGGCCCATTAATTGGGCCTAATCCAGAGCGGAGTGCGCGACTGGATGCCGATGCACTGCACCGACATCAAGTCGCAGCTACGCGTTTTTTGGTCCAGAAACTGAGGCGGCCTCCGCCTCAGTTCATGGACCAAAAAACCTTGTGTGAACTCGGCCTTAGGGTTTCCTGACTCATGCAGCGAGAGCAGCCCTGCCAGCTTAATATTCAGTCCTATATGGGGCAATATATTACAACTACAGGTCCAAAATACACTAAATACACAAGCTAGGAGACCTGAGGAGAGCTCTTTAGCTCCTCTCTGTAGGGATAGGCTGTTTTGTATAGGTGCATATAAAGGAGCTTGTCAGGGGGCAACACAGTGACTCAGCATTGCACCCTTGCAGTGATGGAGTTCTGGGTTCGAATTCAGCCAAGGGCAACACCTGCAAGGAGTTTGTATGTTCTCCCGGTATTTGTGTGGATTTTCTCCCATACTCCAAAGACATACTGATAGGGAAAAATGTAGATTTTGATTATAAAAACGGCTATTTCATTTACCCCAAAAGCAGCGCCCCTCTTGTTTATGGTCTGTGTATGGTATAGCAGTTCATAGTTTATTTTCATAGCTGCAATACCATATCCATCCCCTGAACAAGAGTGGCACTGTTTGTTAATATCTCCTGTAAGCCAGAAACGCTGCGGAAAGACTGCGGTGGAAATGTATTGCAGCTTTTTTTCTGCTAAGTTTTCCTCATCGGACTTTCTACTACTACTATACCTATACGGGAAAATCAACGTTTCTGTAAGTATAATCAACATGCTGCGATTTCGAAAAAAGTAAGCGATTTTGAAACTTTCTGCTGCAGATTTTTTTCTACAATGTGTGGAAGGGAGTATTCAGTATCCTATCCACTCTGCAGCGTTTTTTTGCAGTGGGACCGCGGTGTTATTGTCCGTAATCTCCAATGGATGTGAACAATTATAATGCTGTACCGTGGTAATATGACATGTGTTCATCAGAGGGCTTATTCTCTATAAGAAACACATCATATTCCAGGAGATATCTCTACATGTGGTAACAGCGATATTCCTATTAGTCATCAGCATTATTTTATCTACAAGATGGCTGACTTATAAATTCTATTTGCTTACTATTTAATAACGTTTAATGGCGCCATAGTCGAGTGTGACCAAAGCAAAGGGGCAGTGGAGCAAACCCACAGACCCTGTTTTCTCCTATGAGACCACATGGGCAACAGGAAAGATTGGATTGGAGATTAATTTCTGCTCTACTGATGGCTCATGGCACTTGGTCAATAAAATTAGTGGATGCATGGAATAGGTGATGTTACAGGAATGATCACTTGTGGCAGATACATGGAAGAAAAATACATTCTATATATGTGACTGCGATTCCTTTATAGGACCCCATTATAGTCTGTTTCCGTGTGTAACCAATTTTTACGTTGAAACTATGTGCATTGTTTATATTGCAAAGACAATAGCTACATGTCATACATTGATGTTTGGGATGCGGCACATCATCAGTCTATCACATAAATTGTAAGCGCTCGCGGGCAGGGCCCTCTACCCCACTGTGCCAGTCGGTCATTGTTAGTATTATATCTACCTGTATATTCTGTGTATTGTATGTAAACCCCCAAATGTAAAGCACCATGGAATTAATGGTGCTATGTAAATAAACAATAATAATAATAATAATATGTATGTCCTGTAATGGCGATCTCAGAGGTCTCCGCTTGAGGATCACATTTCTACAGTCTGTGTATCTCAGAGTTTCACTACTTTTAATACTGAATTATTTGAGCTATATTTAGTGATACTGAAAAAAATAATATTAAAAACTGCTGAAAAATTGAGCTCTACAGAGCAGATGAGGATAAAATACATTTCAGAGGCAAATCTGAAAAATTTAGCGTAATCCTATGATCATATCAACATGTCGAACTGGAAATGTAACTTACTTGCGTAAAGAGATATAATGTATTCACACCTGAATAATAGCAAATGTCTACGCATCAACCTCTGCACAAAAGCCTTACAAGTTTTGTCTAAAGGATCTGTCCATAGATAAAAGTCACCAATCACCATCCTCATGCTTATTGGGAAGGGAAAATCTGTGACTGGCATCATGTAATTCACAGCTGTCGAGGTAGGGGGCAGTAGTACAACAGTTAATCCTGTCCCTCCGAGTCTTGCATATGCGAGACAGTAGCAATCTGAATATTTCTTTGTGAAATGAGGTCAGCTATAAGACAGCCATACAATACACATACCAGACACATATACACACGGAGCAAAAATGTCAGATGTCACAAGAGTCCCCAAAATGAGAGGTATCAGTTATTTTGTTTATGCTGTACAACTCTCAATTGTGGTAACTTTTGTAGTGGTTTTTACCTGGACAATAACATGTCACTAGGCTACTTTTCCATTACATCCTGTACAATCCATTGTAAAAACGCCTACTAAAAAAAATAAATAAAAACATTAAAATAATAATAATTCAAAAAATAAATAGTAAAATAAAAAAAAAAACATTGGTATAAAACACATAGAGTTAACCGATACAATAATAAATCTCCTAGAAAAAAAAACACTATTTCTATAATTTAGGTCATTTTGGTAAAAAAAATCTTTTCTGAATTAAATTTTATATTTTACAAATTCAAAGCTTAAAGGGGTTTTCCAAAACTTTGATATCGATGACCTACCCAACACATACAATTGATCAGTGGGGGTGCTGGGTATAAGGAAAGGTCATTAATATCAAGGTCATAGGTTATCTCTTATAAAGCCTATATCTTCCTAGGTGACATGATATGTTCCCTAATCCTAGATCACTACCAGATCAGCCGCAAAGAACTCAGGGTGAGCTACGGTATAACAAAGGTCATGTTGATTGTCACCCATCTTTCCCAGAAACAGCTGTATAATAGAATGGCTGAATATAAGATATGGACAGGACAGAGACATACATTTAATAGGGTTTTGGGGATTTGGTTTTGACCTGCTTTAAGGCTGATACCATACAGCATATTATGGAAAAATGCTGCCTTGTTTGTGCTCAGATGTCGGCACTTACACAGTATGGACAAGACGCCAATGTCTGTGTTAGGGGATATATCTCCAATCACAGGCACTTAACCTTGCAAATGTCATGGTCAAGTGCAACCTCAACATCTGGGAGATTAGGGGCTCCTACAGCAGTTCAAAGGACCCATTCTGTCTCTGAAAACCATCCAGCCATGGACCCCCAGACCTGCTATTGCAAAAAAAAAAAAAAAAAAAAAAGTTAGCAAAAATTTTCAAATTATAAAATAATTAAATAAAAATTCTAATCACCCTTTTTTTCCTACTTTAGAAATAAAAATAAATAAAAAACAAATACAAATATTCAATATTGTCATGCCCAAAATCGCCCATACTGTTAAAATATAAAGTATTTATCCCATGTGGTAAATGTGTGGTAAATTTATCTCATGTGTGTAATTTTTTTGTACCTTCACCTCCTGAAAAAATTCATTAAAAAGTGTTCAAATTTTTTTCCCAAGATCATGTAACAAAAAAATACAATATACACTGCAAGAAAAGAGCCCTTAGGTGTTCTGTAGGTCAGAGTACAGTAATTTTTTTTTTACAAGTGTCAGAATATGAAAATATAAAAAAATAGAAATTATGAAATTTAATTTTGTGAAGTTCTCATTTTTAAAGGCATTGACATATAGTATATCTGGTATCACCGTGATCGCACTGACCTGCAGAATAAAGGTAATATAATTTTTACTGCAAAATGAATTCCAAAAAAAAAACAACATAAGAAAATGCCACAACTGCGTTTTATTTCCAATTTTACGCTATTCTGAATTTTTTCCCGGATTCCCAGTACATCATCCAGAATATGAAATTGGTGACATAATGAAGTACAACGTATCCCACAAAGAAAAACAGGAAGCAGAAAAAATAAAAAAGCTAACCCCCCAACAGAAAACTAGTCAGCATAAAAAAAGCATTTACCTTAGGAAACCCGCAGACCCCATAGACTATAACGGAGTCCATCCAGTTTCCGGCTGAAAAGGGCAAAAAGTGCGTTGAGAAAAGTCCTGCTTGCAGCGCTTTTCTCTTTGCATTTTTCATATGGAGAAGGGAACGGAATCCCCGAATGTAGTTGAAGCGCTGGTGTGAACACAGTGTAAGATTTTGGGAGTCTGGCAATAAAAATGAAGACATATGAATGTAAAAAATTTTGTAGGCCGATGGCTGGTCAGGTAATGGAGGGGGTGTACATCTCACCCAGACTACTCAGGTGGGTGAGATGAGAAAACTCCAGGAATGTTTGTTCTCAGCAGACAACTTTCGTCTGCTGAGCATTTTGGTAAATGCTCAGCATTTGGCTGGATTTTTAGGAATGGCAGGTAGGTTGGTAGTGGGACCTGTCATTCCACCCCCCTCTAGTCCACACTTTGGGGATGTTCCGGCAGCGACTCAGCTGCAGAGAGTCTCCTCGTCAAGGAGGCTTAAGAAGTTGCTCCAGCAGCAACACTTTGGCAGAGCTTGGCTGGAGAGCTGACTGAGAGGTCATATTTTTGGAGCTGTGTCCTGAATGATTCTACTGGCTTTTGGATTTCTGGTATTCTAGGTGAGGTAACCTATTCTATGTTTAGTTAGAGCCTAGCCGGGCAGGTATTTATTTTTTTATCGTTTCCCTTTGTTGTATCGTTTTCCTTTTTGAGTGAAAATAAACTCTACCTTTGTTTTGGACTAAGGGCTAGTTCACACGTGGGCAAAGGGGAGGTTTTTGACAGCGGAATTCGCTTCAAAAACCGCCCCTTTAACATGGTGGTCTATGTAGACCGCTAGCTTTTTTTTTCCTCCTAGCGTTTTCCGCCTGAAGAAGCGACATGACCTTTCTTCAGGCGGAAAACGCCTGAAGAATTGCATAGAAGTGAATGGGAGGCGAAAACCACGCGGTAAAAAAACGCGCGGTTTTTTGCACACAAAACCGCGCGGTTTTCGCCTGCAGTTTCTATAGCACATATAGGAAAAAAAAACCCTAGCGAAAACCGCTAGCGAAAACCGTGTCAAAAACCGCGTCAAAAACCGCGTGGAATGCAAAAAACAGCGTCAAAAAAACTCCCCGAGGTTTTTTACCTCGCACAAATAAGCTAGGCGGTTTTCACGTGTGAACTGACCCTAAAGAAACTGGACTTTTGTGTCTCACCCCAGACCCTGACAGTTTGTACCAGTAAGGAACCAAAAAAACACAAGAACGCTTTTAATTCATGAATATATACTCTGCAATATACAGTGAAACATGTCAGAACTAAGCTCAGCCATAAAAGTTTCATAGTAGCCATGTTTTATGTTATTATTATTATTATTATTATTATTATTATTATTATTGTTTCCAAGGAAGCCTTACTCAATAAGGGTCCTCATTATTTGTCTTTTAAAAACTCATCATGAAGACAGTAAGAGTACTCCCAAGAGACAAGCTGTTTACCTTCAGCCATATTTAGAACCCAGATCAAGAACCCAGATCTGAGACTACTTTACTTTTCCAAGATTTGGCATGCATTAATCCCAGCTTGGCCATACACAGGCCGATTCCAGCATTAGAAGAGTAAATTGTAAACTGGGCAATTCCAGAATTTTGGTTTGGTGCCCTGGATCCCCAGGAAGGCAGCAGTTCTATCTGTATCTCTATACTCCAAACACAGATACATTTGCAATCGATGATAAAATGGGGGCCCATAGGTTCCTTGTCCTGTCATTCTGTAGGAAGTACTGCACACAGAACATCACCGTCCAAGTGTAAGTAGTGCAAAGATCAGAATGAAAGCTAGGCTTTACTTCACCCAAGGCAAAAGTCAATTTCACTACCCTTACTCTGTATGCCCATTCTCCCCAACAACCAGCAAATGGGACACATACTCCGCTCGCACATCCTAGTTATGTCCCTTCAATGTCACACTAACACAATGACTGCTCTGAGACACTCACTTCACATGCCACAAGAGATCGTAATCAATACATATATTGGCATCATGACGCTCTGCGTGCCCATGTTACTGCGGGTGGCCCAATCATAGGCATCAACGTGACCCATGGGCCATTAATGTCATAGAAGAGGACCGGACGTCATGAGAAAAGTACCAGACGCCACAAGGAAGCCCAAAAGAGGTAACAGAAGGTGAGTATGAATTATTTTTTTTTGTACACCTCCCCTGGGCCACCAACTATTATACTCTGAGGTTTGAAGAGACCCCATAACATATTAATGTCACTATTCACTTTGACATAACTTTGGCTGTGTTTGCCATAGAGAGATAGAAATGGGATAGATAGGTTCCTAAGAGTATGGTTCATACTAAGTAGTTTGCTATAAAGGGCCACCATCTCGCTATTAGGAAGCACTATTTGGCTGCAAATTGTCACTATTTTTCTATTAGGGGGGCTATTTTGTTACTAAAAAACAATTTTCCGATTTAGGGGGCACAAAGATGGGTATTCTTCTTGTAGGGGACATAAAATAAGTGGTTCTTATTGTTTGGGGGCAGAAAGAGGGTAATCTTCATCATCATCATCATCATATCCCTCTCCTACTCCAAAAGGTGTAATAAGAACCCATTTGTGCCCATACACAATAAAAACACCAACCTTTATTATTTTCTATGGGTAGAGGAGTGGCCATATTAACTGTGCAGTAGACTGAAAGGGGACAATATTACTATTACTATGATGGGGTTGAAAATGAACATTATTACTTTTTATGGCCACTATTACTGCTTGTGACCACTGAGAGGATCACTATTGCTATGGGTACAAAAGCTGGTACTATAACTTAGTGGGAATCAAAAGTGGGGGGAACATCTAATGTTTGGTGCCAATATAGGGCATTCCTGTTATTATTAGTTTAGGGGGCACTGTCTCTGTTGCACTTTTGTGGGTGGTAACTAAACTTAAGGCTAAGGCCCCACTGGGCGGAAACGCAGCAGGAAGTACTGCGGCGTGAACGCATTGTGGTTCTTCCCGCAGCGCTTTCAACAGAAAGTTCACTGAGTTTTCCTCCGCAGACTTTCTGTTACAATTATATCTATAGGAAAGCTGCCGGCATTTCTGTAGATATAATTGAAATGCTGTGATTTTCAAAACAGCAATGGTTTTGGAAATTGCAGCGTGTCCGCGCTGCAATTTTTTCCGCAAAGTGGGCATGAGATTTGCATGAGTCCCACCCACTTTGCAAGTATTGCAAAACGCGGCGATTTTTACCGTGGCGTTTCCGCCGCGGCCAAATCGCTGCGTTTCCAGCCAGTGGGGCCCCAGCCTAAGACAAGTATTTCTGACACAGTACTTACAGGCAGATAGGACAGCAGTCAAAGAATTGGGGGTAGCAGGACGATGGCGAATTTGTGTAGGTTAAAGGGATTCTACCATTAAAATCAATTTTTTTCTCGTTGACACGTAGGAATAGCCTTAAGAAAGGCTATTCTTCTCGTACCTTTTGAATGTCTTCTTCTCGCCGCCATTCCGTAGAAATGTCGGTTTTCGTCAGTATGCAAATGAGTTCTCTTGCAGCATTGGCGATGCCTCCATCTTCTTCAGGAACGTCCTCTTCACATGTCTTCTTCCGGGGCCAGCGGTCAAAATTCTAGGCCTCGGGCAGAGCCGACTGCGCATGTCCACAGGCCACAAGAAAATGGGCACTTACTAACGGCCATTTTCTTGTGGCCTGTGGGCATGCGCAGTCGGCTCTGCCCGAGGCCTAGAAGTTTGACCGCCGGCCCCGGAAGAAGACGCGTGACTGGAAGAAGTCTTCATAGTTATCTGGGCTAGATATAAAATACAGGAAAAGCATAGATGTAACGTTACTGTATTCACTTATATGGATGCAATTCACATGCAATTTCACAGTCATAAACCACAACTCGCATGACCACATGTAACAGACAAATAATAAATATATTTTTGCTTGTGCAACGTATCTGAAACTTGCTGGTACGCAAAACAAGTTGCAGTGTTGCCCTAGACTTTATGGTCATGGTGTGGCGGTATTATTTGAAGCTTGTATAATAATAATAATATTAGTAATATTGCTCCTCATGTAATTGCTCTGATTATGGTACATCATATGTGATGTTGGTACAATATTTCAGCATTTGAGGCCTCACAAGTTTGCCCAGGTCCACCCTTAGCTGGTCCTGATTTCCAGTAATACTGTACCTCCTTATCAGCAAGCCTGAGCAGAAAGAAATGCTTCAGTGTAGTAAGGACATGTTATATCACATGGCAGCCCCAGTTATCCGTGTTAGAAATACAGTAACCCTAACAGATAATGATTATTACATATTTTCATGGTAACTTTTACAAGATCCTAGAAATCCATCCCATGACAATCAGAGGTCTTGTTCAGTAAAGATGATGGTGAATTAGCAGTTTGCACGCAGAGCGGGGCTACGTGTGCTCACTGCAGGCACATGTACTATAGACAACTTCTCATGTGCATTTCTTGTATTATAGTTAGACTATTGTATCTGATCTCTCACATACAGTATATCCAATCCATTTGCAGTGACCAAGAATACAAGCTGCTATGAAATCACATCCTATTTATTTTAACACAATGCCACCCACTTCTATTGGGCATAGTTACCTTGCTGCCCAGTGTTCAGAGTAGATGGACAGTAAATGGCAGAGTGACAGCTGGAAGCAAATAACATAGAGACATCATACAACAGTTCCTCTGTTACAAGGGAAAGGGGAAGTAGAGTAAGGGTGAGTTCACACGGAGTAAACGCGCCACGCAATGTGGCGCGTTTACGGGGCGTGTACACCGCGTTTTTTAGCGTTGCGCGCAAACGCCACGTTAACGCCGCGTACACGCGGCGTTAACGCGGCGTTTGCGCGCAACGCTAAAAAACGCGGCGTACACGCCCCGTAAACGCGCCGCATTGCGTGGCGCGTTTACTCCGTGTGAACTCACCCTTAGAGTGCAGTGCTGATAGAGTTATTGTGCCACAACTTGGCCTGGTAAGGTTTATTGGTTATGTCGTATTATGTACTATGATGTACTTGCACTATGTTGTATACAAAATTGTATACAATTTCCCCAGGCACATTTTCAGAATTTCTGGTGACATTCTGTTTCCCCATTTCTTGATACGGAACGTCACCAATACTAAACCCACCCCCGCCCCATCATACTTAGCTGTCTTCCTGTCTGGATGCTCTGGGCACGGGAGATCACTTCCTTCTGGGCGTGAGAGGTTTAGTATCCTCTACATGGTGCATCACAAAGAGAGAAAATACTGCAGCTGCATCCCCCTCCTCCATGTCTGTTTTGTACCTATCAGAATTTTCTGGTTTCTGATTTATTTATTAAAATGTCTTGCTAATTTACACAAAAAACTGTAATTATAGACACAAAATATTTTACCTTTATGCATATGCAGGGGATTTGGAAGTCTATATCATAAACACTCTTCAGCCATATAGGGGGGAATTTATTAGGAGTGCTTAGCAGTTCTAGTGCATGTCGGTGCACCTAATCTAAAAACTACACTAGTCAGGAACTGTCATAGACTTGTCTGGGTGCCAATGCCCTGGCCTAGTCCACTGTCTGAGATGCTCCACAGTGCACCATTCTTGAACAATCATGCACCCAATATGCTGTAAAGGTTCTTTTTTGTCAGGTGGGCAGACCGGAGCTGGAACAGGCATACAGGCACCGCCCACCTGACAGTAGGAAAGCATAGGTAACATATTGGATACTTACTAAAAGTAATAGAAATAATTGCTTGGGAATGGTGGGGGCTAAGGAAAAATTCCAAATGCATCAGAATCACCTTGTGAAGGATACAAAGAGCTGGACTTGGTGATAGATTGTCTTTATTGGCACCCGTATCTCACCCATGACTAAAACACATAGAATATCTTGTACATTACTAAGAAAATTCATGTTACTATATACCCACCATCTCGTAATAGTAAATCCAATAGCATTTCCCCCATCAAGTCAGTGCGGAGTATTAACAGAGACAATAAAAATTAAGAATCCTATAGAAATAAGTGTAATATTTGGGGTTCAGCACTTTACTTATGGGGCCGATCTTAGTTATTTGGTTGATACCAGGCAGGAAAAAACAGAATGTGAAAATTTCTATTATAGATTTTTAAAAAAGTACAATAATATAATCAAATGTATACTTATCTGTTCTGTTTGTATCTGCACAGTAGGAAATAAAGACAAATGGAAGGGGAACAATACAAAAAAAACCAAACAAATGTGAGATTATTTACTATTTCTCTTCCATTTTACTGGGGATGCCTTGGGGTCACCATAAAATCTTGAATGTGTCCCAAAAGAGACATGGATCCTGCTTGCTTACCCTGTTTCTACTGTTCTTGAACCTCAGTTTACGGTGTACTAAAATGACAGCCTTCTTTTTGTGGGAATTAGAAAAGGATGAAAACAGAAGGTGGAGAAAAACAGAAAACAAAAACCTGTATCTGTTATATATTGATTACTGTATATTGTTATGGTGCAGATCGCATTAACTTTACCCTTAAGGACCCCTTAAGGAAGCGAGCTATTTTGGCCTTCAGAACTCAGCATCTTTTATGTGTTTTGCTATCTCTATGTTCCAAAAGTCACAAGGGGAAATGGAAATGGTAAAATATCAGCAACTCTGCATTTTTTGGCCATTATTTTTTGGGATTGGTTTACAATGTTCACTGCATAAATGGCACATTGGGGCACATTTATTATGTCATCTACTCCTGCCAAAAAGTCACAACCTTGTCACAAGTAGCATTTTTGTGCTTCCAACTCCACTTTCATGTAAGTGGCATAGGAGTTTTGCTACATTGAATATAATATATGCTGGTTTACGGGCACAAATGATCACCCAAACCTAGAGGTTATAGATTTTAGCACCTCTCGGCAAAGGGGCTGCCCCAGTTATGAAGGGGAGTGCACCTCATCAGAAGCTGAAGACGCACACAGGTGGTCACTTTGCATACCCATTCAAATGAATGGGTTTGAGAACTGAGTGACGGGTTTCCGTCCCCTGTCCAGTTTCTCGGGGCAGAAGATGTAAACCCTCCGGATTGGCTAAAGCGAAGACTGGGCGCAGGTTTGAACCCACTCTTAATATTCTCATTGGTACCATTTTGTAAAGGTTTTGGGCACTTTTTTGTTACATTTTTTGTTATTGTAGGGAACTCTTTTATTTTTTATTTTTTTATTTTTTTTTATTTAGAGCATTCATAGGGTAAAAAAAAAAAAAGAAATTTATAATTTCAATTATTACATCTGTGAAAATGCCAATTATGTTTTTTATACATAATAAATCATTGTGCAAAGGGAAGAAAGTGATTTTTTATTATTTCTTTTCTATAATTTTTTTATATCTTAACTAGAACATGCAATTGCTTGATTGCTTGTATAATATACTGCAATACTTGTGTATTCCAGTGAATTATAGCTGTGGGTAACATTAATAACATTAGTAATGAAAAGATGTATAGTTACCCATATCCTTGGAGCGGACATTTTTCGATTATCCGGTGACGATCTGTTTCCCCATTTCTGGAAACAGATCGTCACTACTACTTCCCCCCCCTTCCCCATTCACTCCATTATACTTACTCTCCATGCTTCTTCTGGTGAGATGGCTCCTCCCTCTGTAATAATTCTACGGGTACGCACTCTTCTCCTCGTCTCCAAGCAGTGCGCGCGCCGCTGCCAGTAATTCACCTCTACTGCGCATCCACACATGCGCAGTTGAGGTGGATAATTGCTGGAGGAGAAGAACTGACAAAGACACAGTACAAGAGGAGGAGGGGCTCACAGGAAGATGAGTGGAGGGTAAGTATCTGCTATGGGTCGGAATTCGCATCAAAATCTGGCTCAAAAACCACCTGCTATTGAATTCAATGGGCTCCTTTTTCATGAACGGTTTGTTCCCGCTCGCAGAAA
Source organism: Leptodactylus fuscus (assembly GCF_031893055.1). Lineage (NCBI taxonomy): Eukaryota > Metazoa > Chordata > Amphibia > Anura > Leptodactylidae > Leptodactylus > Leptodactylus fuscus. The sequence goes on from NC_134266.1 coordinate 231,560,487, forward strand.
AAAGAAGCGACATGCTGTTTCTTGAGGCAGATTCCTCAACGGAATCCGCCATAGAGTTCTCGGCGCGACACCTCCCTCCTGACTAGGCCCATTCATTTGGTCCTAATCCAGAGCGGAATGCCGCGACTGGATGCTGGTGTACTGTATGCATTGCACCGGCATCCAGTCACAGATAGCTGTTTTTTGGATCGGGTTCTGAGGCAGCCTCCGCTTCAAAATCCGGTCCAACCCCCCCCCCCCCCCCCCCGTGTGAACCAGGCTTTAAGGGGTTAAAATACTCACCTCCATGTAAAAAAGCTGCTAATCCTCTGACACTGGTGAATGGTGAAAATGGCCATACACAGATAAAAGTTGAGCCTGCCCTTTATTGCAAGATTGGTCTCCTGACTGTCCTGTAATAACACATATTGATCAGGTAAATTGATTTTCAACACCTTTTGTTCCATTGGCAGAAAAACTGCTGCAAAAGGTGACTGGCAGAATTGAGTATGGATGTCTATAGAGGAGACCAAGATGTTATTTAAGTTACATAACCAACTTAATGTCTGGGATTCTAGTGAAGACTAGCGCAGAATATGTTTGTGTTATCTAAACTTTTCTTTGTTTGACTTTAGCACAAGCAATTCACGGCACATTAATCATTGTTACCATTGTTTAAGGAAGCTATGCTAAGAATAACGGAGCTAAAAGATGATGAATATAAAGGTTAAAATGGTACAAAGAAGGATTAATGCATGTGTTATATCACTTATTATTATATATATACAGTCCTATGAAAAAGTTTGGGCGCCCCTATTACTCTTAATCATTTTTGGTTCTAAATATTTTGGTGTTTGCAGCAGCCATTTCAGTTTGATATATCTAATAACTGATGGACACAGTAATATTTCAGGATTGAAATGAGGTTTATTGTACTAACAGAAAATGTGCAATATGCATTAAACCAAAATTTGACCGGTGCAAAAGTATGGGCACCTCAACAGAAAAGTGACATTAATATTTAGTAGATCCTCCTTTTGCCTCTAGTCGCTTCCTGTAGCTTTTAATCAGTTCCTGGATCCTGGATGAAGGTATTTTGGACCATTCCTCTTTACAAAACAATTCAAGTTCAGTTAAGTTTGATGGTCGCCGAACATGGACAGCCCGCTCTCAAATGATCTGAAAACAAAGATTGTTCAACATAGTTGTTCAGGGGAAGGATACAAAAAGTTGTCTCAGAGATTTAACCTGTCAGTTTCCACTGTGAGGAACATAGTAAGGAAATGGAAGACCACAGGGACAGTTCTTGTTAAGCCCAGAAGTGGCAGGCCAAGAAAAATATCAGAAAGGCAGAGAAGAAGAATGGTGAGAACAGTCAAGGACAATCCACAGTCTTACTATGCAGAGTAGAGTCACAGCTTCGCATTAATGCATAAAATAATAGATAGCTTATTATCTTACTTTTATCCGACGGAATGAGACCCAAAGAAGTATCCTGGAGATGCACGGAGAACCTTCCGGTAGGTAAGGAGAGAATGGCAATAAATGGATGTCCAGCACTCCGTAACTTCTTTATATAAAAGGTATAAGTTTATTTCGGAGACATGCTCCCTTTAAAAGCCGAGTATATACAAAGCATATGGTGGTGCAGATGGTAACGAAGAAACCGACGCGTTTCGAGGTTATTCACCTCTTAGTCATGGTTTACAAACAAACAGACATGTGTATGTATATATACTGTTTAAAAACAAATGCCGGAAACCCTCCCGTCTGCACCAAGACGAAACATCCGTTCATTAATTTCATTAGACTTCACCTGACATGGAAGCTCATGAAAGACATCACAAGAGACAATGATTGTTTATCTATGAACTGAATTAAGGATAGATAAGACTCAATCTCATTAAGCTGTAGAACGCGTCGGTTTCTTCGTTACCATCCTATCTGCACCACCATATGCTTTGTATATACTCGGCTTTTAAAGGAAGCATGTCTCCGAAATAAACTTATAACTTTTATATAAAGAAGTTACGGAGTGCTGGACATCCATTTATTGCCAAGGACAATCCACAGACCACCTCCAAAGAGCTGTAGCATCATCTTGCTGCAGATGGTGTCACTGTGCATCGGTCAACAATACAGCGCACTTTGCACAAGGAGAAGCTGTATGGGAGATTGATGAGAAAGAAGCCGTTTCTGCAAGCACGCCACAAACAGAGTCGCCTGAGGTATGCAAAAGCACATTTGGACAAGCCAGCTTCATTTTGGAAGAAGGTCCTGCGGACTGATGAAACAAAGATTGAGTTGTTTGGTCAAAACAGCAACAGTCAAAAAAAACAGCATTCCAAGAAAAACACTTGCTACCCACTGTAAAATTTGGTGGAGGTTCCATCATGCTTTGGGGCTGTGTGGACAATGCCGCCACCGGGAATCTTGTTAAAGTTGAGGGTCGCATGGATTCCACTCAGTATCAGCAGATTCTTGAGAATAATGTTCAAGAATCAGTGACAAAGTTGAAGTTACGCCGGGGATGGATATTTCAGCAAGACAATGATCCAAAACATCGCTCCAAATTCGACTCAGGCATTCATGCAGAGGAACAATTACAATGTTCTGGAATGGCCATCCCAGTCCCCAGACCTGAATATCATTGAACATCTGTGGGATGATTTGAAGCGGGCTGTCCATGTTCGGCGACCATCAAACTTAACTGAACTTGAATTGTTTTGTAAAGAGGAATGGTCCAAAATACCTTTATCCAGGATCCAGGAACTGAGTAAAAGCTACAGGAAGCGACTAGAGGCTGTTATCTTTGCAAAAGGAGGATCTACTAAATATTAATGTCACTTTTCTGTTGAGGTGCCCATACTTTTGCATCGGTCAAATTTTGGTTTAATGCATATTGCGCATTTTCTGTTAGTACAATAAACCTCATTTCAATCCTAAAATATTACTGTGTCCATCAGTTATTAGATATATCAAACTGAAATGGCTGTTGCAAACACCAAAATATTTAGAACTAAAAATGATTAAGATTAATAGAGGTGCCCAAACTTTTTCATAGGACTGTATATATATATATATATATATATATATATATATATATATATACACTCACCGGCCACTTTATTAGGTACACCATGCTAGTAACGGGTTGGACCCCCTTTTGCCTTCAGAACTGCCTCAATTCTTCGTGGCATAGATTCAACAAGGTGCTGGAAGCATTCCTCAGAGATTTTGGTCCATATTGACATGATGGCATCACACAGTTGCCGCAGATTTGTCGGCTGCACATCCATGATGCGAATCTCCCGTTCCACCACATCCCAAAGATGCTCTATTGGATTGAGATCTGGTGACTGTGGAGGCCATTGGAGTACAGTGAACTCATTGTCATGTTCAAGAAACCAGTCTGAGATGATTCCAGCTTTATGACATGGCATTGCATTATCCTGCTGAAAGTAGCCATCAGATGTTGGGTACATTGAGGTCATAAAGGGATGGACATGGTCAGCAACAATACTCAGGTAGGCTTTGGCGTTGCAACGATGCTCAATTGGTACCAAGGGGCCCAGAGTGCCAAGAAAATATTCCCCACACCATGACACCACCACCACCAGCCTGAACCGTTGATACAAGGCAGGATGGATCCATGCTTTCATGTTGTTGACGCCAAATTCTGACCCTACCATCCGAATGTCGCAGCAGAAATCGAGACTCATCAGACCAGGCAACGTTTTTCCAATCTTCAATTGTCCAATTTCGATGAGCTTGTGCAAATTGTAGCCTCAGTTTCCTGTTCTTAGCTGAAAGGAGTGGCACCCGGTGTGGTCTTCTGCTGCTGTAGCCCATCTGCCTCAAAGTTGGACGTACTGTGCGTTCAGAGATGCTCTTCTGGCTACCTTGGTTGTAACGGGTGGCTATTTGAGTCACTGTTGCCTTTCTATCAGCTCGAACCAGTCTGGCCATTCTCCTCTGACCTCTGGCATCAACAACGCATTTCCGCCCCCCACAGAACTGCCGCTCACTGGATGTTTTTTCTTTTTCGGACCATTCTCTGTAAACCCTAGAGATGGTTGTGTGTGAAAATCCCAGTAGATCAGCAGTTTCTGAAATACTCAGACCAGCCCTTCTGGCACCAACAACCATGCCACGTTCAAAGGCACTCAAATCACCTTTCTTCTCCATACTGATGCTCGGTTTGAACTGCAGGAGATTGTCTTGACCATGTCTACATGCCTAAATGCACTGAGTTGCCGCCATGTGATTGGCTGATTAGAAATTAAGTGTTAACGAGCAGTTGGACAGGTGTACCTAATAAAGTGGCCGGTGAGTGTATATATATATATATATATATATATATATATATATATATATATATAGCACCATTAATTCCATGGTGCTGTACATTATTGTATTAATTCCATGGTGCTTTTCATTTGAAGGTTTACATACAGTACACAAAGTATACAAACAGATATGATACTAATAATGACCGACTGGCACAGTGGGGTAGAGGGCTCTGCCTGCAAGGGCTTACAGTCTATGAGGGAAGGGGGATAGAGACAGAAGGAGAGGGGGAGACTGTACAGATGGCAGTGCGGTGATAGTGTTATTGGAGGTTGTAGGCCTTCCTGAATAGGTGAGTCTTCAGGGCCTTCTTGAAGCCTGTGATTGTGGGGGTCAGTCTTATGTGTCTTGGTAAGGAGTTCCAGAGTATGGGGGATGCACGGGAGATATCTTGGAGATGGTTGTGTGAGGAGCGGATGAGAGCAGAGCGGAGTAGGAGGTCATTGGAGGATCTGAGGTTACGTGTGGGCAGGTAGCGGGAGATTAGGTCAGAGATATATGGAGGGGAAAGGTTGTGGATGGCTTTGTATGTTAACGTTAGTAGCTTGAACTCAATTCGTTGGGCAATGGGTAGCCAGTGAAGATTGGCAGAGGGGAGCAGCCGATGAAGAACGGGGAGCGAGGTAAATCAAGCAATCAACACAGTTTAGGGTGGACTGAAGTGGGGCAAGGGTGTTTTCTGAGAGTCCATGGAGAAGGGTGTTGCAGTAAAATAAGCGGGAGATTATGAGGGCATGGACTAGGGTCTTAGCAGTTTCTGAGGTGAGGAAGGAGCGGATTCGATGGATGTTCTTGAGTGTTGAGGGTTTGAACGTGTGACTTGAAGGATAGGTCGGGTCGGAGGGTTATCCCAAGGCATCGGACCCGTGGGACAGGGGTAAGTGTGGTTCTGTTAACTTTGATAGATGGGTCAGTTAGACGGGCCATACGGGGTGGGGCGAAGATGATGAACTCCATTTTCTCTATGTTGATTTTGAGAAAGCGGGAGGAGATAAAGGAGGCTACAGCCGCTAAACAATCTGGAATTCTGGCCAACAGAGAGGTAATGTTTGGTCCAGAGAGGTATATTTGAGTGTCATCGGCATAGCATTGGTATTGAAAACCATGAGATTCTATGAGTTGGCCCAGGCCGAGGGTGTAGATGGAGAACAGGAAGGGTCCTAAGACGGAGCCTTGGGGGACACCTACAGAGAGAGGTGGTGGTGAGGAGGTGGTATGCGAGTGGGAGACGCTGAATGTGCAGTAGGTGAAGTTTGAGGAGATCCAGGAAAGGGCCAGGTCTGATATACCAAGGTATGAGAGAATTTCTAACAATAGGGAGTGGTTGACTGTGTCAAAGGCAGAGGAGAGGTCAAGGAGGAGGAGGATAGAGTAATGGCGCTTGGCTTTGGCGGTTAGAAAATCGTTAGTGACTTTGGTTAGGGCAGTTTCAGTGGAGTGACAGGATCTGAAGCTTGACTGAAGTTGGTCAAGGAGCAGGTTGGACGAGAGATTGGAGGATAGTTCGGAGTGGACATGTTACTCAAGTAGTTTTGAGGCGTACGGGAGCAGTGAGATGGGACGATAGTTGGCTGGAGAGGACGGGTTGAGGGACGGTTTCTTAAGTATAGGAGTGAGAGTCGTATGTTTGAAGACGGAGGGGAAGGATCCAATTGTTTAGGGATAGGTTGAAGAGGTTGGTTAGGGCTGGGGTGATGACTTCAGTGAGTTTGGGGGTGAGGTGTGACTGGATCGGGTTAAGCGCGCTGGAGGTAAGGTGGGATTTAGAGATTAGGGTGGAGAGCTTTTCATCATTGATGGTGGAGTAACAGGTTTAGGATGAGGAGCAGCGAGCAGTTGGGTAGAGGGGTTGTCGGGGGTGTAGGGTGAGACTGTCTCTGATGGTGTCAATTTTAGTTTTGAAATGAGAGGCAAAGTCATCAGCTGAAAAGAGTGATGTCGGAGGACGAAAAAGGGAGTTAAAGGTAGTGAATAGAGATGAGCGAACACTAAAATGTTCGAGGTTCGAAATTCGATTCGAACAGCCGCTCACTGTTCGAGTGTTCGAATGGGTTTCGAACCCCATTATAGTCTATGGGGAACATAAACTCGTTAAGGGGGAAACCCAAATTCGTGTCTGGAGGGTCACCAAGTCCACTATGACACCCCAGGAAATGATACCAACACCCTGGAATGACACTGGGACAGCAGGGGAAGCATGTCTGGGGGCATAAAAGTCACTTTATTTCATGGAAATCCCTGTCAGTTTGCGATTTTCGCAAGCTAACTTTTCCCCATAGAAATGCATTGGCCAGTGCTGATTGGCCAGAGTACGGAACTCGACCAATCAGCGCTGGCTCTGCTGGAGGAGGCGGAGTCTAAGATAGCTCCACACCAGTCTCCATTCAGGTCCGACCTTAGACTCCGCCTCCTCCGGCAGAGCCAGCGCTGATTGGCCGAAGGCTGGCCAATGCATTCCTATGCGAATGCAGACTTAGCAGTGCTGAGTCAGTTTTGCTCAACTACACATCTGATGCACACTCGGCACTGCTACATCAGATGTAGCAATCTGATGTAGCAGAGCCGAGGGTGCACTAGAACCCCTGTGCAAACTCAGTTCACGCTAATAGAATGCATTGGCCAGCGCTGATTGGCCAATGCATTCTATTAGCCCGATGAAGTAGAGCTGAATGTGTGTGCTAAGCACACACATTCAGCACTGCTTCATCAAGCCAATACAATGCATTAGCCAGTGCTGATTGGCCAGAGTACGGAATTCGGCCAATCAGCGCTGGCCAATGCATTCTATTAGCCCGATGAAGTAGAGCTGAATGTGTGTGCTAAGCACACACATTCAGCACTGCTTCATCAAGCCAATACAATGCATTAGCCAGTGCTGATTGGCCAGAGTACGGAATTCGGCCAATCAGCGCTGGCTCTGCTGGAGGAGGCGGAGTCTAAGGTCGCTCCACACCAGTCTCCATTCAGGTCCGACCTTAGACTCCGCCTCCTCCGGCAGAGCCAGCGCTGATTGGCCGAAGGCTGGCCAATGCATTCCTATGCGAATGCAGACTTAGCAGTGCTGAGTCAGTTTTGCTCAACTACACATCTGATGCACACTCGGCACTGCTACATCAGATGTAGCAATCTGATGTAGCAGAGCCGAGGGTGCACTAGAACCCCTGTGCAAACTCAGTTCACGCTAATAGAATGCATTGGCCAGCGCTGATTGGCCGAATTCCGTACTCTGGCCAATCAGTGCTGGCCAATGCATTCTATTAGCTTGATGAAGCAGAGTGTGCACAAGGGTTCAAGCGCACCCTCGGCTCTGATGTAGCAGAGCCGAGGCTGCACAAGGGTTCAAGCGCACCCTCGGCTCTGATGTAGGAGAGCCGAGGGTGCACTTGAACCCTTGTGCAGCCTCGGCTCTGCTACATCAGAGCCGAGGGTGCGCTTGAACCCTTGTGCACACTCTGCTTCATCAAGCTAATAGAATGCATTGGCCAGCGTTGATTGGCCAATGTATTCTATTAGCCTGATGAAGTAGAGCTGAATGTGTGTGCTAAGCACACACATTCAGCTCTACTTCATCGGGCTAATAGAATGCATTGGCCAGCGCTGATTGGCCAGAGTACGGAACTCGACCAATCAGCGCTGGCTCTGCTGGAGGAGGCGGAGTCTAAGATCGCTCCACACCAGTCTCCATTCAGGTCCGACCTTAGACTCCGCCTCCTCCAGCAGAGCCAGCGCTGATTGGCCGAATTCCGTACTCTGGCCAATCAGCACTGGCTAATGCATTGTATTGGCTTGATGAAGCAGTGCTGAATGTGTGTGCTTAGCACACACATTCAGCTCTACTTCATCGGGCTAATAGAATGCATTGGCCAATCAGCGCTGGCCAATGCATTCTATTAGCGTGAACTGAGTTTGCACAGGGGTTCTAGTGCACCCTCGGCTCTGCTACATCAGATTGCTACATCTGATGTAGCAGTGCCGAGTGTGCATCAGATGTGTAGTTGAGCAAAACTGACTCAGCACTGCTAAGTCTCTGCATTCGCATAGGAATGCATTGGCCAGCCTTCGGCCAATCAGCGCTGGCTCTGCCGGAGGAGGCGGAGTCTAAGGTCGGACCTGAATGGAGACTGGTGTGGAGCGATCTTAGACTCCGCCTCCTCCAGCAGAGCCAGCGCTGATTGGTCGAGTTCCGTACTCTGGCCAATCAGCGCTGGCCAATGCATTCTATTAGCCCGATGAAGTAGAGCTGAATGTGTGTGCTTAGCACACACATTCAGCTCTACTTCATCAGGCTAATAGAATACATTGGCCAATCAGAATACATTGGCCATTCAAAGCCAAGAATGGCTGCAAAAGGAAAGGGAAATATAAAGGAAGTTCTTATACTTCTACCTTCTACTCCATCCACTCCAGGCTTTGGCTCAAAAAAAATGCAACAAAATCTGCAACAAGAAAAAGCGGTGTTTCTGCAATGTGTTTGTACCTCTGTCACCAGTCTTGATGTCCTGTTTTGGATTCCTATTTCACACCTGGTTTGTGTTATCTAGATGTTCTGGCTTGTTCCTGATTTAAAACTTCTGTAACCATTTTGGAATTATTCTGTTTCTGCTCTGTGTATGTATTCTGTCCTGATGTTTGCCATCTAGTATTCATGCTTTGTGTTTGCCTTTTGCTTTGGTGCCTTGTAAGGGCATATCTACACGGCGGAAACCTTTTTGCGCGGCTAGCTGCGACGGGATGCTAATACAGTGCATTGGCATCCCATCGCAGCATCCCGCTCCTGATTAGACCCAAATGAATGGCCCTAATCAGGAGAGAGTCTTGTGCCACGGATGCCACAGCTGTCTCAGCCGCAGAATCCACGGGAAGAAAGGGGATGTCACTTCTTTTTCCCACAAAGGAAAAAAAAATTGAATGAATGGGGAACCTTTTTTGCAGGTGGATTTTTTTTTTTTTTTTTATGTAGATTGTGAGCCTCACATGGAGCTCACAATGTACATTTTTCCCTATCAGTATGTCTTTTTTGGAATATGGGATGGAAATCCATGCAAACACGGGGAGAACATACAAACTCCTTGCAGATGGTTTTTTGCCCTTGGTGGGATTTGAACACCAGGACTCCAGCGCTGCAAGGCTGCAGTGCTAACCACTGAGCCACCGTGTGGCCCCTTTGCAGGTGGATTTTGAGGTGGATATCACATCAAAATCCGCCTGCAGAAAACTCCATGTGAACTAGCCCTAACAGTCCCTAACCTGCTATCAACATTTGGACCACCTCATGAGGCAGCAACCTGGCAGATACCCTGCTGATTCCTATATGAGGGTTAAAGGCTGAATACTGAGAAGTCTGCTTAGGGAACACCCTTAGGGCCCATTCACATGGAGGAAAATGGTGAGGAATTTGGTGTGGAATTTCAGTTCCAACTGGAAATAGTGGAGCATCTCCTATTGAAGTATGCAAAGAGCTGTTCTCATAGGTGGTGAAAGGCTACTTACAGTATATAAACAACACTTGTTAAACATTTACTGTATGCTCATATAAGATATTATATGTATTGTAGTAGGTAGATTAAAAGTTATATATATGTATATAGTCATGTTATTACCTGAAATCACCAAGTAGTCCAGACAGTCCATTTATCAAGGACATATGAAGTAAAATCTGCCACTTTTTTGTGGTATGACAGTATACCACTCAATATGCATGTGAATCAAAGTCATGTGAATCAAGTCATGACACACTTTTGCATCTTGACTATTGCCATAGTATAAATAGATTTACATAGTCAGCATATGAATAAGCAATCTATAGTCCCATTGACTCATGTTAACTATCAGCCTCTTTCACAAGATTGTTCTTGTACCATTAAAGGGATTGTTTAGAAAATCCAGTTTCATACGGCTTATTAATGAATTATGGGTAAATAATGGGGGGTTCACTATAAAGAATCCTTAACTCTTGACCAGAGCCCTCCTTGCTCTAGAGAACCTGTCTTGTTCTGCATTACACAGACAACCTACTCATTTGAGTGGACACTATGCAAGGTGTAAATACCACTGTGGAGGCACTGCAGGGCAATTAAATACATTCTGCCACATTTCCTCACAAATTTTCAGCTGACTGCAGGGAAAATTTTGTGATAGGCTTACTGTCAAGGGACTCTTCTGGCAAAAATGGTTCCAAGTATGTCTTATAATGTGTATCATGTAAAGATATCCAATGGAGTAGACAGTATGATGGACTCCTCAGCAGTAATGGTCATGAACCACTGGCACTGCCATGAAATATGAATTCATATTAAAGACAAACTGTGCTTTTGTTGATTTTGCTTTAGGAATTCACTATATATGTAAATAGGAAGACAGAGTCTCAGTCAAACAAACCTATAGAGGGCGCTCCCTTTAACATCACGCAGACCTTCTCAGAGGCCTTTGTTTGCAATGATGTTGGGATTATACCAGATACAGTCTTCTCAGCCAAGGACAGCTGTTTCGATGTATTTGCATAGGTTTGTTTGACTGAGACTCTGTCTTCCTAATTACATCATGGAAGTTAGACTTGCACATTCTCAGTCAGTGCCCTCTATTGGTGTGCATACTTGAGGCACTGACATCCTAATTACATCATGGAAGTCAGATTTGCATATTCTTCCCATGTTCCTTTGCACAGTGGAGCGCTCATGGCTTAATAAGACTCCACACACCTTAATGGTGGTTCTCTCCTTATGGAGTGACGATATCCCCTCAACCCTATTTAGAGGTTAGTCACTTTTAATAGATGAATTAGTAGTTCTTGTATTTGTGTATTATGGTTTCTCTATTCTGGACACGGACACCATAAATATAAAGCACCTATACACTTATAGAACTTGGTTCAGTAACAAAAAACTCTGCACTATGAGAACATAAAACAAATAGAAAGGTATTTGTGCCCTGAAAAGTTAAGGTCTGCGCAAATAACAACATACTGAAAGTATTACATCCACAGGTTAAATGTCTCCGGCTCCATTAGATTCTTATTTGACTCAATGAACTATATGATATTTGGTGGAAATGTCAAACCCTTCATGTGGAGCCTTGAAGGGAAATAACTGCTCGACAATTTGTGTAAAATCTAATGTGAGTCCTTGTGCTCTCTGGGTTCTTACCTCATCCAAAAACATAAAAACTGTCAGTATTTCTCAGCACTAGAAGCAGGTGTCCATCTTATAAGTGACATGGGTCACCTCAGTCCGGAATATGCTTTTGTAGCAATGAAGATAATCACTAGCCCGCAGCTTCAAGGCTCTTCTGGGAAATATGTAGTCACCTGGTTTTATAACTATCATGGTATTTGATTCCAATATGATCCTGGTTTCCTAGTTATATGTAACAGTGAACTCAGACAGGAAGACATAAAGTTTGCTGCTGCTCCCCTCCTCCAGAATACTGTGATATACAGATGTGTCCACTTAAGGACAATAATTTCTAACAAAACAAGTACAATATATCAGAATGCTAGCAAAACCCTTGTTAGGGCACAATTCACAATGCAATCCTTAGGTGGCCACACATAAACACGTATAGGGTAGATCTTCTGACCATTAAGTATGGTGGAATCATGTGTTTTTGTTTTTTTTTTTTGTTTTTTTTTAAAGCTGTTCATATTGTGCCAATGCATTTGGATATGTCAAGTCAACAGGAAAGATTAGGAAAGACGCATCTGTAAACAATATTTAGGACACCAACATTTTAGAAAAAAAATATCCCAGTCATGGCGTATAAGCCTACTAGCTACTTCAAACCAATCTCTGCATAGTGGATCCCTACTCTATTGGGTGTACCACCATCATCGCACCATAGCACCCATGGGTGAGTGACCCAGCATCCAAACAGCACCCTGTTATCAGACCAGAGTAGGGTCCCACTATACAGAAGTCACCATGAAGTGGCTAGTGGGCTTATACACCTTGATCAAAATGTATAGTAAGAACCTCATGTTCATTTTTGTAGATTTTGCTAAGAAGCTTAGATCGGTGTATAATATTGGAATGTCTAAAATGTTGATATAAAATTTAAGAGAGACCTCGCCAAAGTTGGAAACCAATCACTATCTTCTCTTGGTTGTCAAGGTTCAGAGGTGCCATTGGTGTTTACTACTACAATTCCCTTCAATAAAGAGCTTTTTATGACAATGTTACATGCCATCTCCAATGTACAGTATATGTTTTGATATACCTTCTTAAGCTCACTATCCACAGTGTCATACCCCAGTGTCATGTGTTTGGCCATGTCTTCGGAATAGATTTTTGTAACATTACGTAGAATTTAGCGCTCTTCTACCTCACCCTTCCATGTCCTGTTTCCTCCAGACTCGGCGGCAATCATTGGCTTACAAAGCATATAGAAAGACAGTCTAAACACACATCTTTTGACAGCTCATAATTAGTCTGTATATGTAGATAAATGAATGACACCCATGGAGAAGACCCAGACAAGGTGAGGTTCCTTCTAAGTATTTGAGAGGTGGAAGTAAGAGGTAAGGAGCCATAACAAAGGTATGTGAACAAAAAGAAACGAATACCTAAAGTTTGCGGTCAGCATAATTGCTCTATGATGCTATTGTCACAGCTCACACACAAAAAGCCAAAGGCAAGAACCTGGTCCCCTCCTTATATTCTATAGATAGATACCTGTAGAGCTGACAGGGCATTTCTAGCACTTAGAGACACAGCTTAGTTCAGTCGCGTGGGGGATTCACCAATGAATGGAAGGCGTTGTGCAGGGGGCGATAGGGATTAGCACCTGTCGGGCTTGTGTAGTGATGGAGGTGATTTATACTGCAATGGTTCACCTGTTATTTTATACCTTAAAGTATGGATAAACCTATATGTATGTCCTATTAGAGCAAATGTTGTATACTGAATGGCCACTTGATACCTGTCATTTCACAATTGAAACTTTCCTGTACGGAATTTAGACATATGACCCCAGAATGCAGCCATGGATCAGTTTCCTTAGACTGGGAAATAAAACAAGCCGAGTGACTTCAAACAAGACATGGTCATCGGTCATAGACTAACTGGAGCCGGTATGCCAAAACTGCAAACCTTGTGGGATTTTCTCATGTAATTCTATGGAGAGTATACTGAGATTGGACTCTGGACATAAATAACTCACTGAGGAAAAGGGTCAGAGGAGGACGTCACAAATAGTTCTGACAAACAGGTGGTATATAGTCTAGCAAATACGCTAAATACAAAATTGGTCCTACAACTAACATGTCGGAACACACAAGTCACTAACCATGGGGCTTCTGAGGATGTCATATGACGGGTGTTCCCCTGATCAGGATGTCATTCTATGAGCCAGAACAGAGAGACACTATAACATCCACAGGTTACATAGATAGACATTCATGTCAATGGTTATTTAAATCACAAGATGCTAAAGCCAGGCACAGCACTTTGTAGTACATATCAGTGCATGTCAATAAATTAGAATATCATCAAAAAGTTATTTATTTTTTAGTAATTCAATTGAAAAAGTGACACCCATATACACTGCCTAGCCCAAAAAAAAGTCGCAAGTGTTAATATTTAGTTGGGCCACCATGAGCACGAATAACAGCACGCATCCGTCTCGGGATGGAGTCTATAATGTTCTGTAGTGTAGACTCAGGGATTTTGATCCAATTCTCGAGTATCAGGGAGCCAAGGTTACGCAGATTCGTTGGGGGTGGTGAGTGACAGCGCAGGTTCCTTTCCAGCACATTTCAGTGTTTTGTGTGCTTCTCGCCGCACCCGGGCACGACCATCACTATGGAACAATGTGAAACGTGATTCATCTGACCACATGACCTTTCTCCACTGCTCTAGGGTCCAATCCTTGTGGTCTCTTGCGAATGACAGGCGCCGACGTCTGTTGGTCTCTGTCACCAATGGCTTTCGTGTGGTGACACAACTGTTGAGACCCATTCCTTTGAGTTCTCGTCACATTGTTCGCTCCGAAATGTGTTGCTCCGTCGAGTTTGAGCTGTGTGAGCTCAAAGGTGGTTTTCCAGTGGCTATTCTTCACCAGTTGCTTTAGGGACCTACGACCTTGAGTTTCGCGTATAGTCTTACGCCCACACTTTCCACGGTTGGAGGGGGGTTCTCCACCATCTCGCCATGCTCGTATAATACGCTGAACAGTTCTCTGTCTGATACCAGTTACTTCGGCTATCTGCTTGGTCGATTTGTTGGCCTGATGCAATCCAATGACTTGCCCCTTCTTGAAGGCACTAACATCTCTTCCTCTGGTAGCTCTTCCGTTGGTAGACATCGCTTCACACCTTTAATTATGATCTGGACTTGACAGGCTACAGCTCAATTATATATATATTCAAGAATATATGCAAATTCCTGTCATGAACAGTTCATAATTATATCAGGGTGGAACGGTACCTTGTTGCACAAGGCGACTTTTTTTTTGGCCAGGCAGTGTATTATATTGAGTCATTACAAACAGAGCGAACGTTTTCAAATGTTTCTTTCTGTTCATGTTGAGGATTCTGGCTTACAGCCAAGGAAAACCCAAAAGTTATTATATCAGAAAATTAGAATATTATATAAGACCAAGTGTAAAAAAAAATATTTAACACAGAAATGTTGCCAAATGAAAAATCAGTTCAGTGAATGCCCTCAATACTTGGTCAGGCATCTTTTGCATGAATGACAGCATCAATGCATCAATGCGGCATGCAGGATCAGCCTGTGGCACTGCAGAGGTGTTATGGAAGCCCAGGTTGTATGATAGCAGCCTTCAGCTCATCTGTATTGTTGGGTTTGGGGTCTCTCATCTTCCTCTTGACAATACCCCATAGATTCTCTATGGGGGTTAAGGTCAGGCGAGTTTGCTGGCCAGTTAGGCACAGTGAATTTTGTGGTTATTAAACCAGGTCTTGGTACTTTTGGCAGTGTGGACAGGTGCTAAGTCCTGTTGGAAAATGAATACTCCATCTCCAAAATGCTTGTGGGCAAAGGGAAGCATGAAGGGCTCTAGAATTTCCTGGTAGATGACTGCGCTAACTTTGGTCTTGATAAAACACAGTGATCCTACACCAGCAGATGACATGGCTCCCCAAACCATCACTGATGGTGGAAACTTCACACTAGACCTCAAGCAGCTTGGATTGTGTACAGTGGCCTCTCCGCTCATCCTCCAGACTCCGGGACCTTCCAATGGAAATGCAAAATTTACTTTAATCTGATAACACCTTTGAACTCTGAGCAAGAGTCCATAGCTTTTTGATGATATTCTAATTTATTGAGATACACTAGTATGTGGTGGAGAGAACAGCTGCTGCTCCCTTCATTGGTCAGCCACCTACCTGCACAGGTCACTCAGTATCACTTTTCCCCTGATTTATTGGTTTATCGGTATGAATGTGAATGAGGCACAGAGTCTAGGCCATAGGATAGGAGGCTGCCGAACAATGCCAACCCCAAATACTCTTGTGAACTTCAGATCTAACATCTAAAAAGTTTTCAAAAGATCCAGAAACTCCATCCTCTAGGAATAGCATAAGATTTTACTACAATTTCTGCTTATGTATTGCACCATTTTTTCATATCTGACATGTTTACATATTTTTGTAATATGAACAGGTTCTTGCATGTAGCCATTGTCTCACAGTGGATAGAGTACTGTACTGCTGAAGGCACCTACACATTGAGGAATGTCATATATATGTGTTTTCATTCCAGTATTTGATTGCATAGACACACAAGTCCAGTTTCTTTAGTCCAAAACAAAGGTAGAGTTTATTTTCACTCAAAAATATAGTGCAGCAACAAAAGGAAACAAAAATAAATCCCTGCCCGGCTATTCTCTAACTAAACATAGAATAGGTTACCTCACCTAGAATAACAGAAATCCATAAGACAGTAGAATCATTCAGGACACAGCTCCCAAAAATATGAGTATAGTATGAATAAGTGCTGCTGCTCGAGCTGGCTTCTTAAGCCTCCTTGACGAGGAGACTCTCTGCAGCTGAGTCGCTGCCAGAACATCCCCAAAGTGTGGACTGGAGGGGGGTGGAATGACAGGTCCCACTACCAATCCTACCTGTCATTCCTAAAAATCCAGCCCAGTACTGAGCAATTACCAAAATGCTCAGCAGACGAAAGTTGTCTGCTGAGAACAAACATTCCTGGAGTTTTCTCATCTCACCCACCTTGGTAGTCTGGGTGATATGTACACCCCCTCCATTACCTGACCAGCCCTCGGCTTACACTGTATACTCATTTCTAAGGTATTGGGATAACCTATTTCCAAAGGTGCAGAAAAGAAGCTGAAAGAAAGACACAGTATAAATGGGGATATGGCCACATCACAGGGCACAGAAAGAAGGGAGCAGCTTCAAGTGTCATGTCATCCAAACAAAAAGTTAACAAAAGTGGAGGAAATTTTGTTTTTTTAACCCTTATGAAACAGAGGCAAGTTTATGGATTGCAGAATCCCAGTAGACACTGCTAAATTGATATTTGCCATGTTTATGTGCAACATGTATATAGTTTTGTATATTGTCTCCTTAAATGGACTGGTCCACTGTGCATGGTGAGAAGATGGGTTATTGGTATCTTCCAACTGCAAGTTTTGGAAAGTGGGAGGAGACCAAGAGCCTTCTTCCAGCTTCCATAGAGGAAGATCAAGTGTGAACTGAGTTGATAGTGACAACTATTGCAGCCGAGCTGTCATCCCGAGGTGGCTTCCTTCAGGCAAAGAGAAGTTTTGGAGTTATCCAAGTACATTTTTGCAGCATCTGAGGGCCTTAGAGCACTGACCGAGGATGTCAAGGGCATCCTGGAGAGAAAGTAGAGAGACTGGCACCTATAGAGAGACAGAGACAGAACAAAACGAAGGCTACTGGAACCACCATCCACCGAGCACACCCCATACCCACAGTGGACTGTTGTTGTAAAACTCTATCTCCATTGTTTTCCTCCTATATATCTGTGAAATACACCCATTTTTATAACATTTCTGTGTAAACACAGATGCATTTAATGTGAATTATAAAATCTGGTGTGAAAGTAGCCTATTCACTCAACAGAGTCCCTTGGCCATGTGGTGTCTGATCCAGACTTGGAAAAACACAGCAGAGAATTGGCCCATTTTGGTAAATAGAGTGTTATTGTTCCAGTACTATTTCATGTCGCCCCTGTTAGGACACACCGATGTGTGATTTGTATACTACACCATACTTTGATATATCCAATTCTGTGGGCTCCTGAAATGGTTATTTGAACTGTGTAAGTATGGGTGTGAATGTGTTAGTCGTCCTTTCATGTACCCATTACCTTAAGCCAAGAACAATAGCATGAAGAAAGTCAAAGACTTCCACTGCGAGATCGGGTGTACCACCTACAATGCTCAATATCTACCTACTACAGCTCTAAGATTAAGAGGATAAGTTAGAATGACAGCCTCACTTTAAGGAAATAGTCATTCTTTTAATGACCCTTCAGTTAGTATGGAGGCCTAAAAGGAGACAAGTTAACCCATATTCACATGGGATTTGTCTTATGGCATTTTAAATCTGAAGAAACTGACCAGGTGATGAAGGAGACAGCCTAGAACGAAATTCTGTAAGGAGCCGCGAAAACACGGGATTATACGGAGAAATGGATTTATGTTGACTATGGATAACTTATTTCATTTACTATACTTGGATTAATGACTATGCATTTTAGCTGTCAGACTCTTAATGGGAATGTGTCACCAGAAAATGATCTATTTTTTAAAACCAAGTTTTTATGTTAAATATATTTTTACAAAATTGTGAATGTTTTTTTCAAATTTTCCATGTATATAGATATATTTATATATTTTAAAGTACTGAATTTTTTACTATTGCCCTAAGCCTAATAATAGACTGACAGTTGCCAACTCTGTAAGATCTGTTCCAGCACAGATAGAATTTCAAGAGAAGATAACACCTATATAGATAACACCTCTAACCCATAATTTAATCCACAACTGACAATCAATTATTATGTATCTGCTTATCTACTATTCCTCCCTGCCTAGAACATGTATTGAAAGCTAGACCTCATGGCTAGACCATAGACCTCAATGAGTCAGCTTGAGACTATTTAAAACACTTGAGGATATTTATCCATTTGACCACATTAGAAAACTAGTGCGTGTAAGCACTTTGTATCGTTCTAATTTTGTCATGTAAATTTAAGTACATAGATTTATTATGTTCTGTAAAAAAAAACAAAAAACCAAAAGATAGTATTTAACATATACAGTGTTGGCCAAAAGTATTGGCACCCCTGCAATTCTGTCAGATAATACTCACTGCAATTTGCAATCACAAATTCTTTGGTATTATTATCTTTATTTAATTTGTCTTCAATGGAAAGTC
Organism: Leptodactylus fuscus; assembly: GCF_031893055.1. NCBI lineage: Eukaryota > Metazoa > Chordata > Amphibia > Anura > Leptodactylidae > Leptodactylus > Leptodactylus fuscus. The sequence goes on from NC_134266.1 coordinate 231,579,205, forward strand.
ACAAAAATGATTGTCAAAAAGCCAAATTGGATATAATTCCACACCAAACATAAAAAAGGGGGTGGACAAAAGTATTGGCATTGTTTGAGAAATCATTTGATGCTTCTCTAATTTGTGTAATTAACAGCACCTGTTACTTACCTGAGGCCCCTAACAGGTGGTGACAATAACTAAATCACACTTGCAGCCAGTTGAAATGGATTAAAGTTGACTCAACCTCTGTCCTGTGTCCTTGTGTGTACCACATTGAGCATGGAGAAAAGAAAGAAGACCAAAGAACTGTCTGAGGACTTGAGAAGCAAAATTGTGAGGAAGAATGAGCAATCTCAAGGCTACAAGTCCATCTCCAAAGACCTGAATGTTCCTGTGTCTACCGTGCGCAGCGTCATCAAGAAGTTTAAAGCCCATGGCACTGTGGCTAACCTCCCTAGATGTGGACGGAAAAGAAAAATTGACGAGAGATTTCAACACAAGATTGTGCAGATGGTGGATAAAGAACCTCGACTAACATCCAAACAAGTTCAAGCTGCCCTGCTGTCCAAGGGTACAACAGTGTCACCCCGTACTATCTGTCAGCGTCTGAATGAAAAGGGACTGTATGGTAGGAGACCCAGGAAGATCCCACTTCTTACCCAGTGACATAAAAAAGCCAGGCTGGAGTTTGCCAAAACTTACCTGAGAAAACCAAAAACGTTTTGGAAGAATGTTCTCTGGTCAGATGAGACAAAAGTAGAGCTTTATGGGAAAAGGCATCAACATAGTGTTTACAGGGAAAAAAAAGAGGCCTTCAAAGAAAAGAACACGGTCCCTACAGTCAAACATGGCGGAGGTTCCCTGATGTTTTGGGGTTGCTTTGCTGCCTCTGGCACTGGACTGCTTGACCGTGTGCATGGCATTATGAAGTCTGAAGACTACCAACAAATTTTGCAGCATAATGTAGGGCCCAGTGTGAGAAAGCTGGGTCTCCCTCAGAGGTCATGGGTCTTCTAGCAGGACAATGACCCAAAACACACTTCAAAAAGCACTAGAAAATGGTTTGAGAGAAAGCACTGGAGACTTGTAAAGTGGCAGCAATGAGTCCAGCCCTGAATCTCATAGAACACCTGTGGGGGAGAGATCTCTTGATGGCAGTTTGGAGAAGGCCCCCTTCACATCTCAGGGGGGACCTGGAGCAGTTTGCCAAAGAAGAATGGTCTAAAATTCCAGCAGAGCCTTGTACGAAACTCATTGCTGGTTACCGGAAGCGGTTGTTCACAGTTATTTTGTCTAAAGGTTGTGCTACCAAGTATTAGGAAGAGGGGGCCAATACTTTGGTCCGGCCCATTTTTGGAGTTTTGTGTAAAATGATTTGATTTTTTTTTCATTCTCTTTTGTGTTTTTTCATTGCAAGCAAAATAAATGAAGATATTAATACCAAAGAGTTTGTGCTTGCAATCATTTTCTGGAAGAAAACGAGTATTATCTGACAGAATTGCAGGGGGGACAATACTTTTGGCCAACACTGTATTCTATTACTTTACCTCCTCTACTGTACTGTACAATGCAGCATGGAACGAGGTAAATAGATACAGATTCACCAGCAAATAAGTAAACGTATGAGTACCAGACACAATAGGAAAATACTAGACACAATAACAGACTACTGGACACTGTGGGAACATAAAAAACGCAATGAGAAAAATACCAAACAATAGAAAAATACAAGATACCAAACACAACAGGAAGTAAGAGACACAATACTGGACATACTAGGAAGATACAAGATATGGCAACATGAAAGCCAGACACAATAGGAAAATACCAGATACAATAACAAAACTAGCAGATACAATAGGAAAATACAAGACATGGATTGGTAACATGAATGCCAGACACAAAAACAGGCTACCGGACACAACAGGAAAATAACATGCAAAATAAAAAAAAAATAGAAACAATAGGAAAATACTAGAAATAATAAGAAAACTATCAGGCATAACAGCAATATTTCGAGAAAAAATAGGAAAAACAGCAGACACAATATGGAAAAACCAAACACAATAGGAAGAATTCCAGATACAGTATGAAGATAGTCAGCACAATAGAAAATTCAAGAAATAAGAACAATACCAGACACAATAGAAAAATACCAGACAATAGGAAAATACAAGATATTATAACATCAATACCAGACACGAAAACCGGCTACCAGACACAACTAGAAAATAAGAGCCACAATAGGAAAGTACCAGACACAATAGGAAATACAAGCACAGTGGGAAGAATACCAGACACAAAAGGAAAATGCCAGACACAATAAGACAGAAGGAAACCAGCCAGGCTTACAATGTAAGGGGATGGGAGTTAGTTACACTAGGTAGGAGTCTATATACTACAATCTATATACAGTTGTGGTGTCAGTATATACCTTATATACTGCAGTCAATATTGAACTATAGGTTATGACGGGGTGTACATATATATATATATATATATATATATATATATATATATATATATATATGATAAAAGGTAAAATGTTAGGTTTAAAGAGCACAGAAGTGAGTGTTAGGGAGTGAAACATTTTGGGCACCAGAATGTGTGATATTAGGTTCTGTTAGGGCCCCTTCACACGGAGTAAATGCGCGTGTATTTTGGCAAAATACACTTGTAAAAATACACGTGTAAAAATAAGACTCCCATTGACTTCAATGACATTTTACACGTGTATTTCGACGTGTATTTTGATGTGTATTTTGACGTGTTTTTTTTACACGTGTAAAAAGAAATGCCATTGAAGTCAATGGGAGACTGATTTTTACACGTGTATTTTTTACACGTGTATTTTGCCAAAATACACGCGCGTTTACTCCGTGTGAAGGGGCCCATTTTGGGGAATTGATGAACAGATATTTGGTGAGCGAACCAGGAGACAACCTTATTTTTAGTGTAAGGATTTTCAATTGTGCTTCCTGGGCATGAAGTAACCAACAGAGAGATAAAAGCTAAGATGTGAGAGGAGAATGAATCAAGCAATAGATGTGATGACGGGTTGGATACGTTGGTTGCAGTAGTCCAACAAATACGATGAATGTATACACCATAGAGAAGACAGGCACAGAATGAGTAACCCAACAAAAGAAAAAACATCAGCTGGTCCCAAAGGACAACAGGTTTGTCTACAAATGCAAAGTCCTTGCTTTTATTGCTCACTGTACCACAGAGACATATGTGAAATAAAGTTTTAATAGAGCGATCTTGAGCCCATGCGCTATATGTATTTCCTGTTTGCAAGGACGGCAGGAACAGACTTGCAAAACAAGAGGAGGTTGGTATATAGGTAGCCATGTCAACTCAAACAACAAGACAGCAAGATGTTTATTGGGATTGTTGGTTTATGTAATGGGTCGACTGTGATAGAGGGAATGTGATCGACTTTGTTGTGCTTTATATGGCTTTAAGAAGGTGACAGATAGAAGGACTTCTATATGAAAAATAAACAGCACTAAACAGCTGACATGATTATTTTGTACAATGACAGTATGGGCACCGTATTTGGTGGAAGGTAATATACATTCACCTTGTGCAATGTGCATATGTGACTTTGTTACGGGATTGATATATGACATATTATAAGATGTACTTGTATATGACTAAAATTATTATCACAAAACATTATGAGGAAAGGGATAAGACCTTACCATACAAAAAAAGAGAATGTGTCAGGCTCAATATCTATTCAGTATATAAATGAGATATTCATGTGATTGTAGTGTCAATTAAAAATGTTACTTTTATTTTTTCAGTTTTTTTCTTAACTAATTGACATCAGCAGATTTGTTCTTACCAGACATTCTTCCTCTGTCCTTCCCAGTCACAAATCTTCTATAAAACATTTACAAGTCTAGAGAGCTGTCCCTCTTGTGCACAGCTCTCCAGCAGGAGGCAGCCATGATCGAGAAGCTACAACATCCAGATACAATAAATTAGGAATAAATCTACAAACATAAATGTTAAAATATAACGCAGAAACATTCGGGGCAACGTAGATGTTCCACAAACCACTCTAGCTGTACTTAGAAGCGACTTACTTCCATTTTGCTGGTTTGTCTTCTTGTAAACTGGAAGTGCCCATTAATGGTCTTGGAATGCTAGAAATTTACACAAAAATGTGTCCCTCTATAGGATGTGGTTACTGTGTATAGAACTGTCACAATGAGGCATGCCACTCATTCCAAAACCAGGATTCTTTTGTTACAAAATCTGCTTGTAGTACTAGGGCAATGTAGTACTAGGACAATGCCGATTTTTACCATAAATTTTCCCCTAGGATATCATTTTGTTTTTTTCAAAAAATACATCAGTTATCTAAAAGTATTTTTACCAACTATAAAATGAAGATCTAGGAAGAGGTACGGGAAAACTAAAAGCAGGGAAAAGATGGCAGGATCAAGCTACGGAGCCCATACACTGTAGATAGCGGTTTGCCAAATGCTTGTCTGGCCATCCCTCCCCCACGTCCTCCATATACATGCACGCCAGTGGCATAACTAGGAATGGTGGCGCCCCATGGTGAACTTTTGACATGCCCCCCACTCCGACCACCACCAAAGACCCCAACCAATTGACTTTCTCCCCAAAGACCTCAACCAACCCACTCACTCCCACATTCCTGCATGCATTATTATGCCCCATTGTGGCCCCTGCACACAGTATTATGCCCCATAGTGGCCCCTACACACAGTATTATGCCCCATAGTGGCCCCTGCACACAGTATTATCCCCCATAGTGCCCCCTGCACATGGTATGATGCCCCATAGTGGCCCTTGCACACGGTATTCAGCCCCATTGTGGACACTCATGAACAATTATTATACTTTGGGGTCTTTTCAAACCCCAGAGTATAATAATCAGAGACCCAGGGGAGGATAGAAACAAAAAATACACAGTTATTTACCCCTCCCTGGCTCTGGTGCGGTCCCTGCTGATGTCGGCCATCTTCAATGATGTACGGGACATCACTTGTGCCAGACTTGCGTCATTATGCATCGTGGGGATGTCACACAAGTAGGCCTGAAACCTTCCTGGAGCCAGAAGTGGTAAGTAACTGTTTTTTTATGTTCCCTCGCCTCCCTTGGGCCTCCGATCATTATGCTCAGGGTTCTGAAAAGACAAACACAGAGTGCAAGAAGAGACTCTTCATTGAGAACAAAAGTATCCAACTTATCGAAAGCCAATATGTCTGATCTATTTTCCTGTTATAGCTGAGACACTCATATTTAACTCTCATACTGTCCATTTCCTTCTGATCCTCCTTGAGATGTTTCTACTCCTTCATTGGAGTCCAGCTGAGTTTAATTGAAGTGATTGGACTTGATTAGGAAAGGCACAGACTTGTACAGTATATATAAGACCTCACAGCTCACAGTGGGGGCTTTATGGCAGAGTGGCCCGAAGGAAGCCTCTCCTCAGTGCAAGACATATGAAAGCCCGCATTGAGTTTGCCAAAAAAAACACATGAAGGACTAACAATATACTTTCTGTTGATGTTGATAGTTAGAAGTAGTAATTGCACCCAGCCTGGTGTCTTAGGGGTCCACACGCTCCTCTACTATATCAGAAGTTACCAGTATTGTAAATGGCACTTGGTGGTGGGGACTACAGATTTTGTTACAGATTTTGCACTGGGCACCAGAAGCTGCACGTTATACTCTTGATGGAAATAACCTAAAAATGGCCCATATATTGGCACATTGTCTGCTGCACCAGAAGCTACTGTGGGTGATTTTATTGTGACTCGATTTCCCAGCACCTTGGAGACACATACACATAGATACACAGCAGAATGCTGACAATACTCTTAAGACCCAGAGGAAAACATTTACTATATTACTGAGAAGTTAATTGCAGGTTACAGTGGCTTATGGCAAGAAGCCTTTCACCACTGGCACCTTGTTGCCCCCCAGCATTTTCTTTCTGTGAATCCGGGCATTGTTTACCCGGATTGATGAAAGGCTTTGGTTTAGCTTCACCAATAAACAGATGTCTTTAAAGTTGAAAGGAATTATTTGTAAAGGAAGTTATCTTCTAAAGAGTTGGTCACCCGTTGCTCTGGGGGTGCAGACATTTTATCACGTGGCATGTCTTACATTTGCTGATCCCATCACCCTCATGGAAGGCAGCAAACAGGAGCGCCCTGTAAACAGCTTTATTACAGTGAGTGTTTAAGCCCCCAGTGGGACATTCATTAGAACCAGATGCAAGTTCTGGGAACGGCTGACACACTGACTGTAATAATGCTGTTTGGAGAGAACTTCCCGCTCCTGTATAGATACATCATTATTTACAGCGCCCTAATGGTCGAGTCTTGTCTAGCATCCCTTACTCACAAATACTTACAGTCACTCACTGGGCACGGATACAGAGAATACAAAAGAATACTATTAAACTATATCACTCTCATGTTTGTTATCTATTGCTTTTATTTTATCCAGCGTTGTTGTTTTTGTGCTTGTATTTTCCATCTCATAGAAATAAAATATATTAATATTGTGTCACTGTATTGTAGTGTATGATACATTTCACATATACATGTTGTACACAGTCTATATATATATGTATATATTTATTATTATTTCTGTATTACAGGCAGATGTTAAAAAGTGCTGAAAACTAAGAAAGCTTTAAAAAAAATTAGAAGTGTTTATAGTTTATTTTTGTTGAGTAATACAATAAAGAGAAGGAACAAACGAGAAACCTAAATCACATCAATATATGATGTGACCTTTGCCCTTTGGAGGAGGTGTCCTAGAAGTGATGAGACGTCCCCCACTGAGCCCTGATCTCAACATCATCCAGTCTGTCTGGGATCATATGAAGAGACAGAAGGATTCGTGTAAGCCTACATCTACAGAAGATCTGTCCTTATTTTTCCAACATGTTTGGAACAACCTTCCTGCCGAGGTCTTTCGAAATCTGTGTGCAAGTGTACTTAGAAGAATTAATGGAAAGCAAATGGGGGTCATACCAAATATTGATGTGATTGATGCCAGGTTCACACTAGCATTACATCTCCTTTACTTGGGTCCTTCAGGGGAATCCGAACAATAGAGAGGCGGACCACTGGAATAGCAGTTACTCACGAAGCCTGGCGGACCCCATTGACTATGATGGGGTCCATTGGGTGTCTGTTGTTTTTAAAATGAAACCAGCAAAGGAAATAGACTTTCATCCAGTCACTGCAATGGAGTTCCCTACGGAGATTCCGGTGTAATGTGAATGTAGCCCGAGATAACTCTTTTCTTTATTCAGTTTGTATTTTGTTAATTGACAAAAAAAAACTATTAACGCTTCTATTTTTGAAAGAATTCTTTGCAACATTTTATCCACGCCTGCCTAAAACTGTTATTGTTGTATTATTAACATTAATATGGCTTTTATTACATTTTATGGTCAGAAAAGACATGAAAACTTTTCTGGATACCTTTTGATCTCAACAAAAGAAAGTTTCCACCAGGATTCTAACAGATTTTTATTGTCTTCAAGAGAATAGAGCCAAATGCTACAACATTCTTGCTGTCAAAAAGCAACAGAAACCCCCAAAAATGAAAGGTGTCAAGTAAAGTAGGCTGAAATACTTGAGTTAGACGGGCTAACGGATAGATATTTATATGGAGGAGGGTCATGTCTCCTCAAACAGATGATGTCGGGGAAAGATGCATCAGGCATGTCCAATTCCAATAATTGCTTTGTGCGTAAAAGTCTGTAAGGTTCCAGTTAGTGCACTTTTTGTACACAATGAGTAAGTAAAAGTGATAGTGCTCATATAACAGAAGAACAATACCGCCAAAGAGGTGGTCACGTCTATGCCCCAGGATTAGTCCTGTCATTAGAGTTAGAGGCATGGAGATACAATGCCTTGTGCTGTCCAATATTTTGGGAAGAGAGCCTTTGGTTTTACTATTCCACATTTTAATACCATCTTGAAAATTTTCAGTATTTGTCTTAATAAAAAAAAAGAAACCTAGAAGAAAACAATATTAAGTACTGAATAAGAGACTTGAAAAAAAAAAACATAAAATGGTTATAAAATCTATTTTAGAGTTGCTTTAAATGCGAAAAACTTGTTATTTTACAGTACAAATCAAAAGTTTGGACACACCTTGTCATATAAAGAGTTTTCTGTATTTTCATGACTATGAAAATTGTAGATTCACACTGAAGGCATCAACACTATGAATTAACACATGTGGAATTATATACTTAACAAAAAAGTGTGAAACAACTGAAAATATGTCTTATATTCTGGGTTCTTCAAAGTAGCCACCTTTTGCTTTGATTCCTGCTTTGCACACTCTAGGCATTCTCTTGATGAGCTTCAAGAGGTAGTCACCAGAAATGGTTTTCACTTCACAGGTGTGCCCTGCCATCTTTAATAAGTGGGATTTCTTGCCTTATAAATGGGGTTTTGACCATCAGTTGTGTTGTGCAGAAGTCAGGTGGATACACAGCTGATAGTCCCACTGAATAGACTGTTAGAATTTGTATTATGGCAAGAAAAAAGCAGCTAAGCAAAGAAAAACAAGTGGCCATCATTACCTTAAGAAATGAAGGTCAGTCAGTCCGAAAAAACTTTGAAAGTGTCCCCAAGTGCAGGTGCAAAAACCATCAAGCACTACAAAGAAACTGGCTCACATGAGGACTGCCCCAGGAAAGGAAGACCAAATATCACCTCTGCTGCGGAGGATAAGTTCATCCGAGTCACCAGCCTCAGATATCACAGGTTAACAACAGCTCAGTTTAGAGACCAGGTCAATGCCACACAGAGCTCTAGCAGCAGACATCTCTACAACAACTGTTAAGAGGAGACTTTGTGTAGCAGGCCTTCATGGTAAAACAGCTGCTAGAAAACCACTGCTAAGGACAGGCAACAAGCAGAAGAGACTTATTTGGGCTAAAGAACACAAGGAATGGACACTAGGCCAGTGGAAATCTGTGCTTTGGTCTGATGAGTCCAAATTTGAGATCTTTGGTTCCAACCACCATGTCTTTGTGCGACGCAGAAAAGGTGAACGGATGGACTCTACAAGCCTGGTTCCCACCATGAAGCATGGAGGAGGAGGTGTGATGGTGTGGGGATGCTTTGCTTGGGCAAACATCTTTAATACAAATTGGCAGTTTGCCAATTTGTCGCAAACAGTGAGAGCTGTGAAGGAAGCCAGAAGTCCCAGTTATCCTAAAGCGAGCTGCTGAGATACCGGAACAATCATGGGCACAGCTCAAGGAATGAGTTCAGAGGCAGGCCAGCTTGACATCTGCCGAAACACCAGAGCAGGCAGATCATCAACTCCAACAACACGCTCATTATATGACGTTCCAGCAAGCTGCTAAGATGCCGGAACAATCATGGGCACAGTAGAAGAAACAAGTTCAGCGGCAGGCCAGCTTGAGAGCTGCCAAAGCGCCGGAGGATGCGGATCATCAAGGCCAATAGCACGCTCATTATATGGCCTCACAGCGAGCTGCTGAGATACTGGAACAATCACGGGCACAGCACGAGGAACGAGTTCAGCAGCAGGCCAGCTTGACAGCTGTCAAAACGCTGGAGCAGACGGATCATCAACACCAAAAACATGCTCATTATATGGCATCCCAGTGAGCTGCTGAGATGTTCAGCAACAGGCCAGCTTGAGAGCTGCCGAAATGCTGGAGCAGGCAAACTATCGACGGCAGCAATCTGCTGAATATAGGCGGATCATCAACGCCAGCAACCCGCAAACAAAGCCGCGGGCAGAGGCTAGTGTCTATATCTGGGCACATATGTAGGCATAATAATAACCCACTGGGCATCAGTTTTGGAGAACGTATATTTTATCTATGTGACAGTGTTATATATATATATATATATATATATATATATATATATATATATATATATAGACTTGGTAATAGCCCATTGACCATTTATCTCAGATATGCATATGTTCAGCCTGTGACAGTGTACTATATATATGTAGCTATGGATATAGCCCACTGACCATTTATATTGGAGACATGTATGTGTTCAGCCTGGTAACAGTATTATAAACATATATGTAGCTATGGATATAGCCCATTGAGCATTTATCTCAGACACACGCATATGTTTACCCTAGTGACAGTGTGATGCACATATAAGTAGCCATAATAATAGCCCATAATAGGAAAGCAAGGAAAAAGGAGAATATAGATCTTTCCCCATAGACCCTGAGCATACTGTGTCACATCTGGTATATGCTTCATTGAGATTTTTTTGTAGTCTGTGACCAGAAGACTATTTTTTAATGCTTGCATGGCATTCTATATGAAGCATATAAAGCAATAAATGGCTTAGGAACCCACTGCACCCATTACCTATATATCAGTCCCTTATTTCATTTTAACAGTACAGTATATTGAAAGGCACAACTGATTAAAATTGCATTAGAGCACTTTTATAGTCATTAATCTTTTACAAGTATGAAAGAAAGTAATCACATTGAAAGTCATTGTACCTCTAGCTTGGGGAAAACAGGTGCTGTTACTGCTCTGTAGAGACAGTCTGTGCCTCAGTTATTTGTGAACGCTGAAATTCTGTTCCCCTCTGGAGAAAAGCAACCCTACAGAGCGGAGTCCAGTCATCCGCACTGACTTGACATGTGCATTTGACTCTGCCACTCAAAAAGTTGGATTTTTAATTCCTTGTAACATGTAGACCTTTGGTACGACAAGAGTAATTAACACTTCCAAATATAGCTACGTGGGTAGACAAATAGGATTTAGAGTCAAAATAGCATGTGTACCGGCAGATCAATGCCAAATGGAGCCTTGTAAAACAGGAAGCCTCAGGTAGAGAAAGGCTGAGAATGATAGACAAGCTGACAGCTATATGGACAGGCTGAGAAGGCAACAAATTCCATGAAAGGCTAGTGATATGAAAAAATGACACGAGTATCAAAGCTAATGTCTCTGCCTGTCCTTCTCATTCTGCTCATGAATTATGCATAGCATCCCTTGGGCTATGAAGGTCTTAGCCAACCCCAAGTCTTCCCTCATCTAGTGTCTTCAATCCAGCACATGGGGATTTCAAGAATTTCCCAACTATGCATTGTTGCAACAGGTCTGCCTAAGAAGAGACGAGGGGGTTGGGGGTCTATAAAACCAGACAATAAGAATGGAGAAAAAAAAGTCTTATGTCTCAAGAATGAACCAAGAAAAAAAAAAAAAAAGCTGGAGAAGACTGTGTTAAAAAACTGTGTCCTGCTCTACTGCATGAGCCGATATTACATAACTAGCATGACAGAGGAAAAACAGCGGCTCCTAAGAAAAATATAAGCACCCTGCATGTCAGGTTTAGGGTGTCGTGAGAAATGCTGGGTGTGGTACTTGGCTGGTCGCCCTCTGTCTTCCTGTATCAAAGTCTATGCCCCTTAAGTTATTTTATGCATAATTGTCTGGCATTCCAGGTAATGTGCCAAGGCAAGTAACATCACCGCTTCTTCAATGCCATTGTACACTATAACAAAGAGAAAATATCCGTCTGAGAAGAAGACCCCTGCGTAAACTATACAGGTGTTAGGATATTCCACATGGGGGATAAACTGCAGTGAAAAAATCATTACAAATTCAGAGTGGAATTTGAAGTCAAATTCATAGAAAATATGCATGGTTGATATGGGGATTTTACAACCTCCAATAACACTATCACCTCACTGACATCCGTACAGTCTCCCCCTCTCCTTCTGTCTCTACCCCCTTCCCTCATAGATTGTAAGCCCTCGCGGCCCTGCCTCTACCCCACTGTGCCAGCCGATCACTGTTAGTATTATATCTACCTGTATATTCTGTGTACTGTATGTAACCCCCAAATGTAAAGCACCATGGAATTAATGGTGCTATATAAATAAATAATAATAATGATAATAATTATTACAAAATTACCATAAATTTTACCCTATGCATTGCAAAAGGATAAATCTGCAGCGAAAATCAACAATATAAGGTCTCGTTTACACGGGGCAAGAGGGGGTGGATTTTGGCGCTGAATCCCCGTCAGAATCCGCACTCTCACAATAGAGGTCTATGTAAACCGCTAGCTTCCTTTTTTCTGTGAGCGGTATGTTCCCACTCAAAAAGAAGTGAGAAAAAAGAAGTGAGCTGCCCTTTCTTCAGGCAGATTCCGCAGCTGATTCAGTCCCGGCATCCGCCTCGCGGCAGCACCCTCTGGACTAGGCCCATTCATTTGGGCCTACTCCGGAGCAGGAAGCCGCGACTGTTGGAAGCCATGACAGTCGTGGCAGGCACATTTTGGTCCTATTGTGACGCGGCTTCCCGCGTCAAAATCAGGCCCAAAATGCGTAGTGCTTATCCCCGTGTGAACTAGACCTAAGGTCTTCTCCATACAACCATGCTCAGTGTATGGGTCAGTGAAAATGGCAAATGGATTGATAATACAGCCAAGGCCTGGGACTAGGCCCAGACTTGGAAGATACTCTGACTCCGGCAGATTAAACCCCTGGATTCCATGATCTATAGGGAATAAGGCATCCAGGGGTCCAGGGCAAAATGGCCCCCTCCATCCCTCATGTTCCCTGTAATAAGATCAAGGGGTCTAAGGGGTTGTGATGGCAGCCAGGAGGCTGAGCAACGGCCTCCTGACTGCCTATGCACTTTGCATGTAGGGATCCTATGTTCTATTAGGTACAATACAATTGTAGTACATTGTACTGAGGATCAGAGATGCTAGGTTCAAGTCTACCTGTGGGACAATAAAAAGTATAAATAAATGTTCAAAAAGTTTAAAATAAAGTACAAAAAAATACCTTACAACTACATTTAAAAAACACACGATGTAAACAAAAAATAAGCAAATATGCTAGGTATCCCCATGTGCGTATAAGTCCCCACTATCCAAAAATAGTATTATTTATTCCATAAGGTGAATGCCGTAAAAAAAAATAAATCTACAAAACAGTAAAAAAGTGATAGACATCAGAATACGGTGACAAGAAAAATTGTTCATTTTCAAAAAGTGAGGTTTTTTTTCTAAAAGCGATAAAACATAATAAAACCAATATAAATATGGTATCTCCACAATTCTAATGAACCACCGGACAAGGTTGCCATGTCATTTTTAATGCAGAGTCAACGCTGAAAAAACAAAATGCAAAAAATTCTGACAGAATTGTGTTTTTTTCACATGGACCCCCCAAAAATTAATAAAACTTGTCAAAACATTATAAGTACCGTAAAATGGTACCAAATGATTGTCAAGCAAAGAGTAAGCCCTATGTCAACAGAAAAATTAAAAAGTTAGGAATTTTCGAAGGTGAGGAAGGAAAATATGAAAAAAGTCGCATGGCATTAACATACAAACTACCCTGCGCCCTTAAGGGGTTAATAAATGCACCCTATCCTGGCACGCTGTATACTGATAGCAATCCTTTTGATTATTGCGACTTTAGCCCTTGGTTAGGGATTGCTTGTCGACTTGTCTTAAGACAACCTCTCTGCAGTGCGTAGGGTCTTCTCTACTGGACCAAAATTCATTAAAATGATTTTGTAATCTTTAATAGGTAACATCTATAAAATGAAAAAAATATAATCTTAGGTATCAGAACAAGTCATCTACAGGCTATAAGATAAGAAGATTATTATAAACATTCTTGTGATTCTTCAATCCTTCAAGTTCTTACATGTTCTTCAATGAATCTAAATTGAATCTTAAAATGCGTGACTACATGTCATCAACCTTTTCGTTTTCAATATACAGTCCTATGAAAAAGTTTGGGCACCCCTATTAATCTTAATCATTTTTAGTTCTAAATATTTTGGTGTTTGCAGCAGCCATTTCAGTTTGATATATCTAATAACTGATGGACACAGTAATATTTCAGAATTGAAATGAGGTTTATTGTACTAACAGAAAATGTGCAATATGCATTAAACCAAAATTTGACCAGTGCAAAAGTATGGGCACCTCAACAGAAAAGTGACATTAATATTTAGTAGATCCTCCTTTTGCAAAGATAACAGCCTCTAGTCGCTTCCTGTAGCTTTTAATCAGTTCCTGGATCCTGGATGAAGGTATTTTGGACCATTTCTTTCTACAAAACAATTCAAGTTCAGTTAAGTTTGTTGGTCGCCGAAAATGGACAGCCCGCTCTCAAATGATCTGAAAACAAAGATTGTTCAACATAGTTGTTCAGGGGAAGGATACAAAACGTTGTCTCAGAGATTTAACCTGTCAGTTTCCACTGTGAGGAACATAGTAAGGAAATGGAAGACCACAGGGACAGTTCTTGTTAAGCCCAGAAGTGGCAGGCCAAGAAAAATATCAGAAAGGCAGAGAAGAAGAATGGTGAGAACAGTCAAGAACAATCCACAGACCACCTCCAAAGAGCTGCAGCATCATCTTGCTGCAGATGGTGTCACTGTGCATCGGTCAACTATACAGCGCACTTTGCACAAATAGAAGCTGTATGGGAGAGTGATGAGAAAGAAGCCGTTTCTGCACGTACGCCACAAATAGAGTTGCCTGAGGTATGAAAAAGCACATTTGGACAAGGCAGCTTCATTTTGGAAACAAAAATTGAGTTGTTTGGTTATAAAAAAAGGCGTTATGCATGGCGTCCAAAAAGAAACAGCATTCCAAGAAAAACACATGCTACCCACTGTAAAATTTGGTGGAGGTTCCATCATGCTTTGGGGCTGTGTGGCCAATGCCAGCACCGGGAATCTTGTTAAAGTTGAGGGTCGCATGGATTCCACTCAGTATCAGCAGATTCTTGAGAATAATGTTCAAGAATCAGTGACGAAGTTGAAGTTACGCCGGGGATGGATATTTCAGCAAGACAATGATCCAAAACACCGCTCCAAATCCTCAGGCATTCATGCAGAGGAACAATTACAATGTTCTGGAATGGCCATCCCAGTCCCCAGACCTGAATATCATTGAACATCTGTGGGATGATTTGAGCGGGCTGTCCATGCTCGGCCACCATCAAACTTAACTGAACTTGAATTGTTTGTCCAAAATACCTTTATCCAGGATCCAGGAACTGATTAAAAGCTACAGGAAGCGACTAGAGGCTGTTATCTTTGCAAAAGGAGGATCTACTAAATATTAATGTCACTTTTCTGTTGAGGTGCCCATACTTTTGCACCGGTCAAATTTTGGTTTAATGCATATTGCACATTTTCTGTTAGTACAATAAACCTCATTTCAATCCTGAAATATTACTGTGTCCATCAGTTATTAGATATATCAAACTGAAATGGCTGTTGCAAATACCAAAATATTTAGAACTAAAAATGATTAAGATTAATAGGGGTGCCCAAACTTTTTCATAGGACTGTATGTATGAAAGAAAGGACTTCCTGATTTTCAGTTTCGGCCTGTGATATGTTGGGCACAGACTACGCTATTGATTATGTCCATCAACAGATCAGGCTCAGATGGTATGGTCCACTGAGAGACATGACTGGCCTTGTTGTGTCACATGAAAATCTGATGAGTTGTCACACTGTCGTTATCATATTGTCCAAATGTCATGGCCAGCCCAGGCCTCAGCTGTGGCCTAGTGAAGGCTGCTTTCACATGACCTACCCAATTTGCAGAGTACAAAGCCACTGAAGTTGTACATCCTAGTATATTTATGTGTGTTATAAACGGATTCACTGTGTGTTTAAGACTTGGGGGCCCCACGTGACATAAACGTTGCGGTTCAGCATTTTCCAGTCCCTGCAAAGTGGATGGGATTGTAGCAGCGGAAATGCTGTGATTTCCAAAACCATAGCTTTTCTAGTAATTGCAGCATGTCAATTATATCTATGGAGACGCCGGCGGTTTCCCTATAGGTATAATTGTAACAGAAAGTCTGCAGAGGAAAACACTGTGGACTTTGGCAGCCCTTGAAGAGGGTAGCGAAAAGAGCAGAGACTATTAGGCAGTTGCATCCAGCCCGTTTCTAAATAAAGTTAGACTCCTGGAATTGAATTTTAAGTTTGTTTTACCTCACCTCCGCCCTCTTTCTGGTGCTTTCTGTAGTAAGGGTGGAGTGGCGGGGTAATGTAAAATAGAAGGTGGAGCCTACGGTATATAACGCGGGTACGTGGGTGGAGCCTTCACCTTCTACCATAAGACTTTGTGGTGAGAGGAGCCCCTACCCACCCTACCCACACGGTGGTATTAATTTTGCTATTTTGGTGGTTTTCTTTTTCTTTTTTGCAGTTGTCACAGCGTGGTGGAAGGTCCATGCTCCTTGCGAGAGGAAGATTTAGCCCACATGTCCGCTGTCCGTAGCGGTCAATATCCGAGTGAAGTTTTGCGGAGGAAGAGGCGGGACATGGAGGGTTTTTTTTTGGTTTTTGGATGAATTTTCTAAATAAATGGTTCAGTTAATAAAATCGCTGTGGCCAATTCCAGCTTTCACCTTACAACACAGTGTCTGTGGTCATTTAATGGAGTCATAAAGTGGTGAATTGTTTGTAAATGTCCCAATAGTCTCTGCGAAAAGCCTTG
Organism: Leptodactylus fuscus; assembly: GCF_031893055.1. NCBI lineage: Eukaryota > Metazoa > Chordata > Amphibia > Anura > Leptodactylidae > Leptodactylus > Leptodactylus fuscus. Next base: position 231,595,725 of record NC_134266.1, read on the forward strand.
CGTTTCCAATGCAGTTTTTCCCACAGCACTTTATCGCTTCTGCTCGCTATGTGACGCATTAGCCTTAAACGGATACATTGATTTTTATTGGGTCTGTGACATGTGAATAGACACATTGGATTCAATATGTTCTCAAAACAGACATGTGATAGATGTTGTAAAAACATTTCTGTCATGTGAATAAGCCCTTAGGCTGCTCATACACATAAGGCTACATTTTACATGATCAAAGTGCAAAATGGCCGTGAAAAACATTTTTCACAGCCATCTTGCACCAGAGTGGCGACCGTTTTTATGAGCGCATGGAAGGGTCCTTGAAAACGGACAAAAATACAACATGACGTATTCTGATGTTCGTGTGAATATAGGGTAAGACTGCTGATGGCCGCTACCACTCAATAGAGAGAGGGTACTAAATTGCAAAAAAAATCCACTATATTTGGCTGTGGAATTTATGGAGAAATATATATATATATATATATATATATATATATATATATATATATAGATACACACTGTATATATATATATATATATATATATATATATATATATATATATATATGTATTTTATATGTGGGCTGCCATCAATTTGACCGTATGCATTGCAATGGTTTATATCTGGATCAAAAATCAATAACATAAGTTGATATATTACACATTAACAATTTGTAACTGTCAATTTTACCATGGATTTTAATGCATCGATGTGTGCATTACATTTGTTAAAATGTCATTGTTTAGGACTAGTTCACACGTGAGTTTTCTGGACCGGAATTTGACGCAGAGGCCGCCTCCAGTCCAGGATTCCAGTCCAAAAAACGGCTAACCGCGAATGGATGTCGGTGCAGTGCACCACCATCCAGTCGCAACCAAATGAATGGGCCTAGTTGGGAGGGAGGTATCGCAAGGCAGAGGTCCGCAGCTGATCCACCTGAAGAAAGGGCAGGTCGCTTCTTTTTTCCGCAAAAGGGAAGAAACCGCTCACGGAAAAAGGAAATGACTGGCTCCCATTGATTTCAATGGGGGCGGTTTTTTGAGCCGGATTCTGACGCAGATTCCGCGTCAAAATCCGGCCCATTTGACTCTGTGTGAACTAGCCCTTACACTGCAGACTTTATTCTAGGAAACTCTGAGTTAAAACCTGCTTTATACAGTACTGTGTAGAAGTTTTAGGCAGATGTGGGAAAAATGCCTCAAATTAAGAATACGATCAAAAATAGAAGTGTTAATAGTTTCTCTTTGCTAGTTCACAAAATGCAAAGTAAATGAACCTAAAGGAATCTAAATCACATAAATATCTGGTGTGACCGCTCTTTGACATCCATCAGTTCTTCTAGGTGCACTTGTAGGCTCCGTTCCCACAGAGTAACACGCCGCTCATTCAGACATGTATACATGTGTCAGAGTGTGAGCGCTCAAAACAGATCCCATTCACTTCAATGTGTGTCGGCTTACGGGCGCTACACATTGAAATCAATGGGAGGCTTTTTAACCCATTGATTTCAATGTGTAGAGCCCGTAAGCCGACACACATTGAAGTGAATGGGATCTGTTTTGAGCGCTCACACTCTGACACGTGTATACATGTCTGAATGCGCAGCGCGTTACTCCATGGGAACAGAGCCATAGACAGTTTTTGAAGGAACTGGGCAGGGAGGTTGTCCCAAACAAGCCTCCTCCTCTAAAGAGCGGTCACACCAAATACTGCTGTGACTTAGATTCCTCTTTTGGTTATTCACTTCATTTTGTTGACAAAAATAAATTATTATTATTATTATTTATTTATTTAGTTATTTATTTATTTATTTTTAAACATTCTTTGCAGCATTCTCCCATGCCTAAAACTTTTGTGTATGCCATGCGAATCACTTTAATATGTTATGGAGTATTTGTCTTACACTATTATAATTGGAGATGATCAGAAAAGGAGTCTTTCAGAGTTAAATATACAGGACTAGCTGCAGGGCAATACAATTCCTTTGCTAGGTCATTTATAGCTCTTTTCAATGACAGGACGTCTTAGTTCAAACCCCCCCCCCCCAAAAAAAAAATAAAAAAATAAAATAAAATAAAATAAAAATAAAATGCTACCATGTATTTTTCCGAAAGCTATACTTTTGTTACAGTTTACTGTAAAATAAAGGTATTCACTGTCATATGGACTCTAGTATTGTAGCGGCCATATTTGTCAGGTTTTTCAGGGCCCTAATGATTGTCTTGGCAGCTCTTTTGTGATTTAATCCGGGCTGGAAAACTTTCTCAGAAGAGGCAACACAAACAATCTAGTATACGCTTCTAGTGTGATGTTTTCTTTATGATAATATCTACTGTAATTGCTGCCAACACCATCACAGAGGAGTTACAAGACTCTAGCGTCTGTAATATTAACCCACAAACCTGCAACTCTCAGCTAGGTTTTCCTTCACCTGAGCCAAAGATTCAGTTGCCAGATCTCCTTAGCTATTCTCTTGGCCTTGGAGTTAGGTGTAGCCTAAAAATACAATATAGTCTTTGTTACTGCTAATATATGGGCATTGTTAGGATAACCTAGGTGACCTAAATGATCATTAACTATTCAACAAACTTTGCATAAATCAATAGCGTAGGAGAATATAAGAACTTCTGTAACATATGTTATCAAAGCAAAATGCTTGTTCCTCCTTGGGCTGTTTTTCAACTTCCCCTCCCTGCTAAACTGACTTTCACTCTGAAAAATCTGCCATATCTTTCTCGAGGATGAATCAAATAAATTACATGAAGTCTATGGAGAGGGGAGGGGAAGAAGTGAGCACAAGCAGAAAACATAAAAGCAGAAACATAGGTTTAGTGTGATGTGGGAGCTAAATAGCTTTCTGTTCTTTATGTCTCTGTATATTCTCAGTGAGAAAGAGAAAGTTAAGGAGCAAATTCTTCTCTACTCACTGGTACTTACTGTATATGGACTGCAGCGACAAGCTTACAGACAAATGCAAACTATAAATGGAGTCTGCAGATTGGAAAACTGTTAAATAATGCAAAAGCAACATAATGGACAGGTAAAAAATGGCTGTGTGAATAGAGCCTAACTGTGTTGGAGGGCACAGGATGATGACAGCTGGTTTCTAGAACCCCAGGGGACACAGAGTGGACACAGGGCCTGGTGGCCAAAGGCACTAATGAAAGCATAGTCCATGGTTGGAGTGTTGGTGAAAGCAGAACAGAATTGCAAGGAATAATGCTATCGAGGTAGTACTAAGGGAAACTGTGGGAAGGTAATAGTCGCCTTTGTAGCATACCACAGACCTATCGGCCCTGTAGATTATTTGGATCCCTGTGATCTGCCATGGGATCTAGAACCAGAACCAGCACTGATGGTGTTCCGAGAGTGGAAGTCAACAGACTAAAAGACTAGTGGAGAGAAAAGCCAGAATAAAAAAACAGATGATGTACCATATACCAATGGCATGTTAGTGTGTGGAACTGTAAGCCCAAGTCAGGATACAGCTGTTAAAGGACTGTTGTGTAAGGACTGTTCAAGACCTGTTAAGTTTCTGTTAACCCTTAAGATCTGTCAATAACAGTAGTGGCTATTCAACACTGCATCCTGTGCTGTATGTTCACAATGGGGGTAAAATATGAAGTGCCTAATACGCCACAGTTGTTGTAGGATTTTGTTTTGGTAGAAGGAGGGCACCAGGGTGACCCACAGAGGCACCTACAGTAGGTCTAGGCATTGCCATTTTTTGGTAAGGCCTTGTTTAGTATTGTGAGCTGTTTGCTGAGTTGCTGTTCTATCAATACTGATAGAATACTGTATCATTTGTAATTCCCGCAGTGTGACATCACTGATCTATGTACTATGACATCAGAATGTTTATTATTTATCCATGTGTAGTGTCATCATTGCATTTGTTATTCATGTTTTGTGGCCTTGCTTTGTACCCTGTAGTGTAGTACACCATATCCAGGATTACTGTGACACTACTGTGAGCAATGTCTCTTTATTATCCATTTACCGTGTCATCATTGAGCATCATCCCTCCATTGTTGTAGCATCATTGTGATTGTTATTCTTGATCTGTTGGTATGACTTCAGTTTCTTTACCATCCTAAGGCTAAGGGTGCATTCACACTGAGTAAACGCTAGCTTATTCTGAACGTAAAACACGTTCAGAATAAGCGGCGTCTAAAGCAGCTCCATTCATTTCTATGGGAGCGGGGATACGAGCGCTCCCCATAGAAATGAATGGGCTGCTTCTTTCACTCCGTGCAGTCCCATTGAAGTGAATGGGGAGTGCCGGCGTGTACGCTCCGGCATGAGCAGAGCTTGCCGTATACGCCGGCACTCCCCATTCACTTCAATGGGACTGCACGGAGTGAAAGAAGCAGCCCATTCATTTCTATGGGGAGCGCTCGTATCCTCGCTCCCATAGAAATGAATGGAGCTGCTTTAGACGCCGCTTATTCTGAACGTGTTTTACGTTCAGAATAAGCTAGCGTTTACTCAGTGTGAATGCACCCTTAGGCCGCACGTTGTGGAAAAGCTTCTTTTTTGTTGCAGATTTTGCTTAATTTTTTTGATGTGGATTGTGCAGAATGGAGCAGTATAAGTATTATCTATTTATCTCCAATTCCTTTGGTACCAGAGGCTAAAGCCCCATGTAGTGGGCCACAGTATACAAAGTGTCAAAAAAACCATGGCAGAAATGTATCGCTGTTTTTCCTGCAGCGCTTTTCACAGAAAGTCCACAGTGTTTACTTAGGTATAATTGACATGCTGTGATTTAGAAAAACACAACAGTTTTGGAAATCGCATCATTTCCGCTAAGCTGATTTTTATGCAATGTGTAGACGGGATCCGATACAAAAAAAACTCAACCACAAGGCAACACGGTGGCTCAGTGGTTAGCACTGTAGCCTTGCCACACTGGAGTCCTGGGTTCAAATCCTGCCAAGGACGGTATGGTAGTCTATTCTTAACCCCAATTCGCCGCAGCTGTTTTTCAATTGTCTTTTCCATCCTTCCAAAAGCCGTAAGTATTTTATTTTTCTTCTCACAGAGGCATATGAGGGCTTAGTTATTTGCAAGACAAATTGTACTTCATAGGGGTACCATTTAATATTCCATAAGATGTAAAGGGAAACTGAAAAAAAATATATGAATGAGGTGGTTTTTATGGCATTCACAACACAGCCAAAATGACATGTCACCTGAATTCAAAGGATCTGTACGATTACAGAGATACCACATTTATACACTCTTTATACTGTAAATGTTTTAACCCCTTAAAAAAATGTCATTACCAAATTCTGACACCCATAACTTTTTTTATTTTCCTGTAAACATGGCTGTATAAGGCATCTTTTTAGATGTACTTTATATTTATACCATTTTGGGAAATATCTGCTTTTCATTGAAATTTTTATAGCAGATGAAACAGCGAATAAACAGTGGTGAATTTTGTCTCCCTCTACAATGCTCATTATATGGGAAAAATATTTTTTATAAGTTTGTAGACCATGTGTTTTTGGATACAGGGATATCTCATCTGTACATGTTTTATTTTTTTTTATATCTGATCTAAGGAAGAGGGGGGAATTAATTTAAACTTTTTTTTTTATACTTTTCTTTTAGACCTTCTAGGGGGGTCTATTCACTAATACAATGCATTGGAATGCTAAAGCAGTGTGGTGCATTGTGAAATCCCTATACTTCTGTTACCAGCTGCATTCTACTGACAAGCCTGGCTCTTATGATAGTGGCTCGCCATCCATGGAACAAAATCCACTCCAAAATTGTGGAACCCATGCACTGCTGGCAAAATGGTGCTTTGGTTAGCATTGACCAAGGCATCAGGAATAACGCCAGTGATTCTAAGCGGCTGCCATATTTAAACATCTGACATCCACTGTAATGATATGGTGGATGTCGAGAAAGAATTAAAAAAAAAAATTGCCATCTTCATAAACTGCTATTTTCCATTCCATTCTGTAAACAGGTTTCCATTCTGGTGCATGAGCAATGCCGGAGCCAGTCAAGGCCTTTATTAAGGCGTGAATAGCCCGCATTCGCATACAGTAAATTTAATGCAGCTGTGTGATGCCCAATAAAAAATGGCAGATTTTCTCTTTTCTGTGAATGTAAGCTAAAAGTGATATCCAGATGTGTAGCTATAGAGGGCGCACAGAGGTAGAAATTGCTACCTAGTCTAGAAGCCTCAGGAGGCCCAAAGGCCTCTACGAAAGGAAGATATCAGTATTATAGATAGCACATGATAAGTGGGGGCCCCATCGCATATTATGTGTAAGGGCCCAGGAGCTTCAGGTTATGCATCTGATGATATCCAAGTACAATGCATTGTTATGTTAGTCTGTCAGTCCCATAGACTTTGATTTATATAAGTATACATTATATAATTATCACAGATCAATTATATAAATTATGCATCTGTGGACCTTATGTTCAGCACTGCTGTATTAGACGTTACAGTCGCTGGCGAAGTTTAAAAGCTTCATGCAGGATATGGAGAGAAGATGCAATGTTCTCAAGGTAACTTTACCAGATGTTCCTTGTGGAGCTTATTACACACTCCCGTAATACAGTCAGTAAAAGACAAATGTACAAACAATTAGAAGGTGCAGCTATTTGCTGGGAATATTCCTAATGTGTAACATCCATTGTTACTCACCTTTATAATAATGTCAAATCTCACCAGTCATAATGAATTTGGAGCAGAACCTCCAGGCTATCATATTTACTATTATATACAGTATATCAGAGTAATATGTGAACATTTCATGATTTTCTTTTTTCCACAATAGTTTTGTTAATAAATACGTTTCCCATTTGTTATACTACTTTTAGGCAACACAGTGAGGCTCAGCAAAAAAACACTGCGGAAAAAAAGTGGTGGAAATGCTACAACAGAAAAATTTCCTGTATGTTTTTGTCAGTGCAGTGAAAAAAAAAATTTGTTGTGGGAACATGTGGCTTAAAATGCTTATTATGAATGGAAACACTTAGGGCGCATTCACACGACTGAGGGTTAGTTCACATCTGCGTTTGGTAATCCGTTTGGGGAGTCCTCATGGGGACGATTCATGTGGACATGAAAGTAGATCACAATCTACTTTTTTGTCTACATGTTCCATATGGACACCACGCGGAGAGCACATGGACCCCATTATAGTCTATGGGGTCCGTGTGCTTTCACTGCACACCGCTTGCCAGTGCATTCAGTAGTCCGTTCAGGGGGTCCCCATGCGGAATCCCCAAACGGATAACCAAACACAGATGTGAACTAACCCTGAGTTTCAGCCATGAAACTTGGTCCATGTGTTGGCCAGATTTACTGGACTAAACCTTATGAAATACAGTTATCTATGATAGTAGGAGACCATGTGGTGCAGGCTTAATCCGGTCAATACACAGACCATGTTTCATGACTGAAGCTCAGTCAAGTGAATGCACCCTTAGGGTCGTTTGTAAGGGGCCTAGAACTAAAACAAGACTAAGGGTGCATTCACACTACGTTTCCTGAAGCTTATTCTGAACATAAAACACGATCAGAATAAGCGGCGTATAAAGCAGCTACATTCATTTCTATGGGAGCCGGCATACGAGCACTCCCCATAGAAATGAATGGGCTGCTTCTTTCACTCTGAGCAGTCCCATTGAAGTGAATGGGAAGTGCCGGCGTATACGGCAAGCTCTGCTCATGCCGAGCCGTACACGCCGGCACTTCCCATTCACTTCAATGGGACTGCTCGCAGTGAAAGAAGCAGCCCATTCATTTCTATGGGGAGCGCTCGTATGCCGGCTCCCATAGAAATGAATGGAGCTGCTTTATACGCCGCTTATTCTGAACGTGTTTTACGTTCAGAATAAGCTTCAGGAAACGTAGTGTGAATGCACCCTTAGTCTTGTTTTAGTTCTAGGCCCCTTACAAACGACCATGGTGTGGGTCAGTATGCTATTCATGTATTTCCCTGATAGCGCACTGACCCATTCTTTTCTATGGGCCCCTACACACGACTGTGAATTTCACTGTCCCGTGTGCGGGCTGACAATCCGGGCCGCAAACTATATATTCCTTTCCTATTTTGCAGCCCATGCTTCCATGGCTCCTATGCATTTAATGAAAGGAGCCACGGAAGCACCGCTTGCATACAGGCAGCACACGGGGAACATCCCCATGTCCCCAATGTGCTGCCCGTGCTTTTAGTTCCTGGCAGGCCGGTTGCAGCACTGTCATCTGCCTTAGTCCTGTGCAATGGAGATATTGCTCAGGGGAATCTACTCCATACCGTACTCAAAGCAGGTTCACAGAAGAAATCCATAGCTACTTGCAGAAATACTAGTTGGATTTTAATCCAGTGTATGTGAATATATCCATATATCAAAATGGGAAAATTATAGTTTCTCATGTTAATTCTCGATTGCAATCATTGGGGGGAGAATTTCCTACACCAGTCTTAATGAATTTCTTGGCTGACATGATAAGTGCCTCAGTTATTAAGAGTCTCCGGTCACTTAATAATTCAGATGTGCTTCTGTGAACCAGAATTGAAATATGTATTAGTCAGGAACTGGCATTGATTTCAGGTACAACTCATGCCAGTTCTCTTGTGTGAGATTTAGTAAATTTGTCGGGCCAAGATGTACCTGTACTGCCCCACCTTAGTCTCCACCCAGGGCACTGAACCAGTATTGTGGTACATCTTTGGCACAAAAAAGGCCCATTCTGCAAAAATGCAATACTTTTACTCTCATTTATGCCATATAACTGTCATAGATGGGTTATGGGAAGAATATGTAAATCTGTCTCCCAAGATGTGAACAGGGAGACAGTGCCTCTGTTATGCTGCCCTCTATGGGAAGCACCCTGAACATCACGCCCGACTTTCCCAGAAGTCTTTACTGCATAATGCGGGGACATTATCCCCATAATCATAGATGGGTTAGTAAATTTCCCTCTGCTGTAGGTTTATGAATATTAAATTATGAGGCGGACGCTATCTGTGCAATTGCATATCAGCAGCAGAGGAATTCACTGTGTGTATAGTACTATAGGAATATATTGTCACAAAATATCCTCCAGGCTCCTTCTTCTTTCTTGTAGATGACTTATCCTCTGTCCTTTCCTGCATCGGGCTATAATTTAAGAAATAAATGCTGCTGTACGGGGCACGGTCTGTAGTCTTTCTGTGTAATTTCCTGTGATTCTTAAGCTATATTTTCTGCTGGATGTAATATGGTCTTTATGTGATGTATGGGCAAAACATCATGGTCCATGGTAGTTACAATAGCTAGTTATGGAACGTGATGTCGGCCTATGGGTGGTTTGGTAGGAAAGAACAGTCACCACTGTGACCAGACCATGTCAAGACCTTGCCCAGACTGTGACCATAGTCATGGAGACCAGAGCCTCAGAACAAGCCCACCATCACGGCAGTGCACTGGGTTTGTGTGTGTTTTGGCAGGAGTAGGACCAGACTCTAGTCTTTATCACTCTGGTCATGGTTTGGTCAAGGGCACGGCAGTGGTTGAGGGGAAGTCGATTGTGGTGGCGGACCCTTAGGGCACACCAAGCTATGTTCAGGACTCTCAGCTGATCGTGGAAAATTATGGTGCATTTGATTTTTGGACTAAAAGAAGCATAAAACCATGTGATAGTCAACAAGCCTAGCAAGCTCAATCCCTTTTTACTTTAGAATTGTAAAGGTTATAGGTCCACTCAAACTGATTTCTCAGTTTCTTTGGTTATAGGGTCAAATTACGTTCAGGTGCAGGATTTAACTTTCCTCTATTCTGGTTGGTACAATTTCCGTTCCCGGTAAGCTCTCTTGGCCTATGCAATTCAGCCTACTTTTGGGTAGTCAGAACACCTTCACCATCGATATGAGTATTCACTGTATAGCAATGGAAGCCTTCTTAGAAAAGGATATCCTGAGCCTGTAGAAGTCAGTGATGTGGACTGGAAATACTGCCACAGCAAACAACCAACTGGTAGCATCTACACCCACAGCTTGAGCTGACCTATGGTTCTCCCAACTCTGGCTGAAGTGATGCCTTCACTTTAGCTCCACACACCTTCTACGTGATGATTGCCTGTCACTCCTATGTACAGATGTTAATCTACTCTGTAAGGCAACAACCTTTTTTAAGCGGTTTTCCCATCTCAGGATTATCAGTGGATTTACATCCAGAGATATCAGAAGTACTGATCAAGGTACCATTCTGGTTCATATCGGGGCTCGGTAGCAATGGTAAACTGCTCCGTTAGCTGGAAATCACAGTCAGGAGAAATAGGGACTGATGTCACCAGTTGGGCCATGTGGCGGAATATCAGAGGAGGTCAATAAGCTGTATACACTGAGGAGACATATTCAGCCATATCTGACAAATGGCTAAGATAAATAAAGCAATGTATTGGGTAAATCCCTTCAGTTAGCTTAAAGGAGTTGTACTTTTATGGACACATATCCTCTCCACAGGACAGGGGATAATCATCCAATCATTGGGGCCTGATCTCCAGGTCTCCCAGTGCTCAGGAGGCTAGGAGACCAAAATTCCCTTAAAGTTTCCTTGTGAATAGTCCATTCACTTCTATGGGGCTGCTGGGACTGTAATCTTTGGCAGTACCCTCAGCCCCATAGAAGTGAATGGAGCACTGCTCTCACAAGTGCCTTAAGATAGGCCATAAATAGCTGATCAGTGGGGGCCAACAGTTGGAATCCACACAGATCAGCTGTATGGGACTGTTTCCGGCATTGGTAGTATACACAACATGGGGCCAGAAGCAGATAGCTCCAATCCCTTTGTTGTGGCTAAAGGAAAATGTTTGTTTTGTTACCGTGTTAGCCAGTGGTTATAAAATATAAAAAACAAAAAAACTTTGCAAGTCTTCAGTAGGTGATACCTTTTTTAATGGCTAACTCATAATGATGACAGAATATGACGTTTCGAAGCTTCCTCTGAGCTTCTTCTTGATATAATTTGTTGTGGCTAGTACTGCAGCTCAGCTCCCACTGAAGTTAATGGGACCTGAACTGCAGGATTCGAGAACAGTGCCCAGTTTTTACCCAGTGCTACTGGTTTTAGCCCCATGTTGTGCATAGTAGGAATGTCAGAAGCAGCCCTGTACAGCTGATCATTGTAGAGGCTACATGTCAGCCCCCCACTGATCATATATTTATGGCCTACCGTAAGGAAAGTCCATAAAAAAGTCATTCCTGGACAACCCCTTTGAGATGTATTCTTTGTACCACAGATAAAACATTAGCTGTGTTGTGCAAGTTTTGTTTAGTCTTGATACATGACAGTACAAGATTAGTGTGTCATAATGGGAAGCGGAGAAGATCCAGGCTGTATTCAACATTATAGCTAAAATGCTACTTTACAAGTATTTATTTGAGTTTTATTGCCTGTTATAATTAAAATAAAATGAGCAGACTAATGACTTCAGACAGAGGTTTGGAAGGAATGAACAATGAATATAAAACTGGCAGCATTAATACTCCTCACCACACGGCGAATTCAGCAATCTGCCGAACACTAACTCACCGCCAATTAATAACGTATCTACTGCCACAACCAAGAACAATTCCACCCACAAAATCACCAGTAAATAGAAGTCCTTGAGTTCTCCTTTGTATTTAACCATTCCTCTGTCATATCTGTTCTTGTAAAACTAAATAATGACCGATATAACCACAGATGGATATACAAACCACTGGAGACTCGTAGCCACCTTATTGTCTATAGAGATAAAATTGCAGTATACAGAGATAGCACTCTCTACCTGGCCCTAGACCCAGAGGGGGGCCTTAAAGGTCCCTCTGGCCCATGAAATATATCAGTCAGTGGTGTAACTACCGAGGTAGCAGTTGTAGTGGCTGCCACAAGGCACGGGACATTAGGCGGCCCGGTAGGCCCCTGATTATTTTTTTTTAATAGGCTGTTACCTGCTGGAGTAACCGCAGCAGGTAACGGGCCCTATTTACTTACCAAACCCTGCTGCTGCTCATGGCTGCCTGCGCTTCCCCTTCTGTGAATGTGGAGGCAGCTGTGAGTCAGACCCAGAGCCCAGGAGAGGTAAATAACACTGTTTTTTATGTTTGTATCCTCCCCGGGTCTCCCATCATTATTCTCTGGGGTCTGAAAAGAAAAATTGCTCATGAGTGATCCACAATGGGGCATAATACTATGTGAAGGAGCCACTATGGGACATAATAGTGTATATAGGTGTCACTATGGGGCATGATAATGTACGCAGGGGACACTATGTGACATAATACTGTGTGCAGGGGCCACTATGGGACATAATACTGTGCGCAGGGGCCACTATGGGGCATGATACTGTGTGCAGGGGCCACTATGGGGCATAATAGTGTGGGCAGGGGCCACCATAGGGCATAATAGTGTGTGCAGGGGCCACTATGGAACATAATAGTGTGTACAGGGCCCACTATGGGGCGTAATAGTGTGTGCAGGGGCTGCGATGGGGCATAATAGTGTGTGCGGGGAGGGGGGGGTTCCATGTCAAATGTTTACACTGGGGGCCCAGCCATTCCTAGTTACGATACTGATACCAGTATTCCAAATAGCACACAGTAGGTATTACAGATTTTGCATTGGGTTCCAGGAGCTTCAAGTTACACCTCTGCCAGTGACAAGCCCTATCCACTGGAGTCCCATACCTGCCCCTTCACTGATCACTAGAATGTGGCTTCCAAGCCCCTATTATGAAGGGGTTTAAATGAACTGAGTTAATGGACCCTCATCTATGAGCAAATGAAGTTAACAGATGAGAGTCTTAAATTGGGGACCCCACTTTATTAACTCAGAATTCCTATAAAGTTTTTGTTTTCTTTACCAAGTCCAGCACTGAGTTTAGAACAGAATATACCAAGCTTTCCCACAGTATTTCAGAGGTTGCAGCAGATTTGCAGAATATACAATACGTGAACATCACACAATATCATATTAATCTGAAACTGCAACATAAGAGTTTAGCAATGTTGGCACTTGTGGAAAGGCAGCCCCGGAACAGACAACTTGTAAAATCTTGCTTTTGTAAAATGTCAGTTTCAGAGGTTGCCGGGGAAAAGCTGATATAGAAACACCCATTGTAAGGGTGTGGAAGGGCTGAGTGAGAAAAAAATATCTGGAGACGAGATAAATATATGTACGGCTGTCTGAGCCTCTGACAGCAACTCCGAGCCCAGAATTTATGATGGGTTGGAGAAAATGGCACCTGAGGGCAAATAAGGCAACTAATTACGGTTAAATTTAAAAAATAAATCATATGAAATGTTTTTATTTCTAGACTTGTTAGAGAGGAGAAGACGGCCAAAAAATGTCACAGACTTCAAAAATACTGAAATGATTATTACTGGTTGAGGTAGCTAAAGGCATGGATATTGTGTGTTATATACTACGTGTAGAGATCGTTGTGTGTGGATGGAAGAGGTGCACATGACGGTGTAGCAGAGCTGAGTGTGTCATTAGGAGCATATACAATGTAATATACAATGTAAGGATTTATCTAGGGCCAGTGGTGTAACTACCGCCATAGCACCGGAGGCAGCTGCCACAGGGCCCGGGACATTAGGAACCCGGTGACAGCCGCTACCGCTGCTATCATTATACTCGGGGGTCTTTTCGGACCCCCGAGTATAATGATTAGTGGACCGGGAGAGGTAAGAAACATAAAAAACACTGCTACTTACCTCTCCACAATCCTGCCAGGCCTCCTTCCTAGTTGACTGACGTCTCTGACGTCACATGAACCCGGCCTGCGTCCCGGGTCATGAGACGTCCGACGTCATTGATGAAGGACGGCAGCGGAGAAGACAGCGTAGGAGCCGGGGACAGGTAAGAAACAGTAATTTTTTATGTTTTTATTCCCCGGGTCTCCGATTATTATACTCTGGGGTCTGAAAAGAATCTAGAGTATAATAATTGTTCATGGGTGTCCACTATGGGGTATAATACTGTGTGCAGGGGCCACTGTTGGGGATAATACTGTGTGCAGGGGCCACTATGGGGGATAATACTGTGTGCAGGGGCCACTATGGGGATAATACTGTGTGCAGGGGCCACTATGGCGGATAATACTGTGTGCAGGGGCCACTATGGGGGATAATACTGTGTGCAGGGACCACTATGGGGGATAATACTGTGTGCAGGGGCCACTATGGGGGATAATACTGTGTGCAGGGGCCACTATGGCGGATAATACTGTGTGCAGGGGCCACTATGGGGGATAATAATGTGTGCAGGGGCCACTATGGGGGATAATACTGTGTGCAGGGGCCACTATGGGGATAATACTGTTTGCAGGGGCCACTATGGGGGATAATACTGTGTGCAGGGGCCACTATGGGGGATAATACTGTGTGCAGGGGCCACTATGGCGGATAATACTGTGTGCAGGGGCCACTATGGGGGATAATACTGTGTGCAGGGACCACTATGGGGGATAATACTGTGTGCAGGGGCCACTATGGGGGATAATACTGTGTGCAGGGGCCACTATGGGGCATAATAGAATGCACAGGAATGCATAGGAGGGGGTAGGTTGAGGTCTTCGGTGTCGGTCGGGGAGGGGGGGGGGGCATGTCAAAAGTTTGCAACGGGGCCCCGCCATTCCTAGTTACGCCACTGTCTAGGGCTGAAGGTATCTTTCCTTAAGAAGTTATCACTATGCACTGAGAATGCATTATTACATGCAAAATAATTTATAGCATTGACATAAAAAGCGGCACTGAAAGATACTACACATCTTGGCAGAAACTTCAAGAACTCCTGTATATAGTTGTATTATGGCTCTGTTTACTCTGATTCCACATAGATCTGACAAAAAGTAGCATGCCCCATTGTATCTGTATGTAAGTTCTGTGTAAGCTCAGAGCCATGTGGTGTCCATACAGCATTGCGAGGATGTGGCATATCTCAGATCTAGGAACTTTATATGCTCAGTGCACTAGCTTACACGCTCTGCGCATAAGTCAATGTCGTCGTCATCATCAACATGAACAATTTTTATTTTTTTACATATGGGAGAGATTACATAGCGTGTTTCATTGTAACCATATGAGTGGGAGTTGTTACAAATATACCATATATAAAAATGCACCATGTATATTTATAAAGGAGGCAGAGCTGAAGTGAGAGTCTGAGTTGGAGTCAGAGACAGAGTGTGGAAAAATAGAGGGATTGGCTTGAGAACTGGAAATTTGTGTTACCACAGCCCTTCATTTTGTTGCTGCTTTCCCTGTGAAAAAAATTGATCATGTATAAAAAAAAAAACAACAACAAAAAACCCAAACACTATACTGACGCCTTCTGTCATTCTCTGTTTTCTCAGTTGTCTCTGTATACCCAACTCTGGAGATGAAGGTGTTGTGGTAGGTGACTGCTGTGGCCCCTGGTTACAATGGTCACATGTGAAAACACATCATTGCTGAAGGTCAGGTCTACAGATCAGTAGGGGACCAGAGAGGGAGGGCTGGTGTTGGCACCTGGCTTACCTGGGAAAGCCCCAAGCTCCTAAGGGGACCCACTCGGCAGTGGCGCATGATACGGGGCCAGCTGGAAATGGCCAGGGCCCTGGACCACCATGATAATGGTCGGGGAAAGCCTAATTCCCTGACCACTATTCATATTGCTAATGGAGAGGGGCCCAGCGATCGTGATCTTTTCAATAGATGCCAGCCCAGGGAGGTGATTAAAAATTAAAAAAAAATACTTATACTTACCTGTCCTGGGCTCAGTCTCACACCAGAGCACTTCAGGCCGGTTACTGAGTTCCTGCTTCCCAGGCCTCACTGCTGGGGCCTGTAATTGGGCTCCAGCGGTCACGTAGGACAGGCCAGTGTAATGATGTCATCACGCCCCACGTGACCAATCACAGGCCACAGCAGTGATGTCTGGGGAACAGGACCTCAGTCGCAAGGTAGAAGAAGAGCAGGGAAGGAGCGAGGATACCCCAGAGAGATTAGGTAAGGTGACCCTAAAGTATAATAGCACCAGCCCTTGGGAGCATATAATACTGTGTGAGGGCCACTGCTGACCACGAAATACTGTGTGGGGGCCACTACTGAGCATGTAATACTGTGTGGGGGCCACTGTGGAGTATATAATGCTGTGTGAGGGCCACTGGAGCACATAATTCTATGTTGGGACCACTGCTGAGCACATAATGCTGTGTGTGGGCCACTGCGGAGCAGCTAATGCTGTGTGTGGGCCATTGCGGAGCACATAATGCTGTTTGGGGGCCACTGTGGAGCACATAATACTGTGTGGGGCCAGTGTAGAGTGGCACTATTAACAGTATCAGACCCTGTTCACAAATCTGGCACTGATTTTGCTGCTCCATTGATTTTGGCACAGTTGAAAATTTTTCTGTAGCCCCCATCATTCCCGAGCAATCATTTCTGTTAAATATGGTCCCTTAAATGCTGTTTAGGATCTGTACTGTCAGGAGTGTGGGGTCAGGCAGGAGCAGACAAGGGGTGTGATTTTGAGCTCTGACACTGACTGCCTCTGATTGGAGCTCTGAATCACACCCCCTGCCTGACACCACCCTTCTGACATTACAGCAATTATATAGCACATCAGATATCAAAACTACCTGCACTTGTTACTCAGGAATGTTGAGGGCTAGAGAGAAATTTCCAACTGAGCTAGAATCACTGGAGCAGCAGATATTCATAGATGCTTGAATTTGTGGAGGTGGTGAAAGTGAAAATTACCTAAACGTAGCAGTAACAGTATGTGAAAAATAATGTAATCGTAAATAACTTTTTTTATTTTGTTAGTAGACTCCTTTAGATTTTGTGGTTTTCACTAACAGGTTCAGAGCTGGGGTTTGGTTCTTATTGAGAGATCACTTTCACCAAAGAGTTTGGTCAATATTATTTATAGTTATAATTATACTCTAAAATGTAATTAATCTTGGATTACTTTTATAACACGTTAGAGAGATCAACTCTCCCTTATAATGAAAGAGATTAAAAAAAAATTCCTGAACATTTCCATAGGGAATTTTTTCCCTCCCTCCCGAGACCTGATCCACTTTTTGGATCCACAGACCGAATCTTCATCCAAATGGGACCTCTCCTATTACAGCCAAGTTTTGCATCTCCGCGCACAAAACATTTATCTGTACAACCTATCTAGTAGTTTGTAACCCATCCAGCACACGGCTCTGGTCTTGGCATAGGTATTGCAATTTGTTCTGCACAATTTTCATGCATATTTTTTTAATTACCATTTCTCTTTCGCAAAGATTAGACACTTAATCCTTTTTAACTCCACCCAGAACAATGCTTATTATGTTCAATCAAATCTCTTCTATCTTAAACCCCATAGACTTTAATAATGATTAATTATCAACACCGAGATCTGGAGCCAATCATAACAACTTCATCATAACTGAGCAGTGACACGTGAATAATTATATACTCCTCTTATTCTGCAGGTTATCCATGAAATGAATGTCTTTCGCTTGCATCACGTATTGATTAATCACTTTCTCGGCGCAGACCTTACATTGTTTATTATTTTGTCTTCCTTATGGTCTTAAATCTTGCTTTTTGACACCTTCGTACTCGTACTGTATTTGCATACCGCCTACAGTACCGACCACATAAAACTGTCAGGAAGGGGAAACTTGTCCATAGTTTACAAACTATATCAATGAATTGCATTTTGTTATAGATATAATTAAAGTGATTTTCTAATTCACAGCAAAAATTTACAAATAAATTTATTACGCATAGTAATAATACTTAGTGAGTAGAGATGAGCGAACACTAAAATGTTCGAGGTTCGAAATTCGATTCGAACAGCCGCTCACTGTTCGAGTGTTCGAATGGGTTTCAAACCCCATTATAGTCTATGGGGAACATAAACTCGTTAAGGGGGAAACCCAAATTCGTGTCTGGAGGGTCACCAAGTCCACTATGACACCCCAGGAAATGATACCAACACCCTGGAATGACACTGGGACAGCAGGGGAAGCATGTCTGGGGGCATAAAAGTCACTTTATTTCATGGAAATCCCTGTCAGTTTGCGATTTTCGCAAGCTAACTTTTCCCCATAGAAATGCATTGGCCAGTGCTGATTGGCCAGAGTACGGAACTCGACCAATCAGCGCTGGCTCTGCTGGAGGAGGCGGAGTCTAAGATCGCTCCACACCAGTCTCCATTCAGGTCCGACCTTAGACTCCGCCTCCTCCAGCAGAGCCAGCGCTGATTGGCCGAATTCCGTACTCTGGCCAATGCATTCTATTAGCCCGATGAAGTAGAGCTGAATGTGTGTGCTAAGCACACACATTCAGCACTGCTTCATCGGGCTAATAGAATGCATTGGCCAGCGCTGATTGGCCGAATTCCGTACTCTGGCCAATCAGCACTGGCCAATGCATTCTATTAGCCCGATGAAGTAGAGCTGAATGTGTGTGCTAAGCACACACATTCAGCACTGCTTCATCACGCCAATACAATGCATTAGCCAGTGCTGATTGGCCAGAGTACGGAATTCGGCCAATCAGCGCTGGCTCTGCTGGAGGAGGCGGAGTCTAAGATCGCTCCACACCAGTCTCCATTCAGGTCCGACCTTAGACTCCGCCTCCTCCGGCAGAGCCAGCGCTGATTGGCCGAAGGCTGGCCAATGCATTCCTATGCGAATGCAGAGACTTAGTAGTGCTGAGTCAGTTTTGCTCAACTACACATCTGATGCACACTCGGCACTGCTACATCAGATGTAGCAATGGCCAATGCATTCTATTAGCCCGATGAAGTAGAGCTGAATGTGTGTGCTAAGCACACACATTCAGCACTGCTTCATCACGCCAATACAATGCATTAGCCAGTGCTGATTGGCCAGAGTACGGAATTCGGCCAATCAGCGCTGGCTCTGCTGGAGGAGGCGGAGTCTAAGATCGCTCCACACCAGTCTCCATTCAGGTCCGACCTTAGACTCCGCCTCCTCCAGCAGAGCCAGCGCTGATTGGCCGAATTCCGTACTCTGGCCAATCAGCGCTGGCCAATGCATTCTATTAGCCCGATGAAGTAGAGCTGAATGTGTGTGCTAAGCACACACATTCAGCACTGCTTCATCGGGCTAATAGAATGCATTGGCCAGCGCTGATTGGCCGAATTCCGTACTCTGGCCAATCAGCACTGGCCAATGCATTCTATTAGCCCGATGAAGTAGAGCTGAATGTGTGTGCTAAGCACACACATTCAGCACTGCTTCATCACGCCAATACAATGCATTAGCCAGTGCTGATTGGCCAGAGTACGGAATTCGGCCAATCAGCGCTGGCTCTGCTGGAGGAGGCGGAGTCTAAGATCGCTCCACACCAGTCTCCATTCAGGTCCGACCTTAGACTCCGCCTCCTCCGGCAGAGCCAGCGCTGATTGGCCGAAGGCTGGCCAATGCATTCCTATGCGAATGCAGAGACTTAGTAGTGCTGAGTCAGTTTTGCTCAACTACACATCTGATGCACACTCGGCACTGCTACATCAGATGTAGCAATGGCCAATGCATTCTATTAGCCCGATGAAGTAGAGCTGAATGTGTGTGCTAAGCACACACATTCAGCACTGCTTCATCACGCCAATACAATGCATTAGCCAGTGCTGATTGGCCAGAGTACGGAATTCGGCCAATCAGCGCTGGCTCTGCTGGAGGAGGCGGAGTCTAAGATCGCTCCACACCAGTCTCCATTCAGGTCCGACCTTAGACTCCGCCTCCTCCAGCAGAGCCAGCGCTGATTGGCCGAATTCCGTACTCTGGCCAATCAGCACTGGCTAATGCATTGTATTGGCGTGATGAAGCAGTGCTGAATGTGTGTGCTTAGCACACACATTCAGCTCTACTTCATCGGGCTAATAGAATGCATTGGCCAATCAGCGCTGGCCAATGCATTCTATTAGCGTGAACTGAGTTTGCACAGGGGTTCTAGTGCACCCTCGGCTCTGCTACATCAGATTGCTACATCTGATGTAGCAGTGCCGAGTGTGCATCAGATGTGTAGTTGAGCAAAACTGACTCAGCACTGCTAAGTCTCTGCATTCGCATAGGAATGCATTGGCCAGCCTTCGGCCAATCAGCGCTGGCTCTGCCGGAGGAGGCGGAGTCTAAGGTCGGACCTGAATGGAGACTGGTGTGGAGCGATCTTAGACTCCGCCTCCTCCAGCAGAGCCAGCGCTGATTGGTCGAGTTCCGTACTCTGGCCAATCAGCACTGGCTAATGCATTGTATTGGCGTGATGAAGCAGTGCTGAATGTGTGTGCTTAGCACACACATTCAGCTCTACTTCATCGGGCTAATAGAATGCATTGGCCAGCGCTGATTGGCCGAATTCCGTACTCTGGCCAATCAGCACTGGCTAATGCATTGTATTGGCGTGATGAAGCAGTGCTGAATGAGTGTGCTTAGCACACACATTCAGCTCTACTTCATCAGGCTAATAGAATACATTGGCCAATCAGCGCTGGCCAATGCATTCTATTAGCTTGATGAAGCAGAGTGTGCACAAGGGTTCAAGCGCACCCTCGGCTCTGATGTAGCAGAGCTGAGGGTGCACAAGGGTTCAAGTGCACCCTCGGCTCTCCTACATCAGAGCCGAGGGTGCGCTTGAACCCTTGTGCAGCCTCGGCTCTGCTACATCAGAGCCGAGGGTGCGCTTGAACCCTTGTGCACACTCTGCTTCATCAAGCTAATAGAATGCATTGGCCAGCGCTGATTGGCCAGAGTACGGAATTCGGCCAATCAGCGCTGGCCAATGCATCCCTATGGGAAAAAGTTTATCTCACAAAAATCACAATTACACACCCGATAGAGCCCCAAAAAGTTATTTTTAATAACATTCCCCCCTAAATAAAGGTTATCCCTAGCTATCCCTGCCTGTACAGCTATCCCTGTCTCTTAGTCACAAAGTTCACATTCTCATATGACCCGGATTTGAAATCCACTATTCGTCTAAAATGGAGGTCACCTGATTTCGGCAGCCAATGACTTTTTCCAATTTTTTTCAATGCCCCCGGTGTCGTAGTTCCTGTCCCACCTCCCCTGCGCTGTTATTGGTGCAAAAAAGGCGCCAGGGAAGGTGGGAGGGGAATCGAATTTTGGCGCACTTTACCACGCGGTGTTCGATTCGATTCGAACATGGCGAACACCCTGATATCCGATCGAACATGTGTTCGATAGAACACTGTTCGCTCATCTCTATTAGTGAGCCTACTTTTTGATCTCTCTGGCATGGTTTTTCCAGTTCATTTCTTTAAAGAGGACCTTTCATGTCCTGGGGCACACACGGTTTTATATACTGCTAAACAGCTCACTGTTGGCTTTCCTGTTATTTGCCTGGGGGCAAGAGATATCGGTGCAGTTACTGATCTCTCCCCACTGTCAGAGGGGCGTTCCTGACAGTCTAGCTGGGCTGTGAGGAACGCCCCCCATGACTGTACTCGTCCATAAACTAGTACTGGGGGATGTTCTTCACAGCTTAGCGTCATGGCTGGGCGGTAAGGAACATCCCCTCTGACAGTACAGTTCTATGGATGAGTACTGTCAGGGCCAACTAGACTCTCAGGAACGCCCTTCCAACAATGGACAGAGATCAGTAACTGCACCGATATCTCCCGCCCTGGGGCACATAACGGGAAAGCCAACTGACTTCAGCGCACTGTTGGCTTTCTAGCCATATTTAAAACCACATGTGTCTGAGGTCGTCTTTAAAACTTTAAGGCAACAGACTAGATTGGGTCACTTTTTTCATATTGTCCATCTTGAACTTCCACAATTGATACATTTTTAGTGGAGTCTGTGTGCAGTAGATTGGTTATAAACATAATCCGGCACCTTGTAGAGGGGATTCTACCATTTCCAAATATACCTCTATTATTCAGCTTTAGAGTCCCATGTTCATGAAAAATCACTGTTCTATTCATATGCAAATGAGGGGGAAAGTGCTATGAATGAGACTCTGGAACTGCGACGAAAGTCCAAGCATGTCCCAAAGCACTTTATCTTCATTGGCATATGAATATAACAGTAATTTACATGAAAATGGGGCTACAAAGCTGAATAATAGAGGAATATTTGGAAACTGTAGAATCACCTCTACAAGGCACTTGGAATAGGTTTTATAGTTTTTGCCATCAATTACACCACTTGTAAGGCATAAATGATAATGAATATTGTACTGGTGTTATAGTTGTATGCTCTCTCATATTGGGATCTATTCTATTAGTTAAAGGCATGTCAGTATGACTATTGGCTCTGAACAACCACAAATGACCATCAAGACATTAGTACCCTTTGATTTTATCGGCTTGATTCTTTAATTTGACTCTAGTAGCATTACTGGGTATAGAGAAATTTTACTATTCGGCCTCTCTGGATCAGCGGGCCCCCAAGAATAGAGACCCATGGTTAGCAAATGGTGGTGGAGGGCTGTAATCTGGCATAGACTTTTAGAAAGAAAAAAGCATCCAAATAGCACAATTCAATAATTAATAATTGCAAAAAAAAAAAAAAAAATCAACACTTTTAGTCATTTGTCACATTTTCCCAAAATAATTCTAGATTATTTAGCGAATTTTTGATTCTGAGGATCCTGGTGTGACGGTGCTTATTCTAGATTTATTCCATAACGTTGCATAATACCTCCCTTGTACCTTCAGAATTCACACGAGTTTCATTGAAAGCTACCGCACACAGATGTCAACTGAGCTGACTGAAATATCAGAATTGAAGCGCTCTATATGGGATTAATAGAACGTCAAGGGATAACAGCACAACAATTCGAACACCATTTTATCTGACACTGTGTCTACAGCTATCACAATTAAAGAGACAATTAAAACCTCCATTAAGTAGCAAAATAACTTATTTAGCTGGTAGGAGACCTTAAGGCGCCTTCTAGGAATAAGATTGACTGTAGAGTATTTGCCAAATATGTCTGATCTATAGTTTTGCTGCTGTAAATGTTAAAAAAAAATTTAAAAAATACTTGCATGAAATATGCCTAAAGTCTAATTAAATCAAATCTAAGCAATTAAATGGGTTTTCTCACAAACATAAGTATACTGAAATTTGTAAAGAGTTAAATTAAATATTAAATATTTTTGCAAATTTAAGAAGTTAAAATTTTAGGTTAAAAGTCTTAGGCTAAGGCTCTCTGCTGGGGAATTCTGTTCCCCATAGATTATAAGACCTCCTTATAATCTATGGGGTTCTGTGGGTTTCCCTGGGTAATCACTTTTTTTAAGTGGATTAGGTTTTCAAGTGGGCCCCCCCCAAATGGAAACCTGAATGCAGATGTGAACCTAGCTTAAGGTCCCACGTAGTAAAACACAGATAAAAACCGCAGAAAAAATGCATCTTGTTTTATCTGCAGCATTTTTCATTGGTTTTCATTAAGCTTTTCCTGTGGTTTTCTCTCTGTAATAGAGAGGCGGATGCCGAGGACGGTTAGACACCAGCACAGATGCCAGCAACATCGCTATGCTCCTGCCCTGCATGAAGCCAGCAGCGGCAGGAGCGATGCTGCTATTGGGTGTGTGTGTGTGTGTGTGTGTGTGGAGGAGCAGAATAACAGCATCGCTTCTGCCGCTGCTGGCTTCATGCGATAGCGATGTTGCAGGCATCTGTGCCGGCGTCTGTGCCGGCATCTACACTCCCCGGCATCCGCCTCTCTATTACAGCAGATGCCGGGTCTGTATTCACATATGCAAAGCCAAGCGGCGAGATGCCGCTGGCCCTGCGTGCACGCTCATAGACCAGTGTAGCCTTCACAATGCGAATACAGACCTGGCACCCGCTGTAATAGAGAGAGGCGGATGCCGGGTCTGTATTCGCATTGTGAAGGCTAGACTGGTCTATGAGCGTGCACGCAGGGCCAGCGGCATCTCGCCTCTGGCTTTGCATATGTAACCCCGCCCACCAATGACGCAACAAAGCCGGAAGAAAGAAGAATTTACAGCAACGAAGACTGGTGAGTATGCGACGTGGGAATACCCCTTTAAGATAGCGGCCAAACAAAGCAGTTTTGATAAAGCAATGCATTTAGGAAAAGTCTTAAATCCACATAAACTAGCAGTATAGATAGGATCCTTGTGATGGGACAACCCCTTTAACATTTACTAATATTCTTTAAAATAGTTATGTATAAACACAACTAGTAAGTGCCCTCGCGCTCAGAACCAGTGCTCAAATATAAAAAGAACCGTCTTACCAGAACGAGACAAAATGTAGCTGAGAACCATAATGCATCATCACAAATTTCTCAGTTTCAAGGGGTAAGGGATACATCCCTATCAAACCCTATCATCCCGTACATAGCTCCTGTCCTGAGAGAATCTGACAATATTACTCTCCCTGGTAAGATACATTTTTTGAAAGATCCCGTAACTACGCGGTTCTTACTGTCTCATTAATAGAGAGTATTCATCAGTTGCGCCTGACACTGCTGTGAGTAGGAGTTTCCCTGCACAAGGGCTAGAGCTACCTTTCTGGGTGACAACCTAAGGCTTGATTGTGAGCATGTCCCCCTTTCTTGTAAGAATCCTCCTCTGAGGCATGAACTAGTCCGGGATTGGGATCTTTGAATAGATGTATCTTAAGATTGAAATGTAAAGAGACTGGAGCTTTGTTCCTTAGTTGGGGCCTTTATTAAGACTGGTGTACGATACGCCAGTCTTAATAAATCAGACCCATTGTGTTGTGTGCTTAAGGCCTCATGGAGACCCTTTTTTTTAGCTATTCCACTCAATGATATCTTATATATTGTGATAGTAATTGTCTCAAGGAAAATAAAAAATAGATAGATAGATAGATAGATAGATAGATAGGAGATAGATAGATAGATAGGAGATAGATAGATAGATAGATAGATAGATAGATAGATAGATAGATAGGAGATATTATGTAGATAGATAGATAGATAGATAGATAGATAGATAGATAGATAGATAGATAGATAGATAGATAGGAGATATGATGTAGATAGATAGATAGATAGATAGATAGATAGATAGATAGATAGGAGATAGATAGATAGATAGATAGATAGATAGATAGATAGATAGGAGATATGATGTAGATAGATAGATAGATAGATAGATAGATAGATAGATAGATAGATAGATTTATGCAATATTTTAATAAATTGCTCTTCTTTAATCATTCAGTATTATAGTTGCTAAATATATTCAGATTCAGTAACAATTTTGTAACACAAATGTAATATATTTCTAGCTACAAAATTGGAAAAAATATTGACGACTGGTCTAGACAAATAAATTTGTGACGCCATTGACCATAGCAGGCGGTTTACGTGCTGCTAATACTGACTGGGACTCACATACAATATACACTACAACGGCTCTGAACATCTGAGCACACGGTAATTCCTGTGCAGAACATCGAGGTCGATATATGACATCTAATTTGCTGCATGAGGTGGATGGTGCCGAGTGGTCGTAAGCTGAAACTTGTCATGGAGACCCCCTGGGGACGGAGATAGAGAGCATCATGATTACATGTGAGATAAAGGAAGGCTTTATAAATCCAACCAACAGGAGGGACAAGCCATGGCTGACATGCATTACTATGCAGCTTCTGAATACTCAGTATCATGTAAATGCAGAAGAAAATGAAGATTTTTCACATAAAATCCAGTCGATGAGCATTTCAGCAGTCTCCATGGCAACTCAGCTTCAGGTCTGTCATCTGGAAATATAGTGAGTGGTTGAGCAGAGGATCCGTTTATGTATAGGCTCGGGGGGAGTTTAGATTCATGAAGTGGATATACTTGTGCTCATTGCCTGACGCTTGCAGTGCTGCACCTCACCTAGGGTTTTGCTGTGGTCAGACAATGCTTAACCCCTATCACAAATCACCCAGCCAATGTCATGGTGAATTATTGGAATTAAGACTTTGCCTGAAAATCAACATCTGAAACAAATGATCAGCTGCATAAATAAAGAATAATGATATTGTATAATAAAATTACTATAGGTATCTAAAGAAATATGTAAGGAAAACGTTTGTTTTTGCATCGTGTTAGTCAGTGGGTATGATATATAAAAAACAAAAAACTTGAGAGTCTTCAGTAGTTGATACCTTTTTTTAATGGCTAACTAATAATGATGACAGATTACAAGCTTTCGGGATAACTCTGATCCCTTCCTCAGGTATAGTATAAAAACAATTTCTGAAGGATGTATATTTATGTACAAAGGGACACATAGGAATACATAGGAATACTCATTGAGCTGATAAGAACTTGGGAACTGATTACTTGTTTACTTGTTTGTACCAATAACCTTCCACCCTCCCACCTAAAATTGTATTCCTGTGTCCCCTTGTACATAAATATGCATCCTTCAGAAATTGTTTTTATACTATACCTGAGGATGGGGTCAGAGTTACCCGAAAGCTCGCAATATGTCATCATTATTAGTTAGCCATTAAAAAAGGTATCAACTACTGAAGACTCTCAAGATTTTTGTTTTTTATATTAAATAAATATGAGCAATTAATGATGACTTACATTTTTGAAATTTTTGATCATTTTAATTTTCCATGTTGCTATATATATACTGTATGTATATATATATATATATATATATATATATATATATATATATATATCAAATATTATACAATTTCTGGCCACAAACCTAATAATAGATGGGCATTTGCCAACTCTGTAGGGTTATTTTCATTGCAGCAGTCACCTCGTTTACAGAAACAAGAAACAAGACAGACAAGATCACAGTAGAAGATAGAACCTTTATACAGATAACACACATAGTGACCAGTAGTGATCATTGCATCCATTAGTGATGATAGATGATGCCACAACTTGTCTATTCCCCCTCTCTAAACAGTGCATGTGTAGAAAACTCTCCCACAGACCTTAGGCCGGGTTCACACGGAGTATTCTGGCTTGTCATTTGGTACGTAGATGCCGCGGGAGGATTTACGGGCCATATACGCTCCCATTGTTTTCAATGGGAGCTGGTACCGTACACGCAGTGCTATTTTGCGGCCGCCGCAAAATCACGGCCGCAAAATAGCGCCGTGTGTACGGTACCGGCTCCCATTGAAAACAATGGGAGCGTATATGGCCCGCAAATCCTCCTGCGGCGTCTACGTACCAAATGACGAGCCAGAATACTCCGTGTGAACCCGGCCTTAGTGTGTCACCTCCAACCTACTTCTGCCTATGGCCATAACTACATGTACATGTACTACATGTATGCTGTAAAGCATAATACTAAATGTTATTTACGGAGCAGAGGAGAAGCTCAGAAAAGATGGAAGCCCCATAATCATGTACAGAAAATGGCGGCTGCAGACAACCAGCATGTTATTTTATGAACCTGTAACTATACAGAGGTTCTAGAGATTTGTATCAGGAAAGCAAGGCCCTGTTATGTTGGTTGAGAGTTAATGGGGTGCTGGTACTATTGGGGTGCATATATATAGGTGCTGGACAGCCCGCTGGTCTGATAGTATGGGTGTTACCATTATTCTGTTAGCTAGCATTGGGCATCTCGCATTACCATGTGACTGGCAACTTATACAAACCTTATCTGTGTGTAAAATATATATTATTTATTCATTTTTACAAAAAAACCTTCTCATTTTTAGCATTTTGCTATTAATCTACATGCCTTGTGTTGCTTGTGTCTTGCCCTTTCTCTTCCTAAGGATAAGAAATCAGTAGCTAAGATTTCAAGAATGCTTGCCATATGTAGAAGGTGCAAAATCTGGTGCATAATCCTCATATACCCTGCCAAGCAAGGAGAATCCCCAACATAGCAATAGATTGAGTCGTGTACTATAGTGAATGGTCAAGAGATGGAATTATTTTCCGCTTGTTCCCGTAACAGACCTTTACTGTTCCCATTATTCTATTACAGGAGACACAGAAGAGAAAACATAACATTTATTCCGCCATAACAATAAACCTACGCCATAATGTGTCAATGTAGCAGCTCTGTACACAGGCAATGTAATGATCCTCTGTAAGCAAAGCCATGTTTTTCATTACCCATAAAACAATTCTCATTGAACAAAGACACTAAACATCTGAATATTACGAAATGGGAAAACAGCAGCTGGAAATATTAAGCCGTTTAGAATAAATCATATTTATTACATAACAAGTAAAGAAAGGAAAAAAGTGATCTTGGAAGTGCAGATTTGTTTTATAGCCTCGACGCAGAGAGTATAATTAAAAATACAGATTTATGTATTAAAAATTGATTAAAGAGCAGAAAAATATTTTCAGCTTCTTTTACTTTAATTTACAGAAAATGGATGTGTTAGTCAGATGTGTGTTTGTTGGCTGCAGAGTGGTGGATGGTTGCGGTCGATTCGCCATTTGCGTCTCAAGATCAATATATTGGCGGAGTCTGCACCCCTGAAAAATGGCACCTGTTACCATACTTATAACAGTTCAGGGCAACTAAACCATATGGTGATGTGATGTAGAAGGAAAAACCACCAGATGTTTGTTTAATACTTTATTGTGCATCATTTCTGTTCCCATAGGCGACACTACCTAACACACTCATGGGACAGGGCTTTGCTTTCTTATAATGCAGTAGCCACTCCCCAGACCAACCATTCTTGCTTAATGTTGACTCCATTTTATTAGAACCGTCACCCCAAGTGGCGTCATACCATGGGAGGTGAATGGTACAACTCCTATGCGCACATAAGGACAAATATTTGTTACGCATTTTGCTCACACAAGAGACTCAAAAAGCAAGGAGTGTTGTGGACTAGGAGAGGTAGTAGCTACCAAACAAGCGCTCATCCCCAACACCCACAAGGATTGGTTGTTTGATGGGAAGTGCATTTAGCTATCAATATATTTTTTGTCATGTGGAAGGAAACCAGAGTAAGGCTAAGGCCGCACACTTCAGAAAAGCAGCTTTTTTTTGTTGCAGATTTTGTTGCGGTTTTTGAGCCAAAGCTAGGAGTGGACTGAGCAGAAGATAGAAGTATAAGAACTTCCAATTCCTTTTGTAGCCATTCTTGGCTTTGACTAAAAAAAAACCACAACAAAATCAGCTGCATTTCTGCAATGCGGTGCCTCAGCATAAAGCCATGCATACAAATATCTTTGAACCCAGGACCCCAGAGCTGCAAGGTTAACAGTGTAAACCACTGAGCCACAATACTGGCACAAAGCACCAAAAATAAAACACAACATTACACAAATACATACTCAATGGTTACACAGCATACACAACATTGACAACCAGTTGCTGGTGGGTGCACCAGGCCACTCTGCAGCCTTAGATGTGCATTAGATATCTCCCACATGTGTACAGTAGTCAAAGAGGCATCCTATTATGCAGAGCACTTATACAAATCCATGGGCTTAATACTATACAGCATGTCCCATAGACAGATGTACACAGTATGGGTGAGGAACCTTCACTTCCGCTTCCTTTGCCTTAAACTAAATTTTTCGGTCGTTCTCGCTTTTCTCCATCAGGGCCTTGCCTGTATGATTTTTTCATTCTATAAAAAGGGTGTGATAATAATGTGAGATCAGCCATCATCATATAGAAGCTCAGCTAAAAGAAAACCGTACAACATGACACTGACAGTGTAGCCATAACCCTATACATACCAGTAAATCCAAGTAAAAGCAGGAAGAAAAGAAATGTCAGTGTTTTTTGCTTAGTTGTATCACCTATCACTTGTAGCAGGAGATTAATGATAAAGAATAACACTGTTGATGGGATATTCTTACTTTGCTATATGACTGTATTGACTTAGCTATGCACTTGTAATTTGCAGTGTGAATCTTATATATGTAGTGGGTAGTATAGCACCCAGTGGTATATACTCATGCAGTATTTACAATGTGCCAGCAGGTGCCTCATACATTAATAGTGAATTTCTGTGTGGAACATGGATGGCAGTGCAGTATTATTACGGTTATATGCTACTAATGGGTGTAATATCATCTGCTTTATGCAGGCTTTATGAGGGTTTTATTCCGTCATTGATGTAATATCATAGTTTTGAGGCTGCCAAAGACATAACCATAACTTGTTATACAGTATGTGTATTGTAAAGCATGTAAATGTTATAATATAATTGTACAGATTCAGTTTAGCATAAAGGACTTGTCCTCCAGAATTGTGTCTATGTATTTCAGCATGAAAGTCGAAAATTAAATTATTCCCCATTGCTTTTCTATCCCTACATACAAGTTTCCACAAGTGAGATGACTAAATAGAAACACATGCATATAAGTTATCAATATTATTTGCAGAAGATATTAGTAGCGTAAGATGCAAAAAATATTGGCCGTTAAAGGTTGGACATTTTGGTGTACACCATATTTGCATCTGTAATATTGTAGTCAGTGGCGTAACTAGGAATGGCTTCCCCCCATGACAGACACCGAAGACCCTGACCAACCCCCCCCCTCCCCCGCATCCCTGCGCGTTCTATTATGCCCCATAGCGACCCCTGTACTATGGGGCCGGTAACTCCACATTTAGGCTAAGGCTTCATGTAGTGAGCCACAGCCAAAAAGCGCTGCGGGAAAGTCTTGAGTTTTTTCTGCAGCGCTTTTCACAGAAAGTCTGCCTGCCTCTATTATACCTATACAGAAAATACTAACGTTTCCGTAGATATAGCTGACATGCTGCAATTTATAAAAACGCAATGTTTTTCAAAACTCAGCATTTCCACTGCAGATTTTTTTCTGTGATGTGTGGATGGGAATGGCCAGATTAGCCAAAATCCTATCCACTTTGCAGGGACTGTAAAATGCAAAGTTTTGTGTGGTCAAAACTATGCGTGTGCTCAACATGGGACCCGGGCCTAACTTAGCCTGCGTACACAGGTGGCTGATATTTTCTAGTCCAGATTTGGTTGGGAATGTGTTTCACACAAATTTTGTGACAGGTTTGCATCATATTTTACCCCATGCATTGCAAAGTGTCAAAGTCACAGTGAAAATTTGCAGGTTTTCTTTAATCTATTGAGTATGCTGAGGACCTGCACATCAGCAGCACACCATTATTTCTGCAGGGATTTCTTCCACGATGTATGGATGGTTTTTCTCTAGATCTAACAGTAAAATTCTCCCGGTGACAAATTTAAAAATGTGAAAATTCCAGCTTTCCAAAATGGCAGCTTTTCTGTCAAAGCAGGTGCATTTCAGGAGTAATATCTGAAGTCACATCTGGGCTCTGGAACCTGAAGGAGCAAAAGATCCATCTACTCCATATACGGAGGCTAATACATTAAATGGCATATAATAGTTTGGGGTATCTGTTATAGATTTTGTTTTGGGATCCGGGCACTTGAAATTCAGTACATTGGTGTAGATATCACGTTTGCTTGTTTATATGGACAACTCCCCAAACTATCAATATTTCATACAAGAACTAATCTCCAGTCTTGGCCCACCAGTAAGGATGAGTGATCAGGATCGGGAAAGATCGGATCCCCATCGGCTATCGAGCAAATTTCACGATCGAGAAAATGATCGAAAACCGGATTTTAAAAACAATCCTGAAATCTCAAAATCATCTCAACCCTATTCATATATATATATCATAAATAGGGTTGAGTGATCGAGAAAGATTGGATCCCGATCGGTGATCGAGCAAATTTCACGATCGGGATCGACTGGAAAATGATTGAACATCGGATTTTAAAAACGATCCTGAAATCTCAAGATCGGGTCAACCCTATCCACCAGTTATAGCAGTTACACAACCTTCTACTGTATTTTGTTTGTGACCACACATATTATAGGAAAGTTTAATCATTTTGCACGAGTCAGGCCTCTCCGTCATATTGAGGCCTTGGGAAGCCATTTTGTAAATGCGACTTAATCAATACCAAAAAGAGTGAACCTACTCAATCATAAAGGATAACCTATAATGTTTGCATTCTAATATTAGCCCTAAGGTATAAGTTATAGTCATATTTTATACTTCCTTCCTCCAGTTTGGCAATATTAAACAGTAGAAGTCATAAACATCTCGGCTTTTGAAGAATATTTATGGATTGCCTTTCTATAGCCGCCCACGTTCCACTATTGTATTTCCACAGTAGCCTTTTCTTTTTTAAAGCATTTAATGAGGATGTAGTAAAAAAAAGATTTACAAACTGATGCAACTGACTTGGAAGGTTTGCCCTGCTATTACTGCTTCTTTTCCTAAAGGATTAAATGTGTTAGTACTGCTCATGGCATATGTTATATGTGAACATTCGGTATATAATATTACCCGTATATACTCGAGTATAATCCGACCCGAATATAAGCCGAGGCCCCTAATTTTACCACAAAAAACTGGGAAAACTTATTGACTCGAGTATAAGCCGAGGGGGGAAATGCAGCAGCTACTGGAAAATTTCAAAAATTAAAATGGTTGGAGTTTTTGGGTGCAGTAGATGCTGGGTGCTGGGGAAGGGGAGGGGGTGTTTTGGTTGTCTGTCTGCCCCTTCCCCGAGCTTGAGGACTGGGTTTTTTTCCCCCCAATTGGAACTCAGCCTGGCTGAATATAGGGTATCTGCAGTGCTCCTGTTAACCCCTTCCTGACGGAAGAGGAGCACTGCAGACCCTATATTCAGTAGACCGGGCACTGTCAGACACAGGGATACCTAATGTGTATGTGTTTCATAGTAATTTTCTACTTTTATATGTATTCTAGGGAAAGGAGGGATTTAGAATTTTTACTTACTTTGTTTTTTATTATATTTTTTTAAAGCTTTTTTTTTCACTATTTTATGGGAGATTCTATATATTACTATTGCGGCTGGTCATAGACCCCCCCCTTCCCAAAAAAAATAAAAAATATATATTTTATTTTTTTTTGCTTGACTCCAGTATAAGCCGAAGGGGGCTTTTTCAGCACAAAAACTGTGCTGAAAAATTCGGCTTATACTCGAGTATATACGGTACATTATTTTACTGTATTTCATAATCCATTATATTCCATTATATGATGTATATCACATTATGTTATAAAAGTGGTTTGAACATACAGTAATTGATTTAAAACACATGATAAAACATGTTCTACATATATCTGTGAATAAGGGGGTACACCATTTAGCCAACATTTTTAATACAATGATCCCATCTAATAACACCCTTTGACCCTAGAGGTGACCTTGTCATTAGGGACTCGCTGCTTTCTGACCTTTGAACTATATCTTTGATATTCTCCGAATAATATTGACCTAACTATAAGCTCTAATTAAAATGTCTATAACAAAATGAAATGTTTCCCAGGCCAACATGATGGCAGTGGCTACCATTATATTCTAACAGCTTGGCAGTGGTGGTATTTTAGAATGGATTGTATCCCGGTTTTTGCTGGCATGTTACAATATTGGATTGAATTTGTTTAGATTGGAGTCCATACATAGGGCACATCTGTATATTGTATATTATGATGCCATGTGTGGACTTCAAACTATACGGCTACTAGTTCTAATTAAGTTATTGCTTTATTGTCCATAGATTGAGCATAATTGATCAAAACCATCCACAGCATAAAAGCAGATAAGACAGGCTTCAAAGTTATCACAGTGGTACACTCTGTAAGATAAATTTGATGAATCTTACTAAATATGTTAGGATATGTTCACATGGAGTTTTTTGCAAGTGGATTTTGACGCGGAATCCGCCTCAAAATCTGCCTGCAAAAATGACTCCCATTCATTTCAATGGGAGTCACTCGCTTTTTTACCTGCTAGCGATTTTTTCCCGCTATCTGGAAAAAGAAGCGAACTGCCCTATCTTCCCGCGGATTCAGCTGAGTCAGCCCCGGCGTCCACTGCTCAAGACTCCTTCCTGATTAGGCCCATTCATTCAGGCCTAATTAGGAAGAGGGATGCCGTGACGAGAAAGCGGTACACTGCACTGGCATCCCATTGCAGCTAGCCGCATGGAAAAGTCATATGGCAGAAAAGATTTAAGGGGTTAAGCGCAGTGAATATTTGATGAGCTTAACACCTTGGTGTTCGGCCACTTACACGCATTCCTATGGAAGCGAGGTATTCGATCGAATGCTATTCGCTCAACACTAATAATAATATATAGCACCATGGAATTAATGGTGCTATATAAATAAATATAATAATAATTCTATTTTGCATTACTATGGCTCTTAACTAGCTGCCATACACTGTACACAGTAAGTAAAGGAGAATCTTCTCCATAACTGTGTCTCTCTCATTTAGAAACTGCCCCAGGAGCATGCAGCAAATACATAGAGAAGTAATACAATTATGTAATAACATTGGTGCATGATATGTACACTAGAGTCTTGATTCAATTTTGCCAGAATTCTTTTTTTTTTGCATGTGCTTTTTTGTTACCCGCTACTTCTGTTTTTATAATCCCTTTAAATGGAATCTCTCACCATAACCCAGTTTACCAACGCAGCCCCACAGATAAATAGGTTACGTTGGGTTCACACCAGCGCCCGATCTCCGTTTTGCAGGTTTACATTTCCTGCCCGAGAAAATGGACAGGAGACGGACACGGACACTGTCTGCCAGGTTTCCATCTTCTGTTGACAGAAGTTAGAAACTTGAAAGCGGAGACCGGGGCGCAGATGAATCAAACAATGTTTTCCGCATGTGAATCGAATACTACAATTTTTGTAAATATTTAAATAAACTCTTTGGAGCAATGAGGGTGTTGCCATTTATACAAATTGTTAAGGAGCAACACCCCTATTGCTTCAAATGGCACATTTGCATATTGTCAAAAACAGCGATATCTTAGCAATGGAGAAATAAGGGGAAAACACTGTTTGATTCTGGTGACCTAACCTATCTACCTGTTGGCTGGTCTGATATTCTTGGTTCTAGTGACAGACTCCTTTTAAGGCTACATGCACAAAACTGTTGTCATGTACAAGTCTGCGCAAATGTGTTATCTGTGTTTTTCATGGACACTATCCTTTGAATGTACAATGAACAGGAATAGGACTTGTGCAGAATTTTGTTCCATATCCCAGCATTGTCTAGTGCAGCGGTCAGCAACCTTAGGCGCTCCAGCTGCTGTGAAACTCCCAACATGCTCCATTCACTTCCATAGGCGTTCCAAGAAAAGCAGAGCAAGTATGCATGCTGGGAGTTGTAGTGCTGAAGGTTGCCTACACCTGGTCTAAACCCTATGTAATAAATGATGGTGTCTGGCTACTTTGTATGGAGCATCAGGACATACTCCACCAATGGTCCATCCACACTCCTCTTCGCTGTAGACGTGTGGATGGAGAGCAGTGTTGGGCTCTGTGTTACTGAATTGTATTAGTGCACAATATAGCGTGGAATACTGTATATTACATGCATTGTAAGGTAATGTGCCTGAGTAATTTGTCATAGCAAGTGTTCTGCTTATTTCTTTACGTAATCTTCTGTCTAGATGTCCATACTGCTAATATTGACTGGATCGCTGTCAATAACTTTCCCCCCTTTACCAATTGGTACCTTTATATCAGAAGAATTCTACATAATGCTCACTTGTAGCAGAGAAGACAATAGTGTCCAATTAGATGACTCACAGAATCACAGCTATTAGCCGGCTTTCCACAGTATAATTACCGCAGCCAGCTAAGAAAAGGCAGAGCAGGGTGGGTCCCTGGCGTGTCTCTGCTTTGTCACGGAACAAAGGCTGTTTTCTTAATCTTCAGCATAAGCTCTGAAGAAAGGCATAAGGGAGCAAGACAATGGCATTGGGAATACCTGTAGGTGCCATGGCGGAATTGGCAGTATGGCTTATTAACCCCTTACGGTGTATTGAAATGAAATACCTACTGTATAGGTCTAAAAGGTATATTTATATACTGATTTATCCCGGGACTAGTTTAATGGTGTTGTTTAGACAGGTATTTCTCTGATCATTATCTCAATCTCTAGTCTTGTCATAGTACTTAACTCGCTGAACACTGTCTATGAAAACAAATATATATTGTATAAGACCACACAAGAGTAATGACTTTCCTGTCTGGTCTTATATTCCAAATCTGCATCTTCATATAATGAAATGTATAAAGGGAAAAGCTATATACCGTGTAGGCCTCAAGCACATATCTGCATAGCCTTGCAATGGCACACAGAGTCTCTATGTTCCTGTTGTAGCTTAGTGACATTCACTTTAATGGGAGCTGTGCTGCAGTACCCAGCATGGCCACTACACAATGAACAGCGCTATATGCTTCTGGCTCCATACCTTGTGCAGATCTGGTGGCCTCGCCAGCTCCTTAGTAAGATTGCAAGTTGTCAGAACCCTCCAATCTACTTACAGGATCCATTGACTTCAAGGGGTGGATTTTTTTTCAGCACTGAATCTGACGCAGATTTCACACCAAAGTCACCTCCTTTTTCCTCTGTGTGAATACACCCTAAATCTATTAGATTGAATAGAAATACCTGTGTAGAATTTTGTGGTTCAGTCCCATGGACCAAAATGAACAGGTCTGTTAAAAAGATTGAATAGCACGCAGAGAAAAAATATGTTTGTATGAGTGATGCATAAATATGCCGATTATTCTGGTTTATGGCACATACCATAATTCTTTACCTTTTTTCTTTTACTATGTGATGACTTTTTTATGGTAACAGGTGTTGATACATGAAATTTAGTTCAAATCATGTTGATATAAAAATATCAATTCTACTGTGGTTTATTTAGGTCTCATCTTACACATTACTTTGTATGGCTATGTTCATATTTGCATCTGCAACAATGTTAAGAAAGTGGTCGCAGAATCAGTCTAAAATTGTGGCCAAAAACCTCCAATTCGTTAATGTCTGTCATTAGATGGATCCGTCTTGATTGTTCAGCCTGTTCTTCTATTGATATGAAAGTAATGCTGTGTGAACTTACCCTAAGGTTGTTTGGTTTATTATTATATTTTTTTTATACTTACTTTTATACTTATATTTATTTTTTATTTGCACATCTTAAAGGGATTGGCCAATGTCAGACCAATTTTGAGAGTCAAATGTTATTGTTTGTATAAATAAAAAGATATCCAATTTTACAATATAATTACTGGATCCATTCCTGATGGTTTTCTAGATTTCGGCTTGCTGTCATTCATTCTATTACTTCTAGTGGATACAATTTTGACCACAGCCATGTGATTTATGGTCCATGGTCATGTGATTTATGGTCCATGGTCATGTGGTTTATGGTCCATGGTCATGTGATGAGCACACGGGTGCACAGCTCATTACCAGGCAGATGTCTGATTACTGTGCTGTGACTATAACGAGTGACACCTGTGTGCTTATCACATGACCATGGACTGTATATCACATGACCATGGTCACAATTGTATCCACTAGAAGTAATCAGAATGAATGACAGCAAGCAGAGATCTAGAAAACAGTGTGGAATTGATACATAAAGTTTATTGGAAATTTGCACAATTTTTTATTATACGAAGCAGCCATTCACACGGAGGAAAATGGCGCTTTATTTGGCGCTGAATTTTCCACACTGACAAGCAAGCCTCCCACTGATTTCAATGGGTTCTGCTAGCGGCACCAATTGAAGTCAATGGGAGGCTTCTTTTTAGCACCGAAAATTAAGCACCAAATAAAGCGCCATTTTCCTCCGTGTGAATGGACCCTAACAGTAACATTTGTCTGTAAGTGGCCAACCCCTTTAAATTTCTTTCCATTTCATATTCGTAAATTTGACTTCGTTTTACTGTTCCACTAGACGAATTTTATATTCTTATAATGCTTTGGACTACCCGTGTATATTACACTGTGTTATAAACTTCGCCTAGAACATTCACAAGCAGTTGTTAGGGCATCCCTATAAACTGGGATTAACCCAGGATGGGCCCTTGCATTTGATTTTATACAGAGACATAGTAAGTATTTTTTTAGAGCCATGTGGAACGTTCCATGGGATGCTGCCTTAGAAAGCTATTCTCCCCTAGGATAGGCATAGCAGAGCCGTGCGTATGTTGCCTAAGTATTTTTGATCAGATTAAAATTCTGACATTTATGAAAGGGATAACACTTTGTTCCTGGAACCATTGCCAAAATTTTTTTACAATGGATTTTCTCCAGATTAAATTACAAGTGGCAAAGCGAAGGCTGTTTGTCATAAACACCTCCTCTATCACATCTATTAACATTACTTAGTTTTTATTAACAAGAACAATCTACCCAGTCCAATTCCTGACTTGTAATAAACTAAACACCTTCTAGTGTCATCAATATAAACTGCACCGTTCCTTACACGGGATCAGCCGGAGCGTTCAGCAGACTGCTTAATTCCTCCGCAGACAGTAGTTAGTTTATCCCTGTTTTGTTGAATTAAAAAAAATCAATTGCTAATAAGGTTCTCTTGACAGACAGGACTGGCAGCGGCCGCCACTTTTTGACCACACCCACCGCGTCTACGTCTCTGACATCTTTTGCGCATTTCTTTACTTCTCCAGGCTCCAAGAATTGCTTATTAAGCTCCTTCTCTACTTAACATGAGGAAGCACACTGTCCAATCTGTCAGTAGGAGATTAGATGGGAGAACAGCACAATGTTCAGCCTGAGCGTTATTTGTAACCTACGTAGAAAAAAAATCGTAATAGTATCTAAGAAATAACCAGACGTAAGTCTGCATGATTATCTGCCAGTGACAGACGTGTCTAAATATGTACATACTTAAGTATTAGGTGAGACATGACTTCAATTTGTTTACTGAAGTAAGCACTAACATAAGCTTTTGAGAGCTCTGACACTATCCAATAATAACATTACAATCACACGGACGAAACTATTCTAAACAAAAGGAACAATAGATCAATTTTTCACATCATTTGTACAGAACGTGTACTAATAAGAGTAAAACAATTCTTTATGAAATTACAGATACGTAAATTAAAATCACAGGAGAACATGAGAATTACAAAGTACGGTAGACAACTCTTCATCTATATAGCTTGATAGTCTGCCAAGTATAGGCTGATGAGCAATCCTTCCATCTGCAACAAAAAGGCAAAAACTGGGCAACCTACCAAGTAGGAAGGCGTCAAGGTAGACAAACACTTGGTGCTCAGCAAGAATTATAATTTGGATACCACTGCACCCTATATTCTATAGCACCTTATGTGCTAGAAAACAACGACGAAGCAGAACTCCAGCTGTCAAGTTATTCAAAGAAGTTATTTATTTTCTGCTCTAACAATGCTGCTCCAATTTTATGTTTTAGATCTATATTCTGAATATACATTTGGGGTGTAGCTAGGGAGGGTTGGTGGGGCACATGGCCAGAGTGCTGGGTGTTGTGGGGGCACTGTATTAGCTGACAGGTTCCCTTTAATAATGTAAGGATGACCTGGTAGCAGAATCATGTTGCCTTAACCACAGCCAGCATGAAATACATCATATTGAAAAGTGTAAAGCATAGATGAGGGGCAACATGGTGGCTCAGTCGTCAGCACTGCAGCCTTGCAGCTTGGAGTCCTGGTTTTGAATCCCGCCAGGAACAACATCTGTAAGTAGTTTGTATGTTCTCCCTGTGCTTGCGTGAATTTCCTCCCATTCAGAATGAGTGCCACGTTACATCGTGGGAATGAGCCCGAAAAAAAAAAGCATAGGTAGAAGCGTTCACTGGGTGGCTTTCTCCCAGCTGCTCCTCTACGGACTTAAGTACATTAGCAGGT
This sequence comes from Leptodactylus fuscus, assembly GCF_031893055.1. NCBI lineage: Eukaryota > Metazoa > Chordata > Amphibia > Anura > Leptodactylidae > Leptodactylus > Leptodactylus fuscus. The sequence goes on from NC_134266.1 coordinate 231,635,434, forward strand.
CTATACCTATACTCACAAAGGTGGACACCTGTCAATTCTGCCAAACTGTGCAGCAAGAAGATGTAGCCTCATGTCCTGCTCTTTTGAAGACTATGGGGCAGCTTTATTAATGTATTTGTGCATAGAACATGGAGTAAAATGTGCCAAAATTTTGGGGCAAATCTAATCTAATTTTAAACCATTTTTTCCACCGAGATATCCAAGTGACATAGTTTAGGCTTCATGCAGGGGCATAACTATCACTGCAGATTTAATTTATTTTTTAATAGCAGGTAACGGGGCCTATTTACTTACCGACCCTGTCTCCTGCACACGGCCGCCGGCGCTTCCCCTTCTGCGGTGGTAGCTGTGAGCAGGAGCCAGAATCAGTAAGGCCTTGGGCCTGCGAACCCAACAAACACTATCATTATAGTCAGGGGGTCTTTTCAGACCCCTGAGTATAATGATCGAAGGGCCAGGAGATGTGAGTGAACATAAAAACACGCTGTTACTTACCTCTCCTGGCTCCGGAAGGCTTCAGGACTACTTGGTGAAGTCACAGATATCACGTGGACCGCGGCTTGCGTCCTTATGTGTCACGACGCAAGCCCTGGCTCAAATGATGTCTCTTCCATTATTGAAGATGGCCGACATCAGCAGGGAGTGAATCAGAACCCAGGAGAGGTAAGTTACAATGTTTTTTATGTTTTTATCTTCTCTGGATCTCCAATTATTATACTCTGCGGTCTTAAAAGATCCCAGAGTATAATAATTGTTCATGGGTGGTCCACAATGGGGCATAATACTGTGCACAGGGGCTACTATGGGGCATCATACTCTGTGCGGGGGCTACATGTCAAAAGTTTACCACGGAGCCCCGCCATTCTTACTTACGCCACTGGCTTCATGCACACATCCAAGTGTGCTTAGGCTAGATTCACATGGAAGAGGTGCTCAACAGTCATGAAAAACATCCATTTTTCACAGCCATCTTGCACCCAAGGGGCACCCATTTGCACATGTCTCCCATACAGTTCAGTGACCAATACTTTGACGGTCCATGACAACAGACTATCAAAATAATGTTTATGTGACTAGCCCCCATTCACTGACAGTGAAATTAATACTGCCATGTGGCGTCCATTAAAAAACAAACGTCACATGGCCAGTATTCACTGTCATTGTCCATTTCATTCCGACATTATAAGACAAGGTCCTATTCACATTCTTTGGAACGGAGATACGAATCCGGAAGACCCAGAAGTCAGTCTGCTAGAGGTGAATGGCACACTTAGTGTTCATGAAGCCTTAGATGATAAGAGGTGTGACTTGCCAGAACAGCCTTTCATTGTAGAACGTTGGTTTGTTGTAATAAAGGAGCGTGTCGGTATTTCATGATTCCCATGGTAAGGGCGCAATGAGTTATAATGGCAATACCCAATAGTTTGAGAGATGATTCACTCTGTAAAGTGGGAGAAAGTGGGGTTTCCAACAAGCAGTAGCAGCGCTGATAACTGATCCGCTCAACCACAAATCTCTGTTCGCACGTCAGCATGGTAGGATTTGGATGTATTGATGGTAAAAGAAAGCCTAGCTTTGTCTTATGTGCTTTTTATTTTACTATCTAAATATTATTCAATGCTGAAATGTATTATTTATATGATTTATATACCTGTTTATATGTTTCATTGTTCCATCATTTATCTGCAACATATGGCGCTCCTGCTAAAACCACAAGCCACAGCGTGTCAAAGCAGCTAGAGAGGATGAGCTTGCAAAAAGTAACAGTGAGATGAATGGAGGGAAGCAGAAGGATTGCGAGAGTGAGCTGACAATGAGCACAAGATATTAGGCAAGGCCTTGGTGCAACTGTGTGCTCTGCATCCCATATAACTCAATAAAGCCCTGGATCTATACAATGTCTTCTTGACAACACACTACAGACGCAGGTAGTCCTCTGGCTTTTTAAGTGGTATAGCTTTTTTGGAAAATTAATGAAATCTAAGGCAAGAAATAAGATAAACAGGATTGCAATGTATTCCTATGGGTTATTTAATACATTTAAAGGGAATGTATCACCAATATTTTCTTTGAATTAATCTCTTTTCATTTTCTGAATGTAGCCTAGTTTTTTAATCTATTATCTGTATACTATTCTGGCGGTGCCAAACTTGCTCACTTAGAAATGGAATACTTTACATATGGACCTTAGGCCTTATTCACGCATTTGCATTTCTTACAAATTGTGGATACTGTATATATCCATTGATTTCAATGTGTTTATACAGATATCACTGTTTTTTGTAGACTGTAGGTCCTTTTTTTTTTCACTGATGCATCGCATCAATGAAAGTCTACGGGACTGTGAAAAACAAGAGATGTCGTCTGCTTGTCATGTGATTTTCACAGACCCAGAAGCATCCAAAATATAGAAATTTTTTTTTAAAAAAAATCTGCTTTTCACAGACACAAACAGACCACCCACAACTGAACAGAGTGGGGTACGGTCCATGAAAAGCGGAGGTGGACGTGTGAATAAGGCCTTAGGCAGCAATTGTCTGGAAATGGCCTGTCATTATAATCCTCCCTGATAATGCCATGACTGCTGAAAAGTGATCTCTACAAATTAGGAGGTGTAAGGGTGTGTTCACGCGGTGAAATTTGCATTATGCGTGTGAACATTCCACGTGGCAAGCTGCGACGGGATGCCGGTATAGAGCACTGCCATCCTGTCGCAGCATTCTGCTCCGGATTAGGCCTGAATTGGGAGGGAGCCCTCCGTGGCAAGAAAGGGCAGTTTGCTTCTTTTTCCGCTACTAGCTAACGAAAAAAAGAAGCAAGCGGCTCCCATTGAAGTCAATGGGAGCCCTTTTTGGCAGTGGATTTTGAGGCGGATTCCGTGTCAAAATCTGCTGCCAAAAAACTCTGTGTGAACAAACCCTCAGTCTATTATGAGATTCAATGGCCAGAGGATTATAGATTTTTTTCTAAATGCAGATAGTAACATGGAAATTTAAAAATGGATTTAAACAGTAATTTGAGACACAAGACTCTTACCTATGTGAATCATCATGTAACGGAAATTCACAAGATTCTTATCAAATAAGATTTCCATAGGTTCATCTATAACTCTTTTTCTAGTTACCTACAGTACTTTTTAAAAACATCATAGAAGACTTTTCCCAAAACGGTATGGCTAGTAGAGGACAATGGCATCATAAGATTAAAGGAGTAGATGGTGGGATTAAGAGAGAAAATCAACTATATTGTGTTTGAGAGAACTCAAGATATGTCGACTTGTGATTCCAGTTCTTGGACTTGGTTCTGCATTGATGGCCAGTCCCTAAGAAAAGTCATGAAATGTATCATGAGCCCTTCCTCAGGAATCCAAAAATGTGCAGGAGAATAGGATGAGAAAAAGTCACTGAAGTAGCCCAGCCCCTCAATGTAGGGTGTCAAGGACCTGAAGGTCCAGTAATTGATGCTGCTGAATTGTCCACAGGATAGGTCAAAGGATCAGATCCGTTGGGTTACAACACCCATACCCCGTCCCAATTGGCTACTTTGGCCGCTTGAATCGATAAACTGAGGGCCCGGCCAGAAGTAGCTCTGGTCCTAATCAAGGTTTAATATAAGCAGGGTTGCAGTTCCAAGAACTCCCTCTACACTGTACACACTGTAAGCTATATAGTGTACAGAGCGCTGGTGGTGCCTGGGACTGACCGATCTGATACTGATGACCTGATACTGCTCCTTCTTCCTGTTGGTTGGTGGAGTCCTTGGCGTCTGGTGTACATTGATGTCTTATCCTAAGAATCAACACATAACTTGAAAATCTAAAACTAAACCTTATAATGACGTCAAGTTTGTATCTGATATAAGTGAACTTCCTACTGCAGCAAAATGATAAACTGTCTTAAAAAGTAGGACAGGAGTTCTGCACTAGATGGAATTTTTTTCTTTTTTAATTTCTGCTTTTCTGCAGATATGAAGCTGGAGCTATAGATCTATATGCACAGAATAATGGCTTATGTTTATATTCACAGCTTTGCATATTCTCAAATTTAATTTGTAACTAATATAATTAAAAAAAGCTCAGCAGACATTTTACGATGCCTCTTGGCACAATACCTTAACCTTCCAAATCCACAGTTCATGCATAAGTCAAACACTTCACACAGAACAAGCGCAGAACGCTTTCATATACCTGGAAACAAGCTCCAAGTGCTGCCATTTATTTCATGTCACTTACATGGGGGTTTTCCACAGGATATGCCATACATGTCTTATAGATGCAGATGCCAACTCTGGAGAAGACTGCTTGACTGTACCTATAGAAATGAATTGATGTCCCCGGTCCTCATAATCAGCTGTATTGGCATTTGCTGAAACTTTTGATCATGAGGATGGGGCATGGGAGTCTATAGTTTCCTGTTCTCCCTCATACCCTATAGGCAACTTTAGACCTATATCCTATGAGTGAGCGGTTCTCTGGTGTAAGCGGTCCAATAGTATCATAAAGCTGCCTGGCTATAACAGACAGGCCGAAGCCTAGACAAGGATTGAGACCCACATGGCAGACGGCAGCAGGGAATGGGAGTGAGAGGACTATTGATTTTCCTTAATATACTGTGTTGGAGCCACTCTGTGACATTATACTGTGTCAGGGCTCGTTCACATCTGTGCCCGGTCTCCGTTCTGCAGGTTTCCGTTTCCTGCACAAAACAGAGGCAGGAGATGGAAACCTGCAGGACTCTTTCATACCCATTCGTTTGAGTGGGTTTGAAAGATGTCCGGCTGTGAGCGCCGGTGAGTGTTTTATGCTCTCCACCGCGAAACCGTTTTTTTTTTAATCGGATACAGAGTCGGACATGCAGTACTCAGTGTCCGATTTTAAAAAAACAGTTTTGCGGCGGAGAGCATAAAACACTCACTGCCGCTCACGGCCGGACCCGCTCTGATAGGTTTCTGTCTTCTGCATGCAGAAGACGGAAACCACAGAACGGAGACCCGAACTCTAGTGTGAATCTAGCATTAGCAGTGAATGAGAGGGAATTACCATACCAGGCCACAAAGAGTATTACACTGTGTAGGTGGCCATTGAGAAGGGTATTAGGCTGTGTGGGATGGTATTATATTATGTGTGAGGCTACTGGAGGAAAAAAAATACTATATGAGGGCCAGTGAAGGAGTATTATACTGTGTGGGGGCCAATGAAGGAGTATTATACTGTGTGAGGGCCAGTGAAGGAGTATTATACTGTGTGGGGGCCAGTGAAGGAGTATTATACTGTGTGGGGGCCAATGAAGGAGTATTATACTGTGTGAGGGCCAGTGAAGGAGTATTATACTGTGTGGGGGCCAGTGAAGGAGTATTATACTGTGTGGGGGCCAGTGAAGGAGTAATATACTGTGTGGGGGCCAGTGAAGGAGTATTATACTGTGTGAGGGCCAGTGAAGGAGTATTATACTGTGTGGGGGCCAGTGAAGGAGTATTATACTGTGTGGGGGCCAGTGAAGGAGTATTATACTGTATGGGGGCCAGTGAAGGAGTATTATACTGTGTTGGGGCCAGTGAAGGAGTATTATACTGCGTGGGGTTGACTGAGAGGACATTATACTGTATGCGGACTCTGAGTAGGCATTACATATTGTAGATGTCACTGAGGAGCATTATATGGTGTGCAGACCACTAGAAGGGTATTAGGGGCATAAGTAATGGGGGTCTTAATGCAATAAGTCAACCTGAGCCTACTGGCACAACTTCTCACAACCATCAGCCACATCCCATCCATCCGTCCATTTCAGCAGTGTTTATATTTCCCTTTCCTTCTATATCTAGGCCTAGACCGTCCAGCTCACATGTCTGTTCTCACAAGCTTACTATCATTCCCATCCCCGTCAGTGCCTCTCACACAGTAAGTGTGTTCCCTTTTGTGCCCCAGCCTCCCCCACTGTTTACCTCCTTGACTATATGTTATTGAACAACTGCTATTTCTACCATTAAATAGTTAATTTTCTCCTTTCTGACAGCGGAAGACTGTGTATCATGAATCTTCATCATATGTCCCACTCAAGCACACAAGAGGACAAGAGGTAATAATTTAGGATGGACAGACTGCTAGTCATAAAAGAAAATCAGCAAAGAGATCAAAGAAGTTTAAGCAGCCCCAGGATGTTGAGGGTGACCTGTGGGCCCCCTGACTTATGGGCCGTTCACAGTTGCGACTATTCTGACCCCTATAATTTCGCCAGTGTAGGCGACATACTGGATCGGGCAGATGAGGGGTCTGATATTGTAAGGGGGCCACTGAGGGGCATTATACTGTGTTATGGGGGTAATTTACTGTTTGGGGGACTGGATGGAATCAAAGGGAAATAATTGGGTTGTAAAGCTACCCTAAGACCAGGAAACTAGTGTTTCCTAAAATGTTTTTAGCACTGGCAGATATATTTCATCATATTTTTTGCTCTTTCATATTCCTGTCTTAAGTTTATAGAATTTTTATGCCAAGTATGCCAAACTTCCCACCAGTATTTTTCACATTCCTTCCTTTCTTTTTTTTCCTATCTTGGAATTGGCTCAAAGAAAAAAAAAAAAAAAAAGAAAAAAGAGAAATTAATTATTTTATATTTTTTTTTTACTGCTTTATACCGTTTTCATTAGCTTTTCCTTTCCAACTAAACTGCCTCTATAAATGTGATGTAAAACAGCACTGTATGTAAAATCTCCATATGTCATTGTGTTAAATGCTTGTAAATCTGCACACAGACTAAAAACATTTCTATCATTCAGATTTTCTGGTTTGTTTTATGAATGCCTATTTGACCTCTATATTTTTTAATGTGACTAATGGAGCTTTAATTTTTATGGGGCTCTTATTTTAAGAGATTACTATTCTTAAAGCTTCGTTTATGAATTGATATACACCTTATACTTCTATAGCATTGTGCCATGATTTAGTGGGACTTTAAAAGATCTTTTTTGTCGAGGATTTATATAAAACACTAAAATCTCTTCTCACTTGTGGTAAAGGATCTGAAGAGTTCAGTGATCTAGTAAATACTACAGCAAACACTAGTTCTCTGATCCTCTATAAAGCTGGGTTCATGCCATAGTATTCCCACTGCAATTTATATTTCTTTTTAAAAAAATCTGGAGTTAAATGTAATGTGCTAAACAGTTTTAACAACAGGAAAATAAATAAATAAATAAAAAATGTTTTTTTGATGTTCACAATTTGTAGGTGCATTATTGCAGTTTTCTATATAGAAGTTCTATTTATTTTTCATGGGGTTTGAGTTTTTTAAATTTATTTTTTGTATTACAGCAACATTTGTTGAAATTATTTTGTAATATGGTTATTATTATTATTATTATTATTATTATTTCTACTACTATTAAGGGCGGCCTTTTTTTTTTTTTACCGGACACAAAGTCCTTCATGTCCAACTTTGTGTCTGGTTAAAAAAGCCGGTTTCCCCGCGGACAGGCAGAAGACACACATGGGCGGTCACCTTTGCAAACCCATTCAAGTGAATGGGTTTGAAAGCTGACCGCCGATTTCCGTCTCCTGTCCAGTTTCATGGGGCAGAAGATGGAAACCAGCCGGATTGGCTAAATCGGAGACTGGGCACAGATGTGAACCAACCCTCAAAGGACCCTGTCACAACTTAGCTCCAGTATCTCATAAGGAAGCCAGAGAGTGTCAAAATGATCCCCTTACATCTCTGTGCCTCTGTAATGTGTAGAGAAATAAGTGTTACTCCACATGCTAATTATTTTTTAGCCAAGGGGCAGAGAATCAGCTGATAAACTTATGCTCTTCACTCTCCCATCTGGCCCCTGTGCTTTAATTGATGTCTCCGAGTACATGGACATCATTAATAAGCTTTCCTGAAATCTTAGTATATGCACCGTAGTCATACGGCCAGTGGTTATGCATTTCTGATTCTGGTGCATGTGCTGTCTGGTGCACCAGGAGAATCTGGGGGTCACCTCCATCAGCCTCATCACCACGGTCGATGCACCAGGATTTCAGGGAAGCCTAGTAGTGACGTCCCTGTACTCAGAGACATCAATCAAACCAGAAGGGCCATTTGGGGCATGAAGAGCCTGACTACACAGGTACACACTTCACCCTCATGGCTTTCTAAAACCAATTAAAATATGGAATAAAACTTATTTTTCTTCTCTCACAGAAATGCTAGGCCATAAAAAGGGACCATTTTAACACCCTCCAGTCAATTCCAACTGACAGATTCCCCTTAAGTGCATAATAGTAAAATAACACATTCGCCATGTCTGTCAGTGCCTTTATACAAACCCTTTGCTTGTGTAGGGACCTTTAATAGGAACAGAAACATACCCTCGTGGCCCCAAAATGATAACGCAATGCAACGATAATCATCTTTTTATGGATATGCAAATCAGTGCATCGAGGACACGCCCTGGGCATTGGGCAGAAATTTTAAAGAATATTCAAAGTACTTCTGGCTGGCCAAAGGCAAATCGGACTTGCCCCCAATGCACTTATTTATACAAAGATGATATTTTTGCATTGCTTCATTGATTTGAGACAACAAATGTATGTGTACTCCTTCAGTTTCACACAGAAGATTTTTATGTTGACCTCATAAAGAAAAAAATACGTAGAGGATGTTATGTGTACAAAGTAATCCTCCACAACATGTTAACATGGAGAGAAACCATCAGCTTCAGTTCACTCCATACACATGATTCCACATTGTGCATGAGACTAACATAAACTGTGGTTAATAATGTGTAGGGACCAGAGTCTTCATATAACAACTCTTCTCTCAAGGTCAGACTCTGATCTATGTTAACTGTGTTAGGGGAGCACGATGGCCTTGCAGCGCTGGAGTCCTGGGTTCAAATCCTGCCAAGACCAACATCTGCAAGGAATTTGTATGTTCTCCCCATGTCTGTGTGGGTTTCTTCTTGGCACTCCAGCTTCCTCCCACACTCTGAAGACATACTGATAGGGAATGTAGATTGTGAGCCCTGTATGGGACAGTGACTGTCAATGTCTGTAAAGTGCTGCAGAATATAATGGCACTATATAAGTAAGCATAATAATAAAATATTTTATTAAGAACATTTAATTAACATGCATTTGACCTTTGTTGTACAAAACTTCCTAAATCTAACATTCTAATAAAATTACTCAACCTGATTCATTTTCATTTTTCTAACATTAGTAGAAAATAAATAACAGGATTTTATCAGATATCAACGAGTGAGCAAAATCTTTGTGTTCATTTATCCATTTTCCTGTATGTAGTCTTTACAATAGTAAGGTATCATTAATGATCAGACAAGAGCAGCAGGACAGCGCTGTCACAGTAATGTGATTTGTGCTTTATGAAGAGGTGAGTAGAAGCCCCGACAGGGGGTCCGCTCTGGATATTGTGTTTTTGAACTTTGTATAAATGTTTAACACTGTGGCCATTGACGTCTAATGATTAACGTCAATGGGTCTTATTACTGATATAGAAGATGGGATGTTTCCATTTTTTGCAGATGACACCAAGCTATGTAGTACAGACTGTGAAAGAAGTGCATCAATGGCAAACTGACTTGGACATACTGTACTGCTTGGGCATCCATTTGGCAAATAAGTATATGGATACAGTTACAGTTTGTATCTCGGTACTGATCTGTATGCACCATACAGTATGTCCTAGGCAAACTTTGTTGAGAAGGACCTGGGTGTACTTGTAGGCCATAGACTAAATAGCAGTATGCAGTGTCAATCAGCTGCTTCTAAGACCAGAAGATTAATGTAGTGTATAAAGAAAAGCACGGACTTACATGACAGAAATAAAGTTTTCCACCTTATACATCATTGATGCAGCCCTGTAGAGTTGCAGTTACTTAGAAAAATGTTACTGACTACAGTTACAAAATAAATTATGAATGATTTCCAATTATAATATATAATTATTACTATTGTATAATTAATTGCATGCAGAGCTTGTTACATATTTACTGTCATAGAAAGTAAATCAGTGTCTTTTTTGTGAATTAAAGGAGCTTAGCAGATTCTGACTGAGGGTGCATTCACACGGAGTAATGTGCCTCGTGACCTGGCACGTATACGCCGTGTGAGATTTTGAGCACCGTATACGCTCCCATTGATTTCAGTGGGAGTTAGTCTCATATACGCCGCGTTATTTTGCGGCCGTGATTTTGTGGGTGCAAAATCACGGCTTCAAAATAATGCAGCGTTTACGATCCAGGCTCCCATTGAAATCAATGGGAGTGTATACGGCGCTCAAAGTCTCACACGCCATGTACGTGCCACATCACGTGGCACATTACTCCATGTGAACTCCCCCTTACTTAGGAGTTTTAGTCAGAGTAGGAGTCTGTGTTGGGCTGTGGAAAAATAGAGGAATGGGAGTCAGTGCTTTGGCCTATGCTGCCTCCCCTGGAGAATATAAAAAATGCCCTAAAGGTGAAACACGTACATAGAGTAACTAAATTGATAAGATGGTTGGAAGGGAGGAAAGCTTAAAAAAATAAAAATTTTAATTAAATTAAAAAATTAAATTAAAAATTAAAAAAAAAAAATCACACATCCCCATTTTGTGAATTTAGGGTAGAAAGCCAAGCCAGACAGCTCTGCTAGCAGCTTATGTGTGGCCAGAACTAAAGAACCTGGCGTCTCTGATCCCTAGGTCATTATGGGGAAACAAAATTTATCCTTAGAGATCACTTTATCCGCAACTTCCCTAATCTCTATGAGCACTAGTAATTAGTACCCAAGACCAGGGCCGGCGTCAGCGCACGGCATAGTCGGGCAAGTGCCGGGGCCCACAGAGCCTCTGGGGGCCCCCTGGCACTTGCCCGCCCCAGCAATTGCCTGTCCCAATTTCAGCTCATCGGCGTCCGACGGACGCCGATGAGCTGAATACATAGGCGATTAAAGCAGGAGCTGTGAGCTCAGCTCCTGCTTTAAAGCTGCGGCCCGGCTTGCGTGTGTAGGCATGATGACGTCATCACATCGCACCTACACACGCAAGCCGGGCCGCAGCTTTAAAGCAGGAGCTGAGCTCACAGCTCTTGCTTTAATCGCCTATGTGAATGGAGTGAGAGAGCGGAGAGAGGAGCGTCGGGGGAACGATGGAAGGTGAGTGTAAGTGCCGCACATTTTGCCCCTCTTTCTACTCTTTAAAAATTGGGAGGTATGGCGTTGATGACGCCACACTCCTGCGTGACGTCAGTCGCTTCATCTGCGACGCACAGTGTCTCGACTCCCCCGCCTCCTTTACAAGGGGGCCCACTGAGGCTCTGTCGCCCAAGGGCCCATAAAAACCTGGAGCCGGCCCTGCCCAAGACCCAAAATATCACCAAAAATATGAAAAAATGAAGATGAAAAAAAATCAACAGTTAACTGATATAGATATAGCAAATTTTTACACATAAAGAGGTGCTGGAATCTGTAAATCACTTTCTATGATGGTGACAGAAGCTATATTCAGTACACCTGAAAAATAAACCTGAGCTGCCCTCACCTGGTATCCAAAGGAGCAGCCAAAAGGCTCCACATAGCGAAACACTGCAAAAAAAAATTAAATACAAAAACACTGTGGAAAAAAACATGGCGGAACCGCATTACAGGGGTTTTTTGCAGCGTTTTCTATGAGTTTTCCTCTGTGGATTTTCTGCACTTATTATACCTTCATGGAAACACATTTTTTGAAATTGCAGTTTTTCCGTTGCAGATTTGTTTTACCCAGAATTCCATTTACTTTGCAAGTACTGTAAAATACACCATTTTTGCAGCAGCGGCAATAATGCTGTGTCTTTGCAACATGGGGCTTCAACCTCAGTGTATTTTAAATGTGTTCATCTGAGCCCTAATAAATGGTTCCAGCTCCCGGGTCCCCCACAGATCACCTGTACAGAGACAGCGCGGCTCTTGGTATTGTTTGCATACCACAAGCATTCACCGTACAAGCTGTGGAGATGTTCAATAAACAGCAGGGTTACAGATGCTTCAATCTGCAAGCTTGGGGTCCGGTCACATGGGGCTGCATTTTTCCCTGACTTTTACTATCTAACATACCGAGATAAATGTGCTCTATGAGAAGCTAAACAGTCCTTCAACGATAGCTCTAATGTCCATGAACAGGAAGTATCTCCGAGAATTGGGCAACCACTAAGGCTCCTTCCACCTTCTAGGAAACCCAGAGCATAAGCCACTCCTGCTTACCCAGAAATAGCTCTCCCAGAGCCAGTATAAAGCTGAAAGGTCCAAATAACCAGTTGTACACAGTGCAAACCATTATAAAACATTGCCAGACAGGGTAAAATGTATTATGCATTAACAGAATTGCAAAATTCCTTAGCAGAAGCTCTTTTGGGAGATGTTGCAATAATTTGACTTCTCTTTTTTTTTTTTCCTTTCCAGAACAGGTACAACAAGGCATTATTGCATCTGACTATAGGAGATTAAACAGGAAGAATGATGCATCAAGGGAGTAGAAGCCTCTGCCATACATAACAGAGGGACTGATGAAGTCTGCCCAGGGCAAGGTTTGTTCCTTAAGGAGAAGCTGGATTCAGATGTAGGAGCTGTTTATTTAATTGCTAGCGCAAAAGGTGTAATTGTCATTATTCCTGTCATGATAAAGGTATGTGTCTCCACCACAAGAGCACAGACTACAGTTGACTGCAATGCCCAGAGCTACGAAGTAAATTAACCCTTCGAACACCATGGACATACGCAAGTTGCATAGTATGACATGGCAGTCAGACAAAATGTAGTTTATACGTTTAAGGTCATGGAAAAAATTCTGAGAAATGTTTCTTTTGGTATGCTGGAAATACTTTGTAGATCTGCAGAGTCATTGCATAGGGTGTAACATCTTATTTAAATGAACATATATGTGACATTATACATGAATACAGTACATATACTATAGATGAATAAGAATGGCAATACAACATTGCCCAAACAGAAGGAACGACATTCTAAGAAAATGCTAGTCAAACAATAAAAATAATATATGCAAAATAAACATGAAAAAATTACAAAATAAAAATCAGGATTAACATTTAATACCAGGCAATAATAAAATGCAATAATAAAAGCACTATTGTAATACAGTCTCCGCTCTGTCTTCTCTAATGATGACATGTAAACATAGACATGTGATCACTCCAACCAATCAGAGCCTGTAATAGTGACATGTCAACATCACCGAGGTCACTGCTTTTGGCCAGTGCTTGCCTGCATTGAAAAAAGTCTGTATAGACACCTTGTAGCTGGAGAAGGAAAAACAAAGACTGTCCGGGTAGGGACATAGTCTCACGAACTCTAGTGCAAAAGTTCAGCTTCGGCCCCTGACCCCTCACAACTATTTTTATGGCTGTCACACCTGTCTGCTCACAGTAGAATTTTTGACACAAAAAAATCAGCCTTCCATTCATTTCAATGCCAGGCAGGCTCTTCCAATTCCAGTAGCTGAAAAAAATCAACTTAGGGCTCGTTCACATCTGCGCCGGCACTCCGCACTTCAGGTTTCCGTTTCCTGCCTAAAACAGAGCAGGAGACGGAAACCTGCAGGAGTCTCTCACCCATTCATTTGAATGGGTGAGAAAGCTGTGCGGCGGTGAGCGTTATATGCTCTCCACCGCGAAACCGGGTTTTATAATCTGGACACAGAGTCGGACATGCAGTACTCTGTGTCCGGATTAAAAAAAAACGGTTTCGCGGAGGAGAGCCTAAAACGCTCACCGACGCTCACGGCCGGACCCGGTCTATGATTTCCGTCTTCTAGCATGCAGAAGACGGAAACCATAGAACGGAGACCCTGAACGCAGGTGTGAACCTAGCGTAAGAGCTTGTTGACATCTGCGCCCGGTCTCCGTTCATGCAGGTTTCCGTTTCCTGCACAAAACTGAGCAGGAGACGGAAACCTGCAGGAATCTTTCATACTCATTCATTTGAATGGGTTTGAAAGATGTCCGGCCGTGAGCGTCGGTGAGCGTTTTATGCTCTCCGCTGCGAAACCGTTTTTTAAAAATCAAACACAGAGTTGGACATGCAGTACTCTGTGTCCAGTTTAAAAAAAAAACAGTTTCGCAGCGGAGAGCATAAAACGCTCACCGCTGCTCACGGCCGGACCCGGTCTGACAGGTTTCTGTCTTCTGCATGCAGAAGACGGAAACCACAGAACGGACTGCTGAACGCTGGTGTGACCCTAGCGTCATAGGAATAGGAGTGCTTTGTCTGATCTTTGAGCATATTTCATCTTAACTTCTCATAAAAGTGAATGAGATGATAAATCTTTCTTTTCCCATCCAGGCCCCTCTCTCTGCAGTGCCGCTGTCTGTGGTAATGAATGGTATAATTGCTTTGTTACAATACTTTACACCATTGTAAGCAAATGTTTAAAGGTGGTTGGCAGGGCATAACTTGAGAGGACGCAGAGGGTACAGTCGCACTGGGGCCCAGGAGCCTTAGGGGGCCCATAAGCACTGGCATCAGTATTGAGATTGCAGCTTCCATCTGGCCCATAAGCCAAGGAGACCCACAGATTACCCTAACCACACTAAGGATGGTTAAACTCCTTAGTACCCGTAACCATCACTATCAAGAGTTCAGTGTAGAGGTGAAGTAGGGGGCCCCAGACAAAAGATTGCACCGAGCGCACAAGACTTTAGTTATGCCACTGGTGGTTGAACAAACCCTTAGGGCAAATGCACAACATCAGGAAGTATGCGCATGAGATCTACACTGTGGATTTTGAAGCCATTTCTATGCAATCAGTGCCAGCAAAAGTAAATAACTAAATGTGATGTATATTGAAAAATCCTCACAATAGATCAATTTCCAAGCAGGGAAGAAACAGCATCATGTGCAAGAAAAATAGAATTTCTCACTGACTCTGTGTTAATGAATTACAGTGCAAGTTTCGGCATTGAAGTCTACAAGGGAAAAACCTCGCATTGGCCTAAAGCAAAAATTATCAACTGAATAGATTTTACAGTTAACGTAAAATTAATAAATGTGCTAAAAACATGTGTAAACATTTAGCATTTCTGTTTTTGTATCAATTTCATGTTTTTTCATGTTGATTTCAATTTGTGTAAAATTCTGCTGGTTTTGCTATTTCTGTCCAGACAGTTTGGCTTCATTCCACCGTCAGAGATGTCGCCTTGCAGCATAATTCTGTGTGAGATCCCAGAACACACTACTGTTAGGTAACAGGAATCCAGCATGACTGGATCATCCAGCATCAATTTCCTTTTTTTTGTATGTCCGGTTAAGGATGGATTCACATCTGTGCTCGTTGCCTTTTGTCTACTTAAAAATTGCGGAGAGAAAAGTCCTGTAAATGGACGGACGCCATTATAGTCTATGCAGTCCGCAGCTTTCCGTGAGTAAGCGATTTTTTAAACCATTAGGTTTCCGTTCATGGAGTCCCCGAGCAGCGAATACACCAGCATTTCCGTAGGTAAAATTGGCATGCTGCGATTTACAAAAACACAACAGTTTTTGAAATTGCTGCATTTCCGCTGTGGATTTTTTTCTACATGTGGATGGGATAGCCAGACATGGGGACAGGTGAGTAGGATTGGTTTTTTTTTTTCAACTTCCCTGACCCCCTGTGAAAATAAAAAACAAAAAAACCTTATCCTGAGAACACCTTTAGGCTAAGGCCCCATGTTGCAGAAATGCAGCTTTTTTTGTTGCAGATTCTGTTGCGTTTTTTTGAGCCAAAGCGGTTCTTCCAGCAGTGCTTTGAACAGAAAGTTCACAGAGTTTTCCTCCGCTGACTTTCTGTTACAATTATATCTACGGGGAAGCCGCTGGTGTTTCCGTATATAGAATTGACATGCTGTGATTTTCAAAACCGCAACAGTTTTTGAAATCACAGCATATCCGCGCTGCGATTTTTTTCTGCAAAGTGAGCATGGGATTTGCATGAATCCCATCCACTTTGCAAGTACTGTAAAACGCTGCAATTTTTCCCACGGCGTTTCCGCCACGGGCAAATCGCGGCGTTTCCAGCCAGTGGGGCCCCAGCTTAGGGCTCGTTCACACGGAGTAAACGGCCACGCATTGTGGCGCGTTTACGGCGCGTGTACGCCGCGTTTTTTTACGGTGCGCGATTACGCCACGTTAATCGCGCACCGTAAAAAAAACGCGGCGTACATGCGCCGTAAACGCGCCACAATGCGCGGCGCGTTTACTCCATGTGAACGAGCCCTTAAAGTGGACTTAGGAAAAGGTTGAAGTATAAGAGCTTCTTATATATTTTCCATTCCTTTTTTAGCCACTCTTAGTTTGGGCTCAAAAAACCACAACAAAATCTGCAACAAAAAAGCTTTTTTTCATACTATTCCTAGGCATTGGCTCCAGTTTCATATATATATATATATATATATATATATATATATATATATATATACAGTCCTATGAAAAAGTTTGGGCACCCCTATTAATCTTAATCATTTTTAGTTCTAAATATTTTGGTATTTGCAACAGCCATTTCAGTTTGATATATCTAATAACTGATGGACACAGTAATATTTCAGGATTGAAATGAGGTTTATTGTACTAACAGAAAATGTGCAATATGCATTAAACCAAAATTTGACCGGTGCAAAAGTATGGGCACCTCAACAGAAAAGTGACATTAATATTTAGTAGATCCTCCTTTTGCAAAGATAACAGCCTCTAGTCGCTTCCTGTAGCTTTTAATCAGTTCCTGGATCCTGGATAAAGGTATTTTGGACAAACAATTCAAGTTCAGTTAAGTTAGATGGTCGCCGAGCATGGACAGCCCACTTCAAATCATCCCACAGATGTTCAATGATATTCAGGTCTGGGGACTGGGATGGCCATTCCAGAACATTGTAATTGTTCCTCTGCATGAATGCCTGAGGATTTGGAGCGGTGTTTTGGATCATTGTCTTGCTGAAATATCCATCCCCGGCATAACTTCAACTTCGTCACTGATTCTTGAACATTATTCTCAAGAATCTGCTGATACTGAGTGGAATCCATGCGACCCTCAACTTTAACAAGATTCCCGATGCCGGCATTGGCCACACAGCCCCAAAGCATGATGGAACCTCCACCAAATTTTACAGTGGGTAGCATGTGTTTTTCTTGGAATGCTGTTTCTTTTTGGACGCCATGCATAACGCCTTTTTTTATAACCAAACAACTCAATTTTTGTTTCCAAAATGAAGCTGCCTTGTCCAAATGTGCTTTTTCATACCTCAGGCAACTCTATTTGTGGCGTACGTGCAGAAACGGCTTCTTTCTCATCACTCTCCCATACAGCTTCTATTTGTGCAAAGTGCGCTGTATAGTTGACCGATGCACAGTGACACCATCTGCAGCAAGATGATGCTGCAGCTCTTTGGAGGTGGTCTGTGGATTGTCCTTGACTGTTCTCACCATTCTTCTTCTCTGCCTTTCTGATATTTTTCTTGGCCTGCCACTTCTGGGCTTAACAAGAACTGTCCCTGTGGTCTTCCATTTCCTTACTATGTTCCTCACAGTGGAAACTGACAGGTTAAATCTCTGAGACAACGTTTTGTATCCTTCCCCTGAACAACTATGTTGAACAATCTTTGTTTTCAGATCATTTGAGAGCGGGCTGTCCATGTTCGGCGACCATCAAACTTAACTGAACTTGAATTGTTTTGTAGAAAGAAATGGTCCAAAATACCGTCATCCAGGATCCAGGAACTGATTAAAAGCTACAGGAAGCGACTAGAGGCTGTTATCTTTGCAAAAGGAGGATGTACTAAATATTGTCACTTTTCTGTTGACGTGCCCATATTTTTGCACCGGTCAAATTTTGGTTTAATGCATATTGCGCATTTTCTGTTAGTACAATAAACCTCATTTCAATCCTGAAATATTACTGTGTCCATCAGTTATTAGATATATCAAACTGAAATGGCTGTTGCAAACACCAAAATATTTAGAACTAAAAATGATTAAGATTAATAGGGGTGCCCAAACTTTTTCATAGGACTGTATATATATATGCTGCAAGAAAATGCTCAGATGACAGACTGACACATGGAATATCATGAAGTTACAAGATACATGAAGTATCAAAAAGTCACTGTTGTAAGAAGCGGCAAAGAGTACATAGAGGCTCTGTTATAGATTTTGCATTGAAGCTCATGAGCTTTATGTTACATCTCTGGTTCTGGATTGCTGTGGCAAATCCCAATTTTTTATATTTGGAATTCAACAAAGTCTGAAGTTTGGTGCTTGAAAAGTGAAGTAGTTCACAACATTCATGGACAATGCTAAGAAAAATTATTAGTTATTTATGTTCATTTGAGCTCAACGCAAAGTTGTGATAACTAGAGATGAGCGAACACTAAAATGTCCGAGGTTCGAAATCCGATTCGAACAGCCGCACACTGTTCGGCTGTTCGAATGGATTTCGAACCCCATTATAGTCTATGGGGGGAAATGCTCGTTTCAGGGGTACACAAAATTCGATAACATTATACTTACCAAGTCCACGAGTGACGGTCGGGCTGGATTCCCCTTGAAGTCTTCTCCCGGCGCAGCGCTCCCGCAGCGTCTTCCGGCTGGAATTCACTTTGCCTAGGCATCGGGGCCTAGGCAGAGCCGACTGCGCATTCTACTGGCTGGTCACACAGCTACAAAACCTACAGATGCCCATATGCCAACTTAAATATGGTTGTGTGCATGATGTCCGATTTAACTGTTTAGAACAATTTTTTTATTTATTTTTTTTTAATGTAGATTGTGAGCACCACATAGAGCTCACAGTGTACATTTTTCCCTATCAGTATGTTTTTTTTTTTTTGGAATATGGGATGGAAATCCATGCAAACACGGGGAGAACATACAAACTCCTTGCAGATGGTTTTTTGCCCTTGGCGGGATTTGAACACCAGGGCCCAGCGCTGCAAGGCTGCAGTGCTAACCACTGAGCCACCGTGTGGCCCCTAGAACAATTTTTTGAGTTATGTCTTTTTTTTTTTTGCAATTAAAGGTAAGAAACAATATCTTTACAGGTTTACTAATTTTTCTCTTCTCTTTCTCTTGCAGATATTTGGCTACTGGGGAGAGTTATTCATCCCTACACCTCCAATTCTGGGTTGGTAAATCTACCACCTCTGGAATTGTGAGAAGCACATGCCATGTGATCTGGCAGCACTTGCAATCCATAAATGATGCCCAGTCTGTCCCTGGAGATTTGGTTGCAGGCAGCAACAGGCTTTCATTGCTACTTATAGATTTATTGCTATTGATGTCTGCGCCTATGGTAGTACTTGGAACTCCCAAGTGCTGCTGTCATTGACTTTTCGGCCGGGTCTTGGTAGATCAGATCAGAGCCGGCGTTAGTGGGGGGCAAACTGGGCAATTGCCCAGGGCCCCCGGAGCTTAAGGGGCCCCCTGTGCTGTGCTGCCTAATATGTCACTGTCTGTCCCCTGTTCTTACTCTCAGATCACTGACTGTGCGGGCAGCCGCTGGACTGAGCTTTCATTTGTAGCTGCGCAACGGCCGGGCAAGTAGGGACTCCGGGGAGGGCTCTCTATGATCTCAGCTACTTTGTGGGATGTTATGAGCAAGAGCCTGTGGAAACCCCTCCTCCACTCCAGCCTCCAACTCAGCAGGGGGCACAGGGTGCAGACAGTTTACTTAATTACATCAGTGCAAACTGTCTGCTGATAACAGGGGGTCCTGACTCCTGCTGGGCTGTGTAAACTCAGAATGCAGTGGATAGAGTCCTGACATCAGAAGGAGTCAGGGCTCGTTCACATCTGTGCCCGGTCTCCGTTCATGCAGATTTCCGGTTTCTGGAAACCTGCAGGACTCTTTCATTTGAATGGGTTTGAAAGGTGTCCGGCCGTGAGCGCCGGTGAGCTTTTATGCTCTCCGCCGCGAAACCGTTTTTTTAAAACCGGACACAGAGTCGGACATGCAGTACTTTGTGTCCGGTTTTAAAAAATAAAAAAAAACGTTTTGCGGCGGACAGCATAAAACGCTCACTAGTGCACATGGCCGGACCCGGTCTGACAGCTTCTTCTGCATGCAGAAGACGGAAAGCTCAGAACGGACTCCGGGCGCTAGTGTGAACCTAGCGTCAGTAGTACTGAGAGAGAAGCAGGTGCTCTGCAGCACCAACAGTTAAAAAAAGAAAATAAAAGGTACCTATTACCTTTAGAAAGCATATACAGCGATTTTTGTCAGCCTAAATCTGCAGCCAAGTGTTTTTAATAAAAATTAAAGTGTTCTTAGTTATGAGATCAGTTGGAGGAATGACCACATGGAACTTAACTGATGAGGAAAATGCTAAATGGAATGGTAGTTGTGCAACATGCACCCAGCTCCATTTGTTTCATAGCCAACATCCCCATTGAAATGAATGTAGCAAGGTGCATGTTGCACGACTACCATTCCATTCAGCATTTTCCTGATCTGTGGGGGTATGAGTGGTTATACTGATCCATGTTTAAAGAGGACCTTTCATCACGTGGGGCACATGCGGTTTTATATACCGCTAGAAAGTTGACAATGTGTTGACGGCTTTCATGATCTGTGCCCCGGGTAAAGAGCTATCGGTCCCGGTACCATAGCTCTTTACAGTCAGAAGGGCGTTCCTGACAGTTTGTATCAGGAGGGGAGGGGGCGTTCCTCCCTGCTCACACAGCAGGGAGGAACGCCGCCTTCCGTCCTGATAATACTCGTCTATGGACGAGCACTGTGAGCAGAGGGAGGGGGCGTTCTTCACCGCTATAGGCGCTGCTGTGAAGAAGGACATACCTGACTGACTGTCAGAAACACTCTTCTGGCAGTGAAGAGCTACGGTACCGTCACCGATAGCTCTTCACCGGGGGGCACAGAATGGGAAAGCCAACACTGTCAGCTTTCTAGCGGTATATAAAACCGCATGTGCCCCAAGTGGTGAAAGGTCCTCTTTAAGGTGTTATGAAAACCTCTAAAAGGTCTCAATAACATCTGCTTAGAGTATTCCGTTCAAGTAGTCCACTTGGGGACCCCTGAATGATAACCTATTGTAAGGGGTTCAGCTCACACGGTTGGGAACGGCAATGACACCATGCAGACAGGTATTATGAAAAACAAGTTCCGAGTGTTTTATTTGGGTTTTCGGCATAAAACACTGTGCCAGCCAAGAAACAAAAAACAACAAAACCTAAGCCTTGTCCGGCTCTACCTATACAGTAGGTTACCTCTCTGACCTAGAGCAGGTTGAGTCACCATATAAGCAGGTCCAAATCCACACAATACCTGTTTGTCTCAGGAGTGTTTTTGCTCACACACTCCATGTGAGTATCCGGCTCCTAACTGAGCTTCCTTCCCCAGTAAAATAGCCCTAAGGAAGCCTCACCTGTGACTGCCCCGGACTCAGGGCAAAACCCGTGGTGGAGTAAGGGTGTGGACTGGAAGGCTCCCACTACCAACCTGCCCTCCAGACAGAAAAGCCAGCCCATAATGGGGAACAAGAGTTCCAGCAGACTATGCTCTGCTAGAACATGATTACCCTGGCTTTCCTTTATCTCACCTGGCTGAGGAAACCAGGAGAGATATACACTCCGTCCACCACCTTACCGTACACTTTACCACACTATATATATTAAAAAGTGGTTACCTGGGAAACCCACATACCCCATAGACCATAATGGGGACCGTGTGGTTTCTACTCAGTTTCCGCATGAAACATGTGGAAAGAAAAGTCCTGCAAGCAGCACTTTTATAGTCTATGGGGTCCGTGTGGTTTACTTAGGTAACCGCTTTGTAATGCGTATAGGTTTCTGTTCATGGGGTGCCCAAGTAGACTCCCCAAATGGAAACCCAAACGCAGATGTGGCATAGGCACCGCAGTTTGTCCTTGGCGGAAATGCCACAGAAAAAACGCAGCAGTCACCTTGTATGTGATGGGATTCTAGTAAATACCACCGCCACAGTTCAGGAAAATATGGGCTGCGGACACATAGAGATTTCCAGAAAAAGACTTTATATATCAAAAGCACTGCAGGAAAAACCACGATGTGCTGCTGTTGTGGTTTTTCCACAAGTATTTTTTTTCTGCAGAACACTATGCAGTGCCTTAGGTGGGAAGTTGCATCAAAATCGGGACCAAAATATGTGTGGTGCGACTGTCAGTTGTGGCTTCCCGCTCCGGAGTAGGCCAGACTGAATGGGCCTAGTCCGGAGGTTGTTGCCACGAAGCAAACGCTGTGACTCAATGAGCCGCGGAATCTGCCTGAAGAAAGGGCAGCTCACTTGTTTTTTCCACTCACGGAAAAAAGATCGCTAGCGGTCTTCATAGACCAACATTGTGAGGGGGCGGATTATGACGTGGATTCTGCGCCATAATCCTCCCCCTCTGTGCCCGTGTGAACAAGCCCTTAGCCTAAAGAGGCTGTCCAAAATAAAGATTTTTTTTTCACGCATCTATATGAATCCAGCCATTAGGATGCAGAATTAAAAAGTTCTATTAATAATGTGTCGTTTATATTACATTGAATTTATTTAATCTAATTAAAAATATAGTTTTAAATTATTTTACGTGTATTCAATTACTAAATAGTGATGTTGGTACAGTATTTTAGAATTTAGGGCCCCACTCGAAATCTCGTCCAGGGCCCCATTTTGCCTAAAACTGGCCCTGGATCAGATGTCTCATTATGTATCAGATGAGGCATTTCCACTGACGAAAAACCAGCTGCAGTCATACCCATGAAGTGGACTGTACATCCAGAAGAGGACCTTCAACATGAGGCTGGGCCGAGCACAATACTTTGTAGAGTGCACCTTCATGGCTAGTAATTGGAAGATATTCACCCGTTTACTGCAGCTGTATGCCAACATGGTTGACATTGTAATCAAAGCTGCCTGTGTGCTTCACATCTATATTTGGAACTATGACAGATCCAACATGGAAGTGGAGCCACAGGTGGATTTTGGAGAACCAACTTCCAGATGGAATTTTTTTTGTGCATCCAATTGTGCATGTGAGAGATGCCTTAACAGACTACAGTACTTCATGACTCTGAAAGGTGCTGTGTCTTTGCAATTTCCCCAGTCTCAGTGAAGAGCACCATGACCAAGATTGATGGTCTTCCTCATGGCATATGGTCCACCTGGCATCCAACGAACCTGCCATCCAGGCACCTGGCACAGCTTCAACTTTGCAACAGCCACTCAACACACTTTTATCTGGGGTACCTTTCTATTTCGACATCACCGTTAACCCTCTGGATAAGGGACATGGCTTCAGATTCAACTTTCGATTGCCTGTTCATTATCCAAGGGGCCCTTTGGGTCTGTTACCTGGTAGAAGGTGTACTGGTCGGAGGACGAGCCCGAATTCTGTAACAGATGACAGATGTCATGGGGGCTGAGACTGATAGTTCTCGTCCATAGACGAGTACTTTCTCGTTCCTCACTGCTCTCACAGTACAGCTCTATAGGCGCTGCTATGAAGAAGGGTGGTCCTGACCGACTGTCAGGAATGCCCTTCTGACGGTGAAGAGATACGGTTCCGGCACCAATAGCTCTTCACCTGGGGCACAGATCGTGAAAGCCAACAGTGCGCTGAATTCAATGCACTGTCGGCTTTCTAGCAGTATATAAAACCGCATGTGCCCCAACTGATGAAAGGTCCTCTTTAAGTTACAAGTTTAAATGTGATCATGTAGAAGGGAATACCCCTTTAAACAATTAAACAAGGGCAAATACCCCTTTAAACAATTGACAAAATACAAATGCAGTTGCCATGAAGTGAACGTTCATTTGATGCTAAGCTCACACCTGTGTTCAGGTTTCCCCAAGCAGACCCCACAAATAGAAATCTAATTCAATTTAAAAAGCGGTTATGTTATGATCTGGGGATCTCTGACCAAGGACTGGCCCCTGACTGATACTTCGCAGTCAAATATAAGGAAAAAAAAAAAAAAAAAACTAGTGTAATGAGCAGTTTGGAATACCTAGTGTGTGATACTCCTAATCCCTGACTTGCACACTAGAAGTAGCCAGGGGCCCGACTAACTGACCTGAGTGGTCGCGAACACAGCTGGAGAAATAACTAACCTACAAGCGGAACTGACCTTGAACCTGTCTTGTTTCACATTTAGGAAGGAGAGGTAAGATACAGAGAAAGCCCCCCATGGGTGTCCGACTGGACTGATGGTGAATATGAGGGAACAAAAGTATAGAGGAGAACATAAACGTGAAACATAGAAAACTAACGTTATGCAAAGGGATAGGAAAAACAGAACTCAGTATCACACACCCCAAAAAAACCCTACAAAAAGTCCAAACTTCCAAGCAGTAAAAGATTAGGGTTCACTGCACCCGGAACAACTATGCTTGGAGATATGTGCTCAATGCTTATCAAAAATCCAGATGATATGAACAGGAAGCAAGATAAGCTGAATTGGCCAGGACTCAGACACAGATGAATGAAGCCGTTTCAGGCAGACAGATCATTTCAGGAACACTGGAACCTGGAGATTAAGACCGGCAACTGATAGCCTGCAAAGCGGAGTTTGAATAGCCAAAAGCAGGAGTAGTCAGAAGACCAACTGGATAGCACCACTCAGAACTACCCACAGCCTGTAATGAGTCTTAGCATTGCAGAGAAACTTAACCCCTTCAGAGGCCAAGACACACTAGAGCAAAAACCAGTGGTGCAACTCATCATGCGATCATCGCGATCTACCGCAGAGACCGCATTCCCAGTGTAAACATTCCCCTGCCATGCATCAGATTCACATGCAAAATGCTGTTCAGACACTCCACGCCTGAACCTAACAGACTGAAATAGCGAAGACCGGGTCATAACAGGTTACCTGTGGCAACCCGCTGACCCCATAGAATATAATGGGGTCCGCCAGGTTTCCACCCAAAAAATACAGAATAATGCTGAGAACAGGAGCAGGTGTGAACTTAGCCTTACTCTTACACTAATGGCGTACTGTGACACCATTTACTTTAAAAAGGAAACAGCAAATTGCATAGCACAGAAAACGCCAAAATGTGATAATGCGAAAAAATTTTGTTTTGTATCTCTTACATCTGTTTTTGATTCCATCTAGCCTTTAGATATATATGGTTATATATAAGACTGTTACAAAAAGCCAGAAGTGCTATAGAAAATGTCACTGGTCTACATGACTTGTTACACAAGGAAAACAAAAGCAAGATTAGGCCACATCAGGCATTATTGAATTGAGTCTAAGTCCACCAAAATCGCCTATGCTGTTGTAGGGGTGGTTAGTGACATTGTGAACGCAACTTTTTTTTTAGTGTCAAAGTGAAATCTTTCTACTGAGAAAATCAACTGTTATGTAAAAACTAGAGATGAGCAAACAGTAAAATGTTCGACGTTCGATAGTTGTTTCGAGTAGCCCCGCAATATTCGACTACTCGAATCGAATATCGAACCCTATTATAGTCTATGGGGGAAATGCTCGTTTCAGGGGTAGGCAACATTTGATCAAATTATACTTACCAAGTCCACGAGTGAGGGTCGGGCTGGATCCTCCGAGAAGTCTTCTCCGTGCAGCGTCCCCGCGGCGTCTTCCGGCTCTGAATTCACTCTGCCAGGCATCGGGCCTGGGCAGAGCCGACTGCGCATGCCCGCACTACAAGCGGACATGCACAGTCGGCTCTGCCCATGCCCGATGCCTGGCAGAGTGAATTCAGAGCCGGAAGACGCCGCGGGGAAGCTGCACGGAGAAGACTTCTAAAGGTAGGAGAAGAACCAGCGTTGATTGGCCGACTGTATAGCATTCGGCCAATCAATGCTGGTTCTGCATCGAACTTTTCCATTCGAATAGCGAGTGGTACTCGATCGAGTACGAGTATTTCGAATACCGTAGTATTCGATCGAATACCTACTCGATCAAATACTACTCGCTCATCTCTAGTAAAAACACAATCCAGCGTAGTCCTTTAACTTACAAATTGACTGGTCCTCCTAGGACACCTAGTGCACTGAAAGTTCCTGTACATACGGATTATAAGTTGATTTTGCTTGCAGCAAGCCCGCACATTCACACCGTGCCAATAACCATCCCTACAACAACATATAAGTGGTTCAGAATGTAAACTCCCTCTATACATAGATCATAAACAAATCACCAGAACAATAGCAGAACCAAAGTCACATCGAATCTGTCTAAATAATATAGAGAATGCAGGTAAATGGAAATGTTAGGTGGAGCTAATGAGTCATAAGTTTTATAGAACGTACGGACATTAATATTATAGCACAATCTACTGATAATGTTCAACATATTTTTGCCTCCTGCAAATTAGTAAGATAATTGGATGGGGAGTATACGGCTACCTGCTAAAATGTAAATTGCTTTTCCAGTTTTGCATGGCAATTAAGCAATCGCTAAAAAGTGATGCAAGTTACAGATAGCTACTTTCTCAAATAAGAGAATAATTTGTATGTATGATGAACAGTGGCGAACAGTAGGGCATTATTCACTCATACTAGTATAATGGCACTACGGTACAAGACACACTGTAACCAATAAAAAAAATGCCAAGTATCTAATTCTTGAAATAAGGTCCATGGTGGAAATTGAAACTTTGCAAGAAACTATTGTATTGGGGATTTGAAATCCCAGGTTCAAGTTCCCCTGTGGGACAGGGGAAGAGTTAAAAAAAAAAAGTTTAAAAAGTTAGCAATAAAGAAGAAAAACTGCTTGCTGAACAGGACACTATGAAGTATCACAATACCTTTGATTACTAGAAATCTAATATGAATGCAGATCAGATAATATGCAGATACTTTTAGAGAAGGACTCGATGTTATCGGTGTATTTACATAGAGAGATAACAGACTCAGCTTTATCAGCAATCTTCAATTAACTGAACTGAGTGTCCTGCAGAGCTGTAGATAACAGTGAGAGAGGTGAGTGACATCACTTGTCCTTTCACACAGGTTCGGATCTATGGAAACGCTGTGTAAACAATGGTAAGAATAATTTCATATAGCAGGCAAACAAAGCAGTATTTCTAAAGCAATATATTTAGGAAAAGTCTTCAGTTTACATAAGCTACCAGTATAGATAGGAATAACTCTTTAAGTGTCCATTTAAAGTCTAAGCACTGCGTGTCTTCTGCGTCGCACAGGTTTTTTTTTTTGTTTTGCTTTACATTTTTGTTTTTTTCCCCAGCTTAGTCAAAGCATAGTTCTGTTGTTTTAGCTCAAGAATGCTAAAAAAAACGCATGCTTTTTAGTAGGAAAAAAATTACTATTAAAAATATATGCAAACAAAGCCTTAAATTGACAGTGACCATCAAGCATGTAGCGCCTTCATAGCAGAAAAAATAAAAAAGATTTCTACTAACTCTAAACTGACTGACAATCCAATGGGATGTCACCCCCTTTTAGACCATTTTGGGCTCTGATTCTGTCATTCGCATTGCACAATACCAGACTGTCAAAGTAAAATATGATTTCTTATGCAGACAGGCTAGATTCCTTGTGAGTGAATTTTGTTCTCTCATTTGTTTGGTATGTTAAAGCTGTATGACATTTCCTACAAATACAATCCCTGTAGACATTACATAGATTCTCAATCACAGCTAGGCTACAACCTTAGGCTGTGGTTCCGATCACATTCTATCTGTATATTCCCATTATCTGTATATTCCCATTATGCCATGGGAAACTCTGTATCTATCTAATATGCCTGTAGAATACGATTGCCTGTAATGGCTGCTATATGTCTCATATACCATTGCTTTTCAAAACCACTAAATTAGATATTTACAAAGGAGTATATGTATTTTAATAGGAGCCATAGCTGTCAACTGTATGGGCAAACAGTTGTACACTCTAGGGCAGGGATAGGGAACCTTTGGCTCTCCAGCTGCTGTGAAACTAAAACTCCCAGCATGCTCCATTCACTTCCATGGGAGTTCCCAGAACAGCAGAGCCAATATGCATGCTGGGAGTTGTAGTTTTGCAACAGCTGGAGAGACGTACGTTCCCTACCCCTGCTCTAGGGCATTGACTTGCGGAATAATTCATATTGTACTGTGTAAATTAATCGATGTGAACTGAGCCATATAGAAAAGATCTATATGGAATAGATTAACCTAAATATATAATATATAGAGATAAACGAACATTGTTCGGATCAGCTGATCCGAACAGCACGCTCCCATAGAAATGAATGGAAGCACCTGGCACGCAGACTTTACCGGCGGCCGGCCGCTTAAACCCCCCCCCCCCCCCCCGTGCCAGCCGCTTCCATTCATTTCTATGGGAACGTGCTGTTCAGAACGGCTGTTCCGAACAGTGTTCGCTCATCTCTAATAATATACACATTTTTTATTTTCAACACTTTCAAAGCAAATAGTGGGCTAGAAGGTTTGGGAAATTCCAATGAAACAAACAGCCTTTCATATATTTCTGGAGTTGAAAATACTAGAGATGGGCGAACCTTACGAGATTCATCTCAACAAAACTTGTTTGGCACGATCCGGCAGTGCTATTATTATACTCTGGGGTCTTCAGCTATATATCTAGTTATTGAATTGTTTAGGCTAAAACTCGGCACAAACTTTAGTTAGCTATCGGCCAACAGCTAACCCTCCTGTTCCCCATATACATGTACGCTTGGTTTGGCCAAGCATGCATGTCCTTTAAATGGTGAGAGGAGAGTAAGTCACTGCCAGTGGTTTATCTCTATTGAGTACAAAAGGCTCATGCCTCTTAAAATCTGACATGACTGATCCTTCTTTCACCCGACAGCAGAGGTTGGGTCATCGCAATACTCAATACATGATAATCTCATCTTGCGAAAAGGGTTCTTCTGATAATATTCTAATATGTCCAGCTTTAGAGATTCCCCTGCCAATACATTTCTAACATGATATTGATAACATCTGACAACTTTATAGCCCTGCACACTTTTCTCTGTATAGCACAAAGACTTTAAAACAAAAGTGGTGGCAACATATTAGTAAAGCTGCCCCCATGTGTCCATGCACTAAGGCCTTATTCCGTCCAGGGGAGTCCGCATGAGGACTCCCCGAACGGAATACCGAATGCAACTACAAGCGCTGTGCAGTAAAAGCACACAGACCCCATAGACTATAATGGGGTCCATGTGCTTGCTACGCACTGCCCGCACGAATCATGCGGACAGGAAAGTAGATTATGAACTACTTTCCTGTCCGCATGATCCCTGCAGAGATCTGGCTCCATTATAGTCTATGGGGTCCGTGTGCTTTCACTGGCACACCGCTTACAAAGGCGTTCGGTAGTCCATTCGGGGGGGTCCTCATGCGGACTCCCCCGGACGGAATCTAGACGCAGATGTGAACCAGGCCTAAGTCTAAAAGTGACCTGACAGTGTTCTGTCATGTCAAGGGGAAAGCCCTGTCTCCTGATGAAATATGGCACCCAGAGAGATTGAGAGACAGGCAAACTATCATCATTCTAATTTTATAACACTAATTATATGTATTATCCTAACAATCGTTTTGTTGTTACACAAATAAAGCTGGCTCTGTCATTTGTCAGTGCCGTCGGCATCCTTCAGGCCTTGCTATGCAATGTGGAATATCTAGTTGGACTGACTGATGAGTTTTCTTAATCACATCTTTTTTTTTTATTCTAGGACTGTTGGAGACAGGCGGGACTCGTCTGGGTCTATGTTTCGATGGGGGTGGTGTTTCGTTACATCCAAATGCAGCTTCTCCACACCACATACTAGTATCAGTCTGTAAGAATACCAGTATTGTCACTATGTAATTCACCACTTGCCTGACATTTGCTGACATGCTTATCCAATGAAAACATAAATAAATGAAGGAATAAAACAGCATACGTAAATGATACCCATAGATACAAGCACACAAATGTCAGCTAATCCACCTGGCTCTTCACATGGGATTATTGGTGGATCTGCCTGTTTTATAGTAATACAAACGTTCAGAATATTTTATTGATATATTTCCCTTATTGGAAAACCTTTCACATTTCACATTCCCCTAAGAAGTTGCGAAAAGTTCACCCCAATGAAGAATGTATACAAAAATAAATTGTATGAATGTCGTATATAAAGCAAGTATATTGTACTTGTGTAAATGAGTGATTTATGATAGCCTGTATTATGCCTATGGCACAACAGACACTAGTTTGTATTTGGTGATGGGCTGTAGATAATGTACAGAGAATAAAAACATGCCCAATTCTTGGTTCTTCGTAGATAATAAGGAAAGTCTTGTGGGCCCTGGTGCAATCTTTTGTCTGGGGCCCCTACCTCATCCCTACAGTGAATTCTTGATAGTGATGGTTACAGGTGATAAGGAGTTTAATCCACCTTAGTGTGCTTAGAGTAATCTGTGGGTCTCCTTGGTTTATGGGCCCAGATGGAAGCTGCAATCTCAATACTGATGCCAGTGCTTATAAGATAAGATAATCCTTTAATTATTATGGGCCCCCTAAGGCTCCTGGGCCCTCTGCACCCCCTCAAGTTATGCCTGTGCCTGGTAGGGATGGTTCATCCTGAATTTTCCAAAAGTTTGCCTGAACCCAAGATTATGAGGTCACTCACAAATTGTTATTATATAGTGGGGTCTCTTCAGATACTAGAATATAGTGATCGGAGGGCCCAGGGACATAGATAATAAATGGCTCGTTCTCACCTTTCCTCACCTCCCCAAGACTCCTCTGCAGCAATCTGGTCTTCTTTCTCAGGATTTACCAGCCTGCTGGGTTGTTTTCAGCGGCCCTGGGCGACTACTGAGGCCCCCATGGCATGTCATATTCATGATGCTTGCTGTTTTCGCTTTTGCATTTTGCCTGCAACTTTTTGCTCATTCCCTTTGCTTGAACTATTAAAATGCAGAATGTGGGGGCAACATGGTGACTCAGTGGTTAGCACTGCAGCCTTGCAGCACTGGAGTCCTGGGTTTAATCCTGCCAAGGACAACATCTGCAAGGAGTTTGTACTGTATGTTCTCCCCGTGTTTGCATGGATTTCCTCCCATACTCCAAAGACATACAGATATGGAAAAATGTACATTGTGAGTCCTATATAGGGCTCACAATCTACATACAAAAACAAAACAAAACACAAAATGTGAATTTTACCTGCAGAAACACAGCTTTTTTTTTTTCCCCCCCATAGATTTATATGCATGGAGGAAAAAAAAATAAAAAAATTTCTTGCAACATTTTAGTAGAATTGTTTTCTCAGCATGCATTTTATTACATGTGGTCTTAGCCTTAGAAATCCCTGAATTCTCTGAAATATCATTATAACAATGAAAACCAATTTTCATCTTTCAATATATATTGTTTGCATGATAAGTGATAGTGACATGTGAAGATCTACAGTATGACAGTCCAACTTGAAAGAAAGACAAAATTACGCTGGAAAATCCCTAATATTATATACATCACCGCAAGAAGAAAGACGATTTCTGCAAATGAGATGGTATTAACATTGCTAGTAATTCAGCTTGATATCCTATAGTTTAGCTTGTTTCAAGTACAGCCCTGAAAGCATACACCTTTCAACACCACAAAATTTACTTGATTCACGGAAACGAACATGTGAGAGGAAAGAACGCTGACAGGAGAATCAACAAGATGGGGATCTGTCATTTATCCGCATAATTTATCGGTGACAGTCGGTTCCACACGTTAATGCTTCATATAATTACTGTCAAAACAAAAAAACAAGAACCTGATTTAATGCCGTTCAGACACAGAAAAAAACCTGAGCTAACATTTTTGATGGTGAAAGTTTGGCAAGAGCTGCGTATTTTCAGGAGAATGCAGTATTGTGAGAGGAATAGCCAGAGGTGGTGCAATGCAGAAAAAAAAATCAGGGTTTGCTTTCGGGCTGAGCAAAAAAAAGAATAGTGAAAAATATAATTTAAGGGACCTTCGAAGCATGGACAATTTACCCAAACATCACAGACATCCCATTTTTTTTTTATTGACATGATGGAAAAAAAAAGCTAATAAGTCATATATATATATATATATATATATATATATATATATAGCTCAGAATAGTGATATGAAGACATTATAGAGCAAATATTACAACCTGGAAAATGATAATAATTACAATTTTGATCATCTGAATTGGCACCTCCAGCTTTGAAAATATTGCATCCAATTTTTTTTACAAACACTGGAAATTGTCCCCGTATTTATGGACTTTCCAGGAATTTATTAAAGGTTGGCAGACATGGTTAATAAAAATGACTCCTACATAGACTGTCAAATATTTTAAAATATTGTTCTCGATCAGGAAATCCATAAGATATTCCTGATATTTCATAGGTAGGGCTCCCAGCATGCCGAAGCCTTTCATTCTGGCCACATATTGAAGGAGACCAAATAAAGAGATGGATGTGTGTGTGCATATGTGTGTATGTTTATATGTGTGCATTTATATGTGTTTATATGTGTGTATGTGTGTGTATGTATGTGTGCGTGTATGTGTGTATGTATATGTATTTATATGTGCGTGCATGTATGTATGTGTGCACATGTGTGTATATGTGTGTGTAAGTATATGTGTGTGTGCGTGTATGTGTGTGTATATGTATTTATGTATGTGTGCACATGTGTGTATATGTGTGTGTGTAAGTATATGTGTGTGCTTGTATGTATGTGGATGTGCTTGTGTGTGTGTATGTGCACATGTATGTGTGCGTGTATGTGTGTGTATGTGTGTGCATGATTCTTTCCCCTAAATCTAAAGAGTTTAGAGCCCTTATGTGATGAGCTCCACTTAGGGGAAAAGGTTACACTATAAGGCATAAGGCTATATTCACATGAACGTGTGCATCGCAGTGTCCGTGGGAAAACGGCACAAACAACAAATATCCATGCCCTCCAAAGATCTACTAGTTTTTTGTGGTAAGCCTGGGCACCAAATCGGACATGCCCTCCAAAGATCTACTAGTTTTTTGTGGTAAGCCTGGGCACCAAATCGGATAGGAATAGGACATGTCCTGAATCTTACCATGGGTTCTCTGCCCCCCACATGGACCTGTGATAATACACAGGCGTATGTATGGAACCATAGAAAAATTATAGGCTGGCATTATTTGTAGTGATTTGACCACTACAACTACATACAGTGTTTAGGGGGTTTTTTTGTAAAATTTTTAAATGAAAATATATAGGAATAAAGTGGATATTTGTGTATATCCTCCTATGATTGCTTATAATTTTTTTTTACTGAAAAACATATGTTTTATAATAATTTTTGGCAGATTAAACAAAACAAAAAAACAAAAAAGACCGTCCCTATCTCTTAGAGCAGGGGTAGGCATCCCTTGGCACGCCGGCTGTTATAAAACTACAACTCCCAGCATACATAAGCATACATGCTTGCGCTGTTGTCTTTGGAACGCCCATGGAAGTGAATGGAGCATGTTGGGAGTTGTAGTTTCACAGCAGCGGGAGTGTTGAATGTTGCTGACCCCTGTCTTAGAGCACGTTTACACCTTGCACTGACATCTGTCTGAAAATCACATACATTTTGCCTGCCACTGTCTTTAATGAATATCCACCCATATTTCATACTCCAAGGAATTATATGTGCAGGGAATTGCAATCCGGCCACAGTAATAGAATGATATGTCAATTTTTGAGGGGGGTTCCACTTTAAGGATTTATAGGAAATCCATCGTCTTGAATCGAGAGACTTCTCAGAAAATTATACGTATGGAAATTAAAAAGTGCTTTTGGAAAAAGCAACTGAAGCGTTATATAGTGCAAGTTAATAGGTTGTCAAATTTTGTTGCAGTCAGAAAATAACAGCTTGAACCCCTCATTACAAGACAGGAATCTACTTGTTGTGTTCAGCATTATATACTTATATTTGACATCATATAAGTTGAAGGAGACACATACAGAATGGAAACATATGTAAGCCTATGTAAAAGAACTTTCATAAACCTTCGCAATGAGGAGTCATTTTAAATGCTGAAATTTTTTTTAACATATTACTATTCCTAAAATAAATCAGTGCAGCTTTATATTTATCAATTCCAAACTGTACAAAGTTCTAAAAGAAGCACAAAAAATTTATACTGAAAAAGTACAATAAAATGGGCCACAATGTGCAGTAAAATTGTTCATTGTAAGCGAACACAAATTACCTCGACCCCCGTTGCTAAAAATTTTACTGCTGCTAAAATCAGGAATTCATAATCCTCCTTTTTTTCTAATACCCCTAAATTTAATTACAATATTTCCATTTTTATTAGCATATTATTAATATTCATATTTTATTACTAATATTATGATTGTTATCAATATAACAATTTAGCAAAATTAATATTGCATCCTTTTTATGGTGGCTAAGTGATATATAGACAATGGAATAGTAATTACTAGGAAATAATAGGAAATCATATTTTATGATGCAAATGAATTCTTTCTACCCAAATGCGGAAGAAAAAATAGTTTAGGGACATTATACATTTCTCCTGATACATACAGTCCTATTTTCTGAGTAAAATTATCATATGTACACTGTAATGAACTATGCCAAAATTTTTTAGTAATATGCACATTTTATAGCGTATACAAAGTATTTTCTTCTAATAATAATAATAATAATAATAATAATGATATATACTCGAGTATAAGCCTTCAATTCTTCAGCACAGTTTTCGAGCTTTTTTTTTGGGGGGGGGGGAGGGGGGTCTATGACCAGCCACAATATCAATGTATAGAATCTTCCATAAAATAGTGGGAAAAATAAGAAGCTTTAAAATTAAAATTAAAAAAAGTTGTAAATCCCTCCTTTCCCTGGAATACATACAAAAGTAGAAAATTACTATGAAACACATACACATTAGGTATCTCTGTGTCTGAAAGTGCCCGGTCTACTGAATATAGGGGATCAGCAGGGCTCCTGTTCCATCGGGAAGGGGTTAATAAGAGCACTGCAGCTACCCTATATTCAGCCAGACTGAATTCCAAGTAGGGGGAAAAAAAACAGTCCTCAAGCTCAGGGAAGGGGCAGACAGACAACCAAAACACCCCCTCCCCTTCCCCTTTCCCAGCATCTACTGCACCCAAAAACTCCGACCATTTTAATTTTTTAAATTTTCCAGTAGCTGCCGCATTCCCGCCCTTAGGCTTATACTCGAGTCAATAAGTTTTCCCAGTTTTTTGTGGTAAAATTAGGGGTCTTGGCTTATATTCGGGTTGGCTTATACTCGAGTATATACAGTATATATTTTTGGATTTATTTTATTGCTTTTGACTTCTCTCTGATCTTCCTCTTGAAATTTATTTTTCCCAATAAAAACCTTTTCAAATTTCAGAACACAAATTAAAAATTTTATACAATTGGCAATTATACATTGTTAACCTTCCTATCCGTAACTACAATGAAGTGGTTGGAGGGGACCAGTGATCCAACTTTTATTTCCACTTTGCCATCCCAAACCTTTAGATATTAGCAACTTTCATCTTATAAATCTCCTCTTTGTAGGTACCAGGTTAAGAATGATTTGGACAAATTATGTTTATTGTTGCTATATGGATAAGGATATAATTCATTGTTGTATAAAAGTGGTGTTTTAATGTGATAAAAATAAATGTTACAAAACAAAGTATTTAATTTATTTTCATTATTTAATTTCATTTATATGTCCTTTTTTATTACGATAACTATGTGAACCCTTTTTTAAAACTTTTTTTCTGGAAAAAAAAAAATTCTTTTTCATCCATTGCGGAAATGCAGCAGAAAAATACAAAAACATTGTATTTTGCAGTCCCAGGAAAGTGACTGAGATCATATGTTTTTGAAAAATGAAGCATATTCATTTTATCTGAGAATATTCTGAGCTTTGAGTTGATTTAGCATTAGAAAGTTGTTAAAGTTATATAGATATAGCCATATTTACCTGATGTTAGATGGGGCAATGGTTCACTGCAGGATGCAGACAGGCCCATAGGTGCAAAGTACTGCTAAACATCCACTTACACACCTGTAATCCATAAAGAGAGTGGATGCCTTATTCCAAATCCACAAAAATAAGGCTTCTATCAAGCTCTACATGATAATGGTGGTGTATAGCCTATTAATGACAGCCATACTTTTAGATCAGACAGACTTTGCAGCACCTGTGTACATTCACCCCACAAGCACAAGCACCCCATTTTCCCTCAACCAAATTAATCTCAACCAACATAATAAGAGGTAATAGCCATGAGGTAATAAGTAGATATTTTGGGGCAAAATATGCCCACTTACAACCCATGGTGAGGGTCCTCTTATCTTGTGAGTCCTTAAGTTAAAATTAATATTTTTGGTTTTTTTTGCATCAATAGGTCAGAATCCAGTTTCTCCGCACATAGGATAACGCCATTGTTTTTCAGGTCACACACCTACCTACCACTTATACCAAATGGCTGTGATGAGACAGTCAGGAATGTGATTTATTTTAGCACTAGTTTACCCTGGTTGTTGCCTGACCTCATAAAACATTGCAATGAGCTTGGCTGAATAAATTCTCAAAAAAATGAACAAAAAAGTTTACATCTGAAAAAGCAAAGGCTAATGGAACACAGAACTGAGTATCATTCTCTCTGTGTGACTACACGTGGTGGTGGGTGACTTGGCTTCCCATGAAATTGTCTCTAGGGTACATGTGTTTGGGACAGGAACTGATCTCACAGTGTACAATGCCGTAGAACATGTTGGCGCTATATAAGACACAAGAAATAAATGAAATATCTCTGTATTTGTTCATACTCACTGGACTATTTTAATTAAGACATTTCCTTAATAAATGGTTCCATGAAGGTATTTTACAGTCTAGTACATGTGTATATTTATAGAATTGCCTACTGTGTCTATAATATATGTGATAGATATATAATTATTCTGCTCACCTATAATTGTGTACTTTTACAGCCGTCATACAGGACAAACAATCCTATATAAACAGCAACCCAGAAACGGAGAGGTAGGGTAGGGATGAAGAATCTGAACCAAACCTATTCACTGTATCCAATCCAATACTGACAAAAATGGATACTCATCTTTTTCTAAGTCAACATAGTTAGGCTAAGTTCACATCTGTGCTGTATCTCTTAAAGGACCAGAGCAACAGACAGATGGACCTCTACAATAGTGGATACACACAGAGCCCAATGAACCCCTTTGACTGTAATGGGGTACGTTGGGTGTCTGTTGTTTTATTAATAGGGTTGGGCCGATCTTGAGATTTCAAGATCGATTTTAAAATTCGATTTCCGATCATTTTCCAGCCGATCTCGATCGTGAAATTTGCTCGATCGCCGATCGGAATCCGATCTTTTCCGATCCTGATCTTCAACCCTAGTCAATGCTTTTCTATGGGAAAAGTCACTTTTAGGGTTGAGCCGATCTTGAGATAACCTCCGATCTCGATCCCACTGGAAAAGATCGGGTCGGAATTCCGTTCCCGATCGCTCAACCCTATTTATTAACTGAAATCAGCAAATAGAATCACGCGCAACTTTTACATCCGCCAATTTCAGATGTGAGCTAAGCGTAAAGGGATTATGCAGGGAAAAAGAAGGTTTACTAGTTTGTTTCCTTATCTCTGGATAATCTTTAATTCTAATATATAACCAGGTCCCCCAGAGCCCCATTTATACCCTTACCCTCCCCTACTGCTTCTCCTATTCTTGGTCACATGACCCACTCCACTCTACTATGTGAACTTGCAGTAGGAGTAGAGCTGGGTCAGTGCTGTCATATACAGCCAGTGAGGCAGCAGTGTGATCTCATGGTAGTCAGAGAAAACAACAAGTTGGACAGTCTTTTTTTAGTTTTCTTAATGTAGATAGTGAGCCCCATATAGGGATCACAATGTAATTTTTTTCCCATCAGTATGTCTTTGGAGTATGGGAGGAAATCCATACAAACATGGGGAGAACAAACAAACTCCTTGCAGAAGTTGCTCCTGGCAAGATTTGAACACAGGACTCCAGTGCTGCAAGGCTGTAGTGCTAACCACTGAGCCACCATGTTGCCCCAGTATGGATCAAACTCTTGACACCCCTGTATACTAGCTGAATAGAAGGGAACTCAGCACTTTGATAAATGTTGCAAACTCGTCTTCATCTCCATCAGTCACATCGTAGTCACTTTACTGCAGCTCGGTTCTATGCAAGTGGATAAGACTTAGCTGTCCTTCAATAATCCAATTGGAGTGGGTGTAGGGAGTCAGTCCTATAATAATCTTATATTGATGTCATACCCTATCTTATACTTCTTCTAAATGATCATTCATGTATTTCTGTTTTTTCCAGACTTTATAACAGCAGTGAGCTTTGTATTCCAGGTTGCTAAGCACTGAAGGTTTTTTTATTCTGTTATTCAGAGATATTCTCTGCCACGTAAAATCCATTCACTGTGACGACGAGCCAAGAACTTGGTGCTGGGAATCCCTGCTGTGGGTATTTGAGCTGATGACAGATTTATTACCAAAGAATCAAAATTGAAGGTCTTTGCCAGAACAAAGAACACAGACAACTTCTGAGTCAGAAACCTCTTGCAACACATCTTGGCAAACAAAAAGTAGCCATTCTTATTCAAATTCAACTATTGTTTGATTTTGGAAATAATGAGATCCACCTATAACTAAACTATATTTCATTTGGAGGTGGGAAATACCCAGGAGTACAGAGAGAGCCCAATACCATCCCTTGATTTCCATCCACTAATAATGGTTCTTATAGTAGGTCTGTAGCCAGCAGTTAGTTCACCAGGGAGCATTGGTCATATCAACGCTGGTGGAGGAAGAGATGTGCAATGTCACCAAAGCTGGAATCAGCAGTAGTATCAGATCTGGCACACAGGTAGCGAGGAAGACAGCCAAGGAGTTTCCAGAGAGGTCAACTGAGGTAGGCTTTCCCTGCAGATGGCATACACGCTTGTAGAGACTGCATCATGCATTATGCATTGTATGCTATATTATCCTACTTCCTCTATAGGCACTGGGAGGCAGTTAAGTATTGGAAGGCAGAATGAGAGGTTTCGACAGATAGCACTGCAACAGGTGTTAAAACATGTCAGGTCCTAGCTGCCTGAGAAGATAGAGGGCAGAAGAAACAGCTTCCTGGATCCCCAGACAGATGAGAAGTGGTGGATTCAAAGAGCCCAAGACCCGCAAT
Source organism: Leptodactylus fuscus (assembly GCF_031893055.1). Taxonomy (NCBI): domain Eukaryota; kingdom Metazoa; phylum Chordata; class Amphibia; order Anura; family Leptodactylidae; genus Leptodactylus; species Leptodactylus fuscus. The sequence goes on from NC_134266.1 coordinate 231,674,617, forward strand.
TAGTCAAGGTGGCAAAGTTAATACTGCAACAGAGAGTGTTGCAACACTGGGAGAGGGAGGCTCTGCCCCATTTGTGGAGGAGACTGTAGAATTACCCACCCAAGAAGTTCATCAAAGTGGGAGATGGATGTATAAAAATTAAGTTCTGATCCTTATCCATCACTTTATCAAGTTCAACTTCACCATTCCCACCATAAACCGGACAACCGAGAGAGCAGCCCAAGCTCTGTGGAAACACTTGATTCTCCCCTACGAATGCCCCAGTCAGCTTCATTCCAATAAGGGGGCCTGCTTTGAGTGGCGAGTGATAGAAGTGCTGTCAGGGCTATATCAAATACAAAACACATGCACCACCCCATATAATGCCAACGGGAACATTGCCTGCGAGAGGATGAATCAGAACTTTTTACAATTGCTACACACTCTGGAATAGCAGAAGGAGGGCTGGTTAATTTACATAGCTGAGTTGGTGTGCATGTACAATAATTCTGGTGAAGGACTGGTGTTCCCCATAATACGACAACCTAAATCATGGATCCCAGAGTACAAGGTTCTGCCTGAAGAAGATCTGAGGGGCTCTTCCCCATTACCAGCAACTCCGCCAACTGAATCATGCACCACGCTGGGACTACATAGGAGACATTAGACTCATTGGCACCACTTAGGGGCCATAAAACAATGGAAGAGGGCATTATAATGTGTGAGGCCACCTAGAGGACATTATAGTTTGTAGGGTCACTAAGGTGGCATAATACTGTGAGAAGAGGACTATACTATGTGGTTCACTTACAGGGCAAAGGGGGAAATTCATTATTCATTCATATCACTTTTTTGGCAAACTGATGTTTTGCAATATTTTAATCCCACTTGTCACTTCAATAGTCGGGTGTGGGTGGGCATTGGTGGGGCCATCAGTTGCAGCAGATGCATTATCATTAATACCACTATTGTAGTGTACATGATGACAGAAAACAATGCCAGCGTGAATTTTAGTCGAGACGCAAAGACTACTGGTGGATGCATCAAATTCATGATGAGGTGTGTAACACCAAAAAAAAATTGCTTCAACTTTAATTTCAAGTGATAGGGGCTTATTCATGAAGCCTTTGCACCAGGCCCACCAATGGCTTATACAGTATTGGTTCCGTGATTCCTGAATGCACACTTGATGATAGCACAATGCTTGTCATGGACCACTCTATCCAAAAATCTCTCAATGTTGTATTTATCCAGCAATATTTGTGAGACATGAAAAGAACATCCTTTACATGAAATCTGACAGACAGAAGGAATAACTAATATTTTTGTACCTCCTTGGCTTCAGGGTCCCTGTGAAAGGTTACACATCTGGTATGTCCACCCCATGTTTACCTAATACTTATGTAGCAGACATGTTGCGCTAATTCTGAACAGCCCCTTTAAGTAAAAGTTGGATAGTGGTGCCATTTATGATATTACTTAAAGGTAATCGTTACATTGTTAAATGACAAATTAAAACTAATGAGACTTTATAAATTAAAAATAGAAATGCAATAAAAATCTTGGCAGCTAAAGACATATTTATTAGTGATATTATATCCAGGCCTGGGAAGATTTCCATTGTAAGTTCTGATCGAGCTTCAAACATATGACATACAATTAAATGAGTTTTGCTATTTTATTGGGAACATCACAGTAATGGGGATTTATTTGTCTTTCTTACTGTATACATAGCGCCAATATACTCCTCTACGCTTTATAGACATTGTCATAACTCACTGTTCCAAAGTAGCACTCACAATGTAAGTTTCCTATCAGGATGTCTTTGAATTTACAAGAAATCACTAGTGCCTTGGAAATAGCTGCTGAAAAAATGAGTGTTTATGGCTACGACCCCCATAGCGAGCCACAGCTGAAAAACAGCGGGAAAGACTGCGGTGGAAATGCATTGCATTTTTTTCCTCAGTATTTTTACATTAAACCTATACAGAAAACACCATTATTTCCACAGGTATAACTGACATGCTGTGATTTACAAAAACGAAATGGTTTTTAAAATCACAGCATTTCCGCTGCAGATTTTTTTCTGCAATGTGTAGAATTAGCCAAAATTTCATCCGATGGCGCCGCGTGAGTGGTAGCTTGATACAGATGCTCCAAGCTGAGAGTGAACTTATCTTTCCTTTTTCACTCTTATTGTCTGTATCTTCAAGAATCCTCTACTCAAGTACCCTTGCACTATGAATAGCTAACTATTTGGAATGGAAAAAACCTGTGCACAATTTTTAAAAGGTATCCTTTAGTGTCCTATGGTTTATGCTTGGAAGATGTGTGCAGTCGGCTGAATGGAATTTTCCGTCATACCATCCCCTACGAGCTAAGGAAAGCATGGACAACATGAGGCAGACAAAGCATGGAGAAGAAACCTGCATGAAATTGCGGACTCCTTCTTTCAAAGAAATCATTTGGCATCTATTGTTTATGCTTGGAAGATGCCTATGGTCGGCTGACTGCAATTTATTTTTCCTGTGGACACATGGAGGCTCTGATACAGCCTTTGCTACCATCTTCCCCCGCAAGTTAAGGAAGAATGACAAGAGATTCAGATAGTATGGAATAATTCAGCACCCTGTCTCCTTGAATGGCTTCAGATTTCTTCAGGCAAATAGAACACGTGACAGCGCTAAGATAAAAGGAAGAGGACTTGTGATGAAAGATAGTGCATGTATCTTTTCTATCTGCCATGAGCTTATATGTGTTCTCTCTTGCTATATACTACTGTACTATCCATGATGCTGTATCAAACTGAATTTCCTCATGGTGGGACTAGGAAACGATTATCTTATCTTATCCACTTTTTAGATACTGTAATGTACATCGTTTTTGCAGCGCTGTTTCTGCCACGGTCAAAACACTAGGTATTCGCAACATGGAGTCCTGGACTTTTGTAGTATTATCACTTGTGGTAAAAGTAATCGAAATATTGCTAATTGTAGTCCCCTAGGGGGCTACAAAAAAACCTAATGAACATTTGAAAACGTTTTTTCAAACATAAAAAAACTGGTAAAAATATAAAAATTAAATTCATCCCTATTTTCCTATATCACATATAAGAGTAAGGGTGCATTCACACTGAGTAAACGCTAGCTTATTCTGAACGTAAAACACGTTCAGAATAAGCGGCGTCTAAAGCAGCTCCATTCATTTCTATGGGAGCGGGGATACGAGCGCTCCCCATAGAAATGAATGGGCTGCTTCTTTCACTGCGAGCAGTCCCATTGAAGTGAATGGCGAGTGCCGGCGTGTACGCTCCGGCATGAGCAGAGCTTGCCGTATACGCCGGCACTCCCCATTCACTTCAATGGGACTGCACGGAGTGAAAGAAGCAGCCCATTCATTTCTATGGGGAGCGCTCGTATCCCCGCTCCCATAGAAATGAATGGAGCTGCTTTAGACGCCGCTTATTCTGAACGTGTTTTACGTTCAGAATAAGCTAGCGTTTACTCAGTGTGAATGCACCCTAAATGAACAAAAATAAACATATACAAATCAGGTTTCCCCCATGTCTGAATTTACACAAACTATTAAAATATATAATTAATTATATATAATTATACAGAAATAATTAATAATATATAATGTATGAAAATATTTCTTTCATTCATTGAACATCACAATGGGAAAGCAAATTGAAATTGTCGAATCGCTATTTTTTGGCTTTTGGCCCGTCAAAAAATATTTACTAAAAAGTGATCAAGACATTACACATTCTCCAAAATGGTACAAATAAAACCCACAACTTGTCACAGCTCTACAAGAAGTTACTGCTATCACAATGTGACTATGCAACACATTTTTTCAACGTTTTTAATTAAAGGTATTAAAACAAAAACTATATAAATATGGTATTGTCATGATGGTAGAGGCCTGTAGAATATATTCAGTGTGTCATTTCACTGTGCATGCCCAGGCCACAAGAAAATGGCCTCTTAGTGTAAGTGGCCATTTTCTTGTGACCCAGGCATGCGCAGTTGGCTCTGCCTGAGGCCTATAAAAATGAAAACCCAGGATGGAAGAAGATGCGCAGAGAGGCAGGTTCCTGAAGAAGATGGAGGCATCACTGCAGAGCTCTCTCGCAGCCCACCCACAGTGCTGCGAGAGAACTCATTTGCATACTGAAGAAAACCCGGTTTTCTACCGAACGGCATTGCAGAGAAGACATCTAAAGGTAGGAGACAAATAGCCTTTCTTAAGACTATTCCGACGTGTTATCGAGAGAAAAAGGGTATCCAATGATAGGATCCTTTTAAAACGAAAAAACAACCAGAAAGGAAATAGCTCTTCTGTGCTTTTTTTCCCCCATAATCATATTGTGAAATTTTTTCCACTTCCCGTGACATCATAAAGAATGGTAAGAAGTATAAGAAGTACAATTTGTCCCGCAAAAAATAAGCCCCTGTACAACTATGTTAATGGAAAAATAAAAAGTTATGGTTTTTGGAAGGAAGAAAATAAAAGCTGAAAACACAAAAATGAAAAATTTCATGGTCCTGAACCGGTTAATCCAAATCTATTCTGCCATTCCAGACATATAAGCTCTTTTAGTGTTCATGTAAATTAGGGTACACTAGCTAGGTGAGCAGTAAACGACTCAGGGTGGCAGCACTTGTCAGATGACATATGTTATTGGGTTTTTCAGACCTGGTGGTTTGTACCCCTGGCAGCCAAAGATCTGAATGAGTAGCAACACATTGGCCACATAGGTACTGGAGCAAGCAACCACCTTTAATAAGTTGTTTTCATAGGACAAACCCTTAAAGATTGTTGCTGGTCTCTTTTTCTACTTGGCCCATGTGGTTTATGGGCCCTCGTGCAAAGCTATAGCTTGGGCCCACTACTCAACTGGATTTCGAGGCCATCTGCTAAGGGCAGTTCTGAAGCCAGAAGCCATTTCCTCTATTTCCAATATGGAATGCATCAAATAATGTGTAATTAATGTGCAGTATTCTAATAATTAGCTATAAAATGTCTGTTTACATGTCTAATATTAATATATCATTTTATTGATACTGTGTATAGATTTATATTCCATTGGTCATATATTCCACTTTCTTTACACACCAGAGGAAAGTAAATTAATCAGTTGAAGTCATAGGTTTACACGCAAGGTAGTCACATTCATGAAAACTCAGTTTTTTCATGATTCCTGACATTTAAAGGGTTTGTCCACCACATTCTTTTATTAGTTAATAGTGGTGTAGTGCTATAAATATAATAAAATATTACTCACCTCTCCCCGGGACTCAGCCCCTAGTGGTGGCAGACCCCTTCGTCTGTATACAGGACCCCTGGTTGATGTCACTAGTGAAGTCCCATCTGTTTGAGGGGACCACGGCAGCCAATCTCAGGCTATTTTTCACAAATAGCACGTGACTAGTGTCTTATGCCATATGTGAAGAGGTGAGCGCTGTGATCAGCGGCAGCATTCACCAGGCACAAACAGCACAGGGACTTGTATACAGATGAACAGAGCTGCTGCAGCTAGAAACAGAGGCCCTAAGAGAGGTGAATGATGTTTTATTATGTTTGTGGTCCCCCATTCCCAGTAGTCCTATTAAATAATGAAATATGTTGATAAGCCCCTATTAATCCTAATACACATTCCCTCTCTTGGTTCATTTAGTATTGGAGTGGTCATGACAAAGCCCTGACCTTAGTCCGATAGAAAATATATTGGCATAACTCAAAAAGCATATGTAAACTACTACAAGTCTACTTTATCTGAGCCTTAATGATGCCTCTGTTTTCTCTTACCATTGCATGGAAACCATTTCTTCATTCCTGCCCTTAATGCTAACACTTGATCTTGTGAGGTTACACAGCCTCGTATCTGCTCATTGCCTTACAGACATCAAACATGCACAGCTTTGTAAGTAGGTGTGTAAGAGCCTTTGATGCAGATTTCCTATTTTTATAGACAAATAGGATGTATTTGAAGCCTTGCCATGCACAGACGTAAGACTATCCGTGGTATACTGAGATAGTAACACACTTTGGAAATAGGACAAGACCAAGTTATAATATATTTACCAAGGACAGTTGGGATGGTGATTGGTCCCTCACATGGCCAAGGATGTCCCAATGATGTCCCAAATACTGTATATAATATGACTTACCTAGCACTCATACAATGTTATACCTGTTGTCATGTTGATGGCCATATTTATCAAACCAACAACGTTTTAGAATTTTTTAAAAAAAAAAAATTAGAATTGTTTTTGCTACTTCTCTGTGCAGTGCTATGATAGGATCACCATAGCGTAATTCAGTATCTATTCAGTACACTGTTTTGGGATATATAAGCTACAATGTAATAACATAATGGCGTTCTTCTAGGCACTATGACAGATGCCAGATTTAGTGTATGTCTTCTATTGTGTTGGAAAAAGTACTGATATTCCCCAATGGTAAAGATGATAAATGGCTACAGCAAATTAATGTAAAGTGACAATCTACTCTTCTATATGTCTTTTTTGAGTCTAAGGAAGGAATAGGAAGTGGGAAAGGAAGCAATATGAAAGGAATATGGAAGGAAGCAATATGTCATGGTTGGGCCTTAGGACAGGAGCATCATGGACCCACTATGTCATTTTGTCATCTAGATAGAGTGCGGGATATATTCTAAGAGATTTTGCAATCTTCACCTTAAGGCTAAGGCCCGACGTTTCAGAAACGCAGCGGTTTTTTGTTGCACATTGTGCTGTTGGTTTTTGAGCCAAAGTCTTGAAAAGGAATGGAAAATATATAGGAAGTTCTAATACTGCTACCTTCTGCTGAATCCCAACATGGGGCTTCATCCTAAAGGGGTTTTCTGGCATAAATGTGTAATGTAATTTCACCTATTGTACCCTCACCCTCTGATTTAAAATTTACTAGTATGTTTCTCTTACCCCAATTGGTTTCACTGATATTCCTTTCCCTCTCTGGCTGTGAGGGGAATGGGGAGGTCACATATGTGGGAAATGGCTGAACTGGATTAGGTATAATATCTTCTCTTTTTCTCCTGTCTCTTGGCCTCAACCTCACTGATCTATTCACTGTCTACACCCGATCTGCTCACTCTCTTGGCTCCATTGTCGCTGTTTTCTTCTCTGGGGCATGCACAGTGATGTTAGAGTAGACATTTCCAAGAGGTTTGCAATGTATTTTGGATTTGGTGGGTTTCTTGAGTGAGAAACTGCTATGGCTGAAAGTTGAGGATCATAACAAACAGGGGAAAAGCTTTAGGAGTTGCAGATGTAGCAGTCACTACTAGGCCCTAATCCCTGAGGGTACCCCAAAGGTCCTACTATTCTAATTGGAACAAGGTAGTAAAGGGCCCACCAGGGTCCAGGAGCTTCAAGTTACTCCTTTACAAATTGGGTACATAATTGAGTCTTCAGGAAAACATAAAAAATGTTTTCAATAAAACTATGTTTTTGTTTGTTTTAACCAGAAAAATGCCCCTTTCATTGGAATGGACTTATAAACCAAAGTAGCCTACTCAGCATCATCCCCAAACAGCAAACAATGACAGGATGATGATTGTGTATTCTGAAGCAAGGAACCAGAAATCAATGAAGACACATGTCATTGGACAAAGCTGGGATCGTGGAAGGCAGAGTCCATGCAACATGATAAGACAGATACATCTAAGGGAGCCTTCATACGATGTTACGCTGCGCTCATTCTGAACGTAAAAACATGTTCAGAATGAGCACGTAAAAAGCGCTTAATACATTGAAAGCAATAGGGAAAAAAACCTCCCATTGATTTCAATGGGGAGCGGATGTAGACCGGCTCCCATTCAAGTTAATGGGAGCTGGTTTTTACGCGCTCATTCTGAACGTGTTTTTACGTTCAGAATGTATGCAGCGTAACATCGTGTGAAGGCTCCCTAAGGCAGCAATACCTATGCAGTGTGTGAATACAGACCAGGACAAGTCTATAATACCAAACACTTACAAAAATTAACAGGAACCTGCTGCACAGCAAGTGTTGAACAATTTCCTTGAGAGGTGATCGACCAGAGTACTTTACTGAGCAGCTGGCATAGATCTGCCCCTTCAAGCTGTACAGTAGCAGAGCTCATGCAAGAGCCACTATGGAGAGTTCAGTAGCGTTGATACCAAAAAGGGGATATCAGACATTCATGGCAGCTTGCATCCTGTTATACATGATCTAATATTTCTTTAGAGAATATTCCTCTACTTCCTTGTGTTATAAACTGTTCCTTCTTTTGATTTATGAGACTCAATGGACACATCCATGATATGCAATTGGCATTAGGTTCACAAAAATGGTACACATTGAAAGACACTGATAGTAAAAAATTATTAAAGGAAAAAATAACTCACATAACACAATAAATAACCCAGTCTTATCCAGGCGTACACGGAAAAGTGTTGAGGAAATTCTTACTATCGTATCCGTTTGAACTATCGCTGCCTGAATGAATCTGTTTCGTGTCTAGTGAGGGTATCTGAGGAAATAGTTGTGAAACTTTGCAGAGGACATAAATCAGAATGGGGCAACATATAAACCCAATACATGTTTCCGAGGAAGATTTTTTTGCCAATAACATCTGTTGTTTGATCTTACTTTGTTTTACTTGGCATAGATCGCATGTGTGTCTTAAATTCCTATTTGTTCCAGTACAGAAACCTCTCTGCATCATTAATAGGTGTCTGCTTGATGAAATAAGCTGTGATAGTCTAATATATGCCATATGTTATATACTGTATAACTCAGTTCACCTTTGCATAGATCATATGCTACCACTGTGTAGATTATACAATCATATGCTGTGTTCAAAAACATCTTGTACTTTGGCATATCCCAAAAAAGAAACCAATATATGCCAAGTGCTGTTATTTGAAGGAAAAATAAATAAGTTTATGTCTTGGGTCGTATAGCTGACATACTGGTGAATACCACTGTCAGGAATAGCCTGCAATATTGTAATAGTTTCCTATAGGTCATGTTTGCTTCTTAGTAAAACTATTAGGATGAGCACACAAGATTTCTATTCTACAATTGGATACACAAGATATGTTCCTGGCCACATCCGCACCAAGAAAGGAACCCCGACCATCAGCGGTAACCACACACTATTACCAACAACAGTGTGCACCCATTGGCCACTGCAGATGGGTGGGCTTTGGCCATGGCATGGATGTGACTTCTTCACATTGTGTGTACTCAGCCTTACAATGTGACACTTGCACTGCTATTAAATGACTGACTATTTTTTATGGAGGTTCAGGTTTTACGAGACCATGTATGAGCACCTTTTTATGGAGTATTATGGCTCCTCTCTGGCTAATGCCCGGTTCACACATGCTGATGTGTTCCGTCCATAAGGGTCCGCATGAGGGGTCTGCATAAGGGGTCCGTGTGCTTGCCGTGCACTGCCCACACCAATTGTTCATGCAGGCAGTGCACGGCAAGCACTCAGACCCCATTATAGTCTATGGGGCCAGTGCGCTTGAACTGCATAGCGCTTGCGGTTGCGCTTGTGTTCCGTCCGCAGGGGTCCTCATGTGGACCCTTACGGATGGAACACATCAGCATATGTGAACCAAGCCTTAATACTGTGGAGTGACAGGGACTCGGTGCACAACCATACAGGCTTTGTTTACATGGCTATACTGGTTGCATGGAAGCTTTGAGAAACGTTGAGGGTAGGTTCACACAGGGTTTTTTGGTCAGGATTTTTAGGCCGTATCTGCCTCAAAATCCTGACCAAAAAGACGGTTCCCATTGAAAATGAATGGGAGCCAGTCAGTTCTATTTTCTGGGAGCCATTTGTTCTGGCTCCCGGAAAAAGAAGCTAGATGCTCATTCTTTCAGGCGGATTTGCCTCACGACATCCACCTGAAGACACTCCCTCCCAACTAGGCCCATTCATTTAGATCTAATCCAGAGCGGAGTGTGCGACTGGATGCCGGTGCACTGCAGCGGCATCCCGTCGCAGCTACCCGTATTTTGGTCCGAAACCTGAGGCTGCCTCCACCTCAGGTTCCGGGACAAAAACCCCAGAGTGAACTTACCCTAAAGACTAAAGAGGTTGTTCAGGATATTAAAAAATGTAGTAATAACTGAGAATATTGTAAAATGTATGAACAACCTACTGTAATACTGTACTAATCTGGTAAGGTCCCTACTGATCAAGTGGTCTTGGTGCAATGATGATATAGTATATGCACTTGACCACTGCCGCCAATCACGTGATGTCTCATTGGTGACATTCAGGTAGATGTGTGTCTATCTGGAGAATACACAAGAAGAAAAAAAGTTACCTGGCGCCCGTATATAAAAAACCCCAGAGGGGGGCTGAAGATAAACAGTTGCAGCTCTTACCCGGACACCAACCAGTAAGGTGGTGGAGGTTAATGAACACGAAAATACAAAATAAAAATGTTTTTTAGTTTTGGCAGTCTGCTGATCTGTGTATTTTCTACTACTATTGTTTTAGTGGCTTGAGGAAGACGCCCGTTCGGTGTCGAAACGCGTAGCCTACATTTCGCCTATTTTTCTACTGTCAATTGGAATCAATAAAGACTCAATTATTTGGTTTTACTTTTGCATGCAATTGGCTTCTGTTTTACTGTCACACAGTAGCACTCTATAGATATCCCGGGTTTTTATTTTGTATTTTCGTATCTGGAGAATAGGCTGCTGTGAATGGAGAGATGGTTGCACATGAATAGCTCTCTTAATTCATTATTATAGGAATTCCTGAGAACAGTCACGTATATTGTTTGGTGTTTCTGAATTCCCATAGTCTGGCATGGAGAAAGTTACACGTGTGGCCAACTATATATACACAGTGGCCGCAAGATTTGGTTCCACAGCCCTGTGTTTGAGATAGGTAAAAGGTGAGAGGTGGACTGGATATGCCATAAATTTCTGAGACGTGAAAACGCCTTGAAATCCTAGGCAATCTTTTTAGCGCAATATTTTCTGCAGTTTCCAGTTTATATGGCCTTCTATGGCTCTCTGGCATTTATTCCGATTTAACATACAGTTCATTATTTCTATACCTGTGTCTCCTCTTCACGGAGTATGTGCTTTGTCCTATTAATATTATAAATGTGAAAGTTTGTGAGTTTGGATGTTTGTGGGTTTCGATGTTCGGATGTTTGTTAGTCAATCACGCAAAACCCGCTCCACCGATTTGGCTGAAATTTTCCACAAACATAGTTAATACACCCCATTGCGCAATAGGCTACTTTTCGTCACAATAGCACATATACATTTTTCCTAGGACCCGCACAAAACCCAAACTCACATCATTATCTCTGCAATCTCACACACTTTGGACCATAGCAAGCTGAAATTTTCCACAAACATAGTTACTACACTCGATTGCGCAATAGGCTACTTTTCGTCACAATAGCGCACATACGTTTTTCCCAGGACCCCCACAAAACCCAAACTCACATCACTATCTCTGCAATCTCACACACTTTGGACCATAGCAAGCCACAAAATTCATATTACCCTCTACAGCAGAGGTGAGCATGCCAAGAGTGGCACTCCTGCCATATTTCACTGGCACACCAGCAGCACAGGACCTGCAAGAGTTAAATGCAGTCCGAGTCTCTTCAGTGGGCTGCTAGAGCTGAGGCATAAGGACACTCCCCTTTGAGAGGGGTGCAGGAAACCCAGGGGGTGGAGCTTAATCGCTCAGGTCTGTGCCTGGTATAGTGGTCTGCATCCTGCTAACATTCCCCGAGGAGGAGAGGAAGCTGCTAGCAAAGTGAAACTGAAAAACACACAGGTACATAGGATTACTGTTCTCATTAATGTCAGGCATTTGGGGTTATTAGTTTAATGTTAGTAACTCCATGTGCCTCACATTAATAGGAATAAACCCCATCATGTCCCTCATATTAACCCCTGTGTGCCTCATATAAAGGTTACTACTATGTGAGACATATGGAGGTAATAATAAAAGACCTCAATAATGAAGATACTTAATTACCTCCAAGTCTCTCACATATCAGTAACTCTTACACAAGGGTTAATGTGAGGGACATGATGGGGTTAATTGCTATTAATAAGAGGCACATGGAGTTACTACCAGGGGCGGATCCAGGGCCGGGCGAGCTTAGCGGGGCCCCGCGGCCCGGCGCTAACAAAATGGTCCCGGTCAGCCTCGGCATAGTCGGGCAAGTGCCGGGGCCCACAGAGCCTCTGGGGGCCCCCCGGCACTTGCCTGTCAGGATTTCAGCTCATCGGCGTCCGTCCGTCACATACGCGATGCAGGAGCTGTGAGATCAGCTCCTGCTTTAAAGCTCCGGCCCGGCTTGCATGTGTAGGCGTGATGACGTCATCACATCACGCTTACACACGCAAGCCGGGCCGCAACTAAGCAGGAGCTGAGGTCACAGCTCCTGCATCGCGTATGTGACTGGAGTGAGAGAGAGGAGCGTCGGGGGAACGATGGAAGGTGAGTGATAGAAGGTGAGTGTAAGTGTTTGTTTTGTATTAAATATTAAGGTGGAAAATAATGAAAGGGGCCCATGAAACTGGGGGGCAAATGAAGGGGAGGGGGGGAATGGCATGACACTGGGGAAGATGAAGGGGGTGGGGAGAGAACGGCATGAAACTGGGGACAGAGATGGAGGGGGCCCAAAGAAACTGGGGGGCAAATGAAGGGGAGGGGGGAACAGCATGACACTGTGGCAAATGAAGGGGGGGGAAGAAGGGCATGACACTGAGGCAGATGAAGGGGGGAGAATAGCATGACACTGGGGTGGATGGAGGGGGGAGAACAGCATGACACTGGGGCAGATGAAGGGGCGAGAACGGCATGACACTGGGGCAAATGAAGGGGGAGAGAACGGCATGACACTGGGGCAGATGAAGGGGGGGAGAATGGCATGACACTGGGGCAGATGAAGGGGGGGAGAACGGCATGACACTGGGGCAGATGAAGGGGGGAGAATGGCATGACACTGGGGCAGATGAAGGGGGGGAGAATGGCATGACACTGGGGCAGATGAAGGGGGGGAGAATGGCATGACATTGGGGCAGATGAAGGGGGGAGAACAGCATGACACTGGGGCAGAGACGGGGGGGGGACATGAAACTGTGGGCAGATAAAGGGGGAGAATGGCATGAAACTGCGGACAGAGATAGAGGAGGGGGGACATGAAACTAGGGGTAGATGAAGGGTGTATATGAAAATGGGGAGAGATGGAGGGGGGACATATAATTTACGGGTGACTGTAGGAGGATTATACTGTGTGGAATCACATGAATAATGAATGAGAATGGGTGGGGTCAACATAAAAGTGGGTGGGGCCTAATTTGCTGCAGCGCGCTGCGCGTAGGGCCCTGCCAAAGTCAATTGCCCAGGGCCCCGCAAACCCTGGATCCGCCACTGGTTACTACACTGTCATGCACAGGACCAGACTTTATGTTGCTTACTCAAGAGTATCCTGTGCCCAAAACTTACATGTACTGGTGGCAAATAAAAAATCATACCATATCGTATATCCAAGTATATTCACTTGAAATAACTCTGTCCCAAAGACACTATAACAACACCGTATAGCAGCTGAAATACAAATTACATCCAACACAAAAGTCTCACGTATTCTCTGAATTACAGCAACAACAAGATACAAAGTTACATTTCATATCCCATACCTTATACACAGTACGAAAACCTTACCCGCGCCTGTATATACCCACTTCTACGATCACCGCAGACGAAGTCGCGGGTACCAGCTAGTATTTTTATATTTATGAACTGACATGACAACTATGTCCTCCAACATCCGAACAATAAAGACTCTACAAACTGTTGCTTTCCTAGAGTCATTTCCTGAACATGCTTTCTAGAGATCACCCAGACAGTGCCAAACTCACGGGACTATAATACTAAATAGGTGACAGCTATTACTTTGAGTATGTAAATGTTTTGTGTCTGTTTGTCAGCCTCTTAAATGCCTTTTTGTATCCCTCATAAAAACCCAGAGAGAAATGGTCTGACATGACACATTCGGGGAGGTGTGTCTCCATAATAGGAGGGATTTCCTCATCAATGTTATTCTCCATTGTGATGTGACAGGTGAGGTATAAAGTGTCACTCATCGCTAATCTGGTTGGAGATCTGCAACGATGAGGAGGTTAAGCTATATCTTAGAACAGAGAACAACAGGGTGGGGGAGTATACGGTCTGACTTAATACAACCACCACTTCCACATGAAGGGACTAAACCTGTATCCTTTTTTCTTTGAAATGATTTCTTGAAATGATATTGCCTTTAGATAAATGCCTACTTGGGTGTTTCCGTGGGAGGTTTCCAAGACAGTTATGATCAGAGCTCAGTCAAAGGATGAGACACAAATGTAGTCACAGAAAGGACGAGGATCAGGATATAGATCACGTGTATAATCCACGTAAAAACCTGGGGTCAGGTTAAAGGTATAAACCATCAAAACAGCAATAAGACTGGTAGACTAGTTATGGTCAGATGCTACTTATTTGGAACAGATATGAGAGCCTTACCTGCTGTGTAGGCTACAGGAAGCCCAATAAATTAGCTTTTGGCCAGATTGAGATGGGTATTTTATGGGTCCATTTTTGTGCCAACATTCTGCAAACATGATTCAATGAGTTCGAATTAGAAGATCCATGGATGAGCTGGGACTCTTCACTGTAATATGGCCACAAAAATGCTCCTATAATATAGTCATCTGAAACTGGCCTATAAGAAAGAAGATGTTTGCAATTTATATTCCTGAAACAGATCAGCAGCTAGTTGGCAAAGATTTAGGGTCAGGGGTGAACCTAGCTTTTATGCCGCCTGAGGCGGATGACAGAAAGCCGCCCCCCCTTCCCAGGAGCAGGGGGCGGGGCGGAGCGAAGGGGGCAGAGCAGAGCGGACGGGAGAGGACAGGCAGGACTGACTGGCTTAGGTCAGCAAAAAGGGGGCCCAGCATAGCGCCGCCTGCAGCGGCCGCTTCAGGTCTCCTCATGGGAGGTGCGGCGCTGTTTAGGGTGCATTCACACTACATTTCCAGTGTACATCGGAGGCATACAGTATATTAGCAAGCTTTGCTGACATATCTCCAGCAGAAGCTTCTAATGCGTGTCACTTTACATACACACGAAGGAGGGACTTGTTCTAATTGTATCTGTGGGTTTGCTTTTAGAACTTCTAGATTGGTATAATAGTTGTCTGGGGAGTTAAGGTTACCTTAGGTAATACAGTGGATACTGGATGATGAAGCAGAGAGTCCTGGTCTGGTTTCAACTCCTAGCTCATGCGATCAGAACCAGCTCTTAACCCCTGGATCCCTCCACTCCCTCCTCCCCTGAAATCTTTACTATACTTTGACTGTACAATAACTCTACTACAGTAAAGCCATCATCCAGCGTCCACCAGTTCAGTTAAGATAATCTTAACTTCCTGGACAACCCCTTTATATCTTCTAACTCATGCGTAGCTTGTGATCTCCAAAAGTGACCCCATTGAATTATTAATTTTTATGTTTTACTTGTATAGAACCTACATATTCTGCAGGACTTTACAGATATTGTCAGTTACTGTCCCATACAGGGCTCACGATGTAAATTTCCTATCAGAATTTTTTGAAGTGTGGGAGCAAACCAGAGTACTCTAAGGAGAACATAAAAACTCCATGTAGATGTTGTCCTTGCTCGGATTCGACTAACCTGAATGCCTTCACTTAATATGTATAGCTGGTTGGCATATTTTGCTCATAAACATTCCTCAAAATCTCCTAAATTTTAAACAATTAACAGAGATTAGAACCTAAGTTTTTTTTTCCAATATGTGATTTTTAAGGTTGTTAGGGGAACTCTGGCAGGTATCAGGAATTGGTGTGTATTGGCAATACACAAGTCATTGGGTCATGAAACATCTACAGTCATCTGGTACAAGGACAAGCTGCTAACTTATGACAGACATTTAAGATTGAAGGCACTTATTTCATTTTTACTAAACTTTTTTTCAAAAATGTCCAATTCTGATCGTTTCTAGGACTCCATTAGTCTCTTCTAGCACCACGTGTTTAGGATTCACTATGACCACATACTTTGATGAAACTGAACACATTCATGTACATTTATAAGAAAAGGAAACTACTTTGTGAGTTTAAGACCAAGTTTAAAAGGAAACTGGATTAGCAAATATAATGATAGGTTCACTTTAACTTTTAAGGTGATTGACAAGTGAGGCTTTTAGCTGAACTTTCATTCTATGGAACAATATAGGGATGTTTTTTGAAAGCACTTTGATTTTTCTTTGTTTCTTTTTATTATACTTTCTGGTTTTCAATTGTCCTTATATTAAGGACCTTGAAATATTTTTTACTAGGCCCAGGGTTGGCTCAGTAAAGTGTTGTATATTCTCTGGTTGCCTAAAATACATTTATCCACCTATCTGAAATCAACCAGATCCAGTGAGTGAACTATAGCAGTGTTGACACACTCCTTGTTTTCTGGGGGGGGTTTCAAACATACCAAGGTTATGAGGTTTTTCGAACACATAATTGTGTATGGTGGTCCAGATTGATGAATAGGGAAGGTTAGACCCCTGCGTAACTGCAGCTGTAAGTGTGGCCAGAGCGCAGCAATAGGAAGTTAGTGCGGCGCAAATTGGTGGAGTGACGTTTATTGGTTACCATGTAACATGTGTTATGATATGCTTGCACTTCTGATGCTCTGGCATTTTGTGAAAGCTGTGTCTTGCAATGATTTTTTTAGAGGAAGAATTATGTTACCCCAGAAATTGTTTGGTCTTCTCCCATGGTGCAATCCTCTATTTAAGGACATTTCCAAGCATTGTATGGTGACGATGACAAGAAAACTTCCAGGAGCATGATGTCCGCTTACTCCTGAGGGGCTGCTTGAAGGAGGCAAAGTCATGTGAGTCCATATTAGCTGGTAAAGCTGTTTGAAGAGTTTGCGCAGAGGAGAGTGTCACCTCTGGCTACACATAAGTCGGTTTGGTGAAGCGGCACACATCAGCAAACACCTGGGGAATGGGAACCCATCTCTTTTGACAGTACAAGTATGTTGTTGGTAACCACAGCCAAGAGGCCTGTACAAGTAATATTAACATCCCACTGTGTGTGTTGACTCTGTCAAGGTCTGCAGTAGCAAGACATCTCATCTACAGTAAAGAAAAAATCTGCAGTGTGAAGCCAGGTATCATATGTGCTTCCTTTCTCTGCCACAGGAACCCCAGTTGGTCTGAAGAGCATAGTGTCTGGACAAGAGCTGCAGTAGGAAAACTGTTGCCAGCTATGTTGATCACCATATTGAAACCATCCTGGTGCCAATGGCTGCTATTATAATAGTCCAGACAGTGGCATAACTACCATGGTAGCAGTGGTAGCAGCTGCCACAGGGCCCGACACCTTAGGGAGCCCGGGCCCTCTCACCAGTTAATATGCCAAAAATAAAAAATAAACTTTACTTTTTGAGGTCCGAGGTCCCCTAAGATGTCGGGTTCCGGGCAGGGTAAGTCCTCAGTAGCGTGTGTCCTGACAATGAGGGGGCGGAGTTTCACACAGGAAGAAGATAGTTGTGCAGGGGGATTCTTCAGA
Source organism: Leptodactylus fuscus (assembly GCF_031893055.1). Lineage (NCBI taxonomy): Eukaryota > Metazoa > Chordata > Amphibia > Anura > Leptodactylidae > Leptodactylus > Leptodactylus fuscus. The sequence goes on from NC_134266.1 coordinate 231,692,230, forward strand.
GAGTGGAGACTGGTGAGCTGTTAAGTGTATCACACTCACCATGCATGCAGGACAGGCTGTACAGCACACAGTACAGTGCTGGCAGCTGCCTGTTGCACTTTATCCTTTCCAATAATTATAATAGGTTTGTTGTCTGGGGTAGCAGGGGTTACAAGTGCCATATTCAGTGTCTGTGAAGAGTGTTTTAAGCAAGAACTGTGACACTGAATGTGGCACTTGTAACCCCTTCTTCCCCAGGCAGAAAATTTATTACACTATTATGTATTACTGTACATAATACTGTGTGCAGGGGCCACTAAGGGCCATAATAGTGAGTGCATGAATGCGGGGGGAGGGGGACAGTCGGTGGGGGTCTTCGGGGGGGGCATGTCAGAAGTTCGCCACAGGGCCCCACCATTCCTAGTTACGCCACTGAGTCCAGATAAAAAATTAGGGGTAAGTAGCACCTTTTAGTAGGTTTTTTTTGCCAGGAGGATTTCTATAAATGTCCAGAAATCTATGCAGTGCCCCAAACAATCTCTGAAGTGTAAGTAGTAACCAGGAAAGAGTGTGAGTTGGTGCAGTTGCCATTTCTCTCTGTGTCTGTGAGGCTGCATGTTAACAAAAGAAAAAGAGGAACACGTGGATTTCGTGCCATAATCTGCCCCCTCTGTGCTCCTGTGAATGGGCCCTTAATAGCCGCCAATACACTGATGTTGGTGCATTTGGGATTCTTGAGCAATCAGTGCAGTTAGTTTCAATACCTGATGTACTAAAAAGACTCTCTACTGCCGAGTGGATGGAGTGTGGCAGGAGTAGACAACGGAGTGTCAGAGCTCAGAGTCACTCCTCATTTCGCTCTCGTGCCGGGTGCCTATCACCCTCTTGAATTTATAGAGTCTAGATAGCTTATCAAGCATCAAAACTAACTGCACTGTTTACTTGGGAACGGTGGGGGCTAGAGAAAAAATTTCAAATGCGTTGGAATCAGAGGTCCTTGAAGAATGTAAAAAGCTCTACAACATAGATATTTTGGTTTCCCCACATCTTTATGATTTACCAAAAAATTGTAATTACCCTACAGCAGTTGTACTGCAGAGATGCATAATAATAAGGTATAGTAATTTCTGAGGAAATCATACAACCAGGGTTTTCCATGCTGCAATGCACTTATAATAATATATCAGGTCTTGCCTTGCCCTCAGTGTAACCCATGGAGTCTTCCAAATTTCCATCTCATTTCATTTTGCTACTGTGTACACCTGTAATTATCTGTTCTTGCTTTTCTTTTCATAACTCTTAAACTATAAAAAAAATCATACATATATGAGCATAATTTTCTGTAATTTAAGAGTTATATATATCTATTGTGAGAAGGTGACAGTGCTGGAGTCCAGATATATCAGCCCTAGGTTTCTGACATGATGTGTGGTCCAGGGCAGATCTGGAGTAGGCCTCAGCCCAGGTGTAGATCGTGGGCTCATTACTGAGCAGAAAAAGGCTGCAGATCCTGCAACCCAGTGCTGATCCATGAGGTGAAAGGAGGTGTATGGTTCTGTCCTGTAATCCTGAGTCCGGTGAGTCAATATTACACTTATTTTGTTCATGTGGCTGGTCATAAGCCACACGTATAGTTAGGTGATCAGTTCTGTTTAGTTAGTTAGTTGCTCAGACGAGCAGGTTTTTTATTTTGTTTTTACCTGAAGTTAAGGCTGTATTTTGTTTTGCTCATTTTGTGCCTGTGCCAGTTTGCTGCACATTTTGTGTCCATGTCATGACTGTTTGGGTCTACACCACTGCTTCTATCGAGTTATGTCCCCAAAACTATACACAGCAGGTGAAATAAGTATTGAGCACATCACCAATTTAAATATAAATATATTTCTAAAGGTGCTATTGACATGAAATGTCAGTAACAACTCATCCAATCTACACAGGCATATAAATCAAACCAAAGTATTGAACACACTTACTTTGCCTGTGTGGATTGGACGGGGTGTTACCGACATCTGGTGAGAATTTCATGTCAATAGCACCTTTAGGCTTCGTTCACATCTGCATCGGAGTCTCCGTCTGAGACTTTATCGCAGATTCAGCCAAAACTTGGCAGAGAAAAAATTCGTGCAGTGACGATTTTTTCTCTCCGTCGGTTTCAGTATAAAACTGCTGTTTTAGCAGGCAGGTTCTCAGTAGTTGGGGTCCCACGGTAAAGATGAACAACAGAGAGTAGATGCAAGTGTGAACCTAGCCCTAGAAATATATTTACTTAGAAAATTAATGACGTGCTCAATACTTATTTCACCCACTGTATATATACATAACCCATGACCTGAAGCTCCTGGAGCACAGTTGCTGTGTTGCTATTAATTCCAGAGAAGTCTTGGTATCCTGAAGTTACTGAGTGCAGAGCGTTGCAAACTTTTATGCCCTTGGGGTCCATTCACACGGAGGAAAATGGTGAGGAATTTGGTGTGGAATTTCAGCGCTGAAAAAAGCCTCCCATTGACTTCAATGGGTTCCTTTTTCTTCTAGCAGAATATGCTAGCAGAAAAAGGAACCCATTAAGTCAATGGGAGACTTTTTTTCAACGCTGAAATTCTACACCAAATTCCTCACCATTTTCCTCCTTGTGAATGGACCCTTGCACTTTGTGGTTGAGTTACTGTGGTTCCTAAATGCTTTCACTTTTCAATATTATCACTCACAGTGGATTTTTCCAAAAATGACTTATTGTAACAGTTGCGTCTTATTACAATACCATGCTGGATTTTGGTGAGCTTTTCATCACAATCCATTTTTTCACAGATGTTTTGGCAGACTTCACGGCTAGGTGTTGGATTTATACAACTGTGGCAGTAAAAGGCATGTCCCATTACCTTTGTGCTTATAGTGTACATATACAACATAATGTCAATTTTCACAAACAATTTCTGTGCTTGTAATGCATGGGATGAAAAATGCAGCAGATCCGCAGCATAAGTAGACATCGTATGGATGGTATGGATTGTAGATAGATAGATAGATAGATAGATAGATAGATAGATAGATAGATAGATAGAAACATGCTTTTCTGTAATATAAGCTTCATGAAGTTAGCAGAACAGAACACAAATATTAAAAATCGGAACAGAAATCTACAGGTTATATGTCCTATCTGTATAAAACTTTTTTCTGTGGATGGCAGCAGTGGTCTGGTATTATAGAGACCCCGATGGGCAGCACATAAGAGGCACTATGAGGTACTGATGGTGGATTGCATATAAACGGCATAAATGGTCAGTAAGTCAATTTTATTACATTTCTATGACATTTTTATCATTTCTAGTTTTATAAATGTCACAGTTTATTGGTTGTTTAGTTTTTCTGTTTTTGTTAATTTAATTAGAACACAACTGATTATTTTCAGTAATGAGAATTCAATGTCAGAGGTGTAAAATGAAGCCTCCTGGTACCAGAGTCTGCAATAGGGCCGTCTAACTATCATTTGGCATTTATAATACTGGTGTCATGTTATATGGTAGAAGAGTCTTTGGTCCCTCACCAGGACACAGGTGCAGTTGCATCCCCTAATGCTACACCTTCTACACTAAATATACACGGGGTCACACATATATATCAATCATAACTAAGGGTTCAGCACATGGGGTGGCAAACACGTCCAAGTGGGCCCCTTGCTCAAATATACTAATATTATCACTATGCAGTCACCATATAGCATTATATATACCGACTCTACAGACCATTTAGGTAAATACAGTGAAGTTACATTTAGTGACTTATAGGTGATGTCTCTGACTGTAATTGTTCAAATTTACTCCTCCTCCATCTGGACCACCATGACCGCTTTCACCTACTGTCACTTGTCTCTATAAAGTTTGCAACACAGACATCTTTGGCTCCTCACTTTTCCAGACGCCTGACTTAAATTGCTCTCACCTACATAAAGTCTCCATTATATAAACCCCCCCAATAATGAATAATAACCCTGAGTGCATCTTTAAATTAATAATGTTCCTGTGTACCCCTTAAGTAGGACCCCTTATTTAATATGCCCCATCTGTTTCCTAATTAAGGCTAAGCTCCCATATAGTGAACCATAGTGAAAAAGCACTGTAGGAAAACCCATGGTGGAAAGGCAAACTTTTCTGCTTCCGTTATACCTATAGCTAAACCGCCGCTGTTTCTGGAGCTATAACTGACATGCTGAGATTTCCAAAACAGCAACTCTTTTGGAAATCGTAGCATTTCCGCTTCGCATATTTTTCTGCAATGTGTAGATGGGATTCGCTAGAATAACGTGACTGCAGTGACTATAAAATGCTACACTTTCTGCTGTACTGTTTCTGCCATAGCCAGACCATGGTGTTTGTGCAATGTGGAGGCCCGGACTAAAGGAGTTTTACAGGACACTGATAAAAAAAACATGAAATCCTACTGATCAGCTGTTTCAAGGAACCGTCCACTTGTGTAAGCACCGTGACCATTTCTCCATTTACATTGCATCATTCATTTCATAGTAATGTAACTACAGCGTGGTCCTATACACATCTATGTGACATGACTGTAATTACATCACATGGTCGCCATAAAAGAGACAACGTGTGATGTGAACAGGTGGCATGGCCCCTTCAATCAGCTGATCAGTGGAGTGGGGGCCACTGATCTCTTATTTAATATAACCCAAGTGCCACCTTAATTAAATTAATTGACCCCCTGACATAAATACTCCTAACCCCCTAATGACCCTTTATATAAATGCACCTTGCATATCCTGCACTTTGTTCCCTATGTCTATCAAATGGATCAATTCTAGCCTTCCCTGTGTGATTGACAGCCTGTCTTCCAATCAAGCCTAGGGTGGGTCTTGGGCTTCCTATATACTGGAGATTAGCCCTCACAGGGTTGCTGGCTATTGTGACTCTGTCCCTGCTAAGTTACTCTTCTGCTACTATTGTATTGCTGACCCCTGGCTTACCCTTTGACTATTCTCTTGGATTTTGATTCTGTACTGCATTGCTCGACTGTTACCGAACCCTTGGCTAGCTGACCTCCTTTTGTTGTTGTTTGTCTTATCTGCATTCTATGTTGTCACTTATATAGGAAGGGTCCATTGACCAGTTGCCGCCTATTGCTTAGGATAGGACCGGGAAACAGGAAGGGACAATGGGGGGAATTTAGCTTAGGGCTCACTGTCTATTGTGCCCTTCCCCCCAGGGTTCACCAGCAGCTACTGGGGAATTGTTCCTATTCCAATTTCCTAACACCTTACCTTTATAGTCATAATGTAATGTCCCCTTATATAAATGTCCCCTTATACTATTATAAGGCCCATAACAAAAAAAAAGTTATACTCACCTGCCTGCGATCCCTCGATGGATAGATGGACCTTTATGGACGGATGGACTTGATGGCCATACATAGGGCATCTTTGTCTCAGCATAGGCGACACCTGCGCCAAGAAGTAGACATCTTCTGTCTGTGGTTTCAGCATTTTGTAAACCGCAAGCCTGAAGTGGCTTACGGTTTACAAGTTAAGACACACTAAATCTGTGTCCTAGAGATGAATAGACAAATAGGTACTAAGGGTTAGTTTTGTAATGGGCAAAAAAGTCCTGCATGTACAACTTTTTCTTCCATCATAAAAGCAAACAACCATGATGGAAGACAACATTCGTCATGTGATTTATATTAGTGTCAATGGGAATAGACACAGACTCATTCTGCGTCCTTTGCTCTGCTACAGTTGCTGATGGATGACAGCAACAGACATTAACAACGGTAGTGTGAACCCAGCCTTATTGTTCAGAAGTTTTATTGATCTGTCCTTTGTGTGAGAAGTCACTTGGGTAGATAAACTAATAAAATTATGACGTAATATGCGCAAAAAGACTGACTTACATGCTTTACACCTCATATTCTTTGTGTTTTAGACACTTTCTAACATCCTCTGCTCATCATTCGACAGGTGAATGGGACTTGTTGAAAAGGGAATGGAGCTTCCCTTTTGTTGGAGCGAATCAGTCCGCAACGAACCATATTGGAACCAAATATTCTAAATTATTCGGTTACTAACAAAACTGAACAATTTGGGATTCATTTTGGATGAACTTCAGTAGCTGCTATGATCAGTATAATAGATGTAGGCCTAAGGGAGGTGTAAAAGTAAAAAAAAACATTTATACCCTCACCTCTTTCAGGCCTCCCCGCAGAGTCCAGTCATCTGTGTCTTCCTTCTCAGTGACGTCATGCATCCGAGGTTATCACTGTGGTCTGTGATTGGGCCTCAGCTGTGACATGGGCACAGCGAGTGTCATGATGTCATGACGCTCGCGTGCCCACCTGGGGCACATCATGGGCATATGATGTCATGGAAGAGCGCCAGATGCTGGCTCAGGTGGTTTTGACTATATCCTATCAACATACTATCACTTTTTGTGGGGATAAATCCCCTTAAAGATGAAACAATGGTATTTCCAGATTTTCCTTTATTACTCTTGTACCTTCACTAGCCGCTGTTCATACCTGTAATCCAGTGTACAGATGATCTTATGATTCTGCAACCATGTGGTCAAATCTCCTCTGGATGTGGATGCACGTACAACACAGTGGAGGCAGAACTGTAAGACCTTATTCACACATAAGCATTTTATGTACGTGTAGCGTCTGCATTTTTTGCCAAACGTACCCATTCGTTTCAATACATTCATCAATGACAGTCAATGGTTTTTCGAAAAAAAAAAAAAAAAGACATCTGTGTATCATACTTTTTTTCACATAAACATACAAAAGAGACCAAAAACAAGTTGATCTGGTTTTTACAGATGTGAGAAGTGGATGAACCATGGGCAACATGCAATCCACAAATGAGCAGGGTGTGCGCTGTCCATAAACAGCAGGGCCTCACACATCTGCAGTTATATACATGTGAATGAGGACTAAGAGGACAAACCTTGTAAGTGCTTTATTATCTTATGTAAGGGTGCATTCACACTACGTATACGCTGACTGATTCTGAATGTTAAAACACGTTCAGAATCAGCGCGTATAAAGCAGATCCCATTCATTTCAATGAGAGCCGGCATATGAGCGCTCCCCATTGAAATGAATGGGCTGCTTTTTTTCTCTATGAGCGCTCCCATTGAAGTGAATGGAAAGTGCCCGCGTGTATGGCTCGGAATGAGCCGAGTGAGCCATAGTGTGAATGGGCCCTTCAGTAGGTTTTTGTAAAATGTCTGTTTTATATTACAATCTTTTAGTAACTGAATACACCATATTAATTTAGGAGAAGAAATTTGGTGAAGTCAGGGGTTTGGCTAGAAGGGGTGCATAGGAACTATTGAGCGCCGGACCCTTAGGGGACCCGAAGTCTCTCTGCCCTATATACAGTATAAACTACTGATCTAAATGGCACAAGATCTGATTTGGAATAGGGGCTCAGGAGCTTCAGTTCCACCTCTGGGTGACATAGAACATTTTGGATATATGGTGAACACAAAATGTTGTTTTCATAGTATTGTATTGTCGCCTTCTTTTACCATGTATTGTCAACTACATTAGAAATATCTGACACTTTGAGTCGCAGTGCGGTAAGAGGCTTTACAAGCTATAACTATGACATTTTCTCTTTGGGTCACAATGCTTGTTTTGTTGTGCTATAAACCACTAATTTCCTTATGTCTGCAAGTCCATCCTGCCATTTAAAGGGCCGTAACTGCTTTCTTTCTCTTTGTCGGTTCAGAATGTAAGACAGATACAGTATGTGACACAGCTGTGTCAAGTCCCAGGAATGTCTCTACTGGACAGAGCTATCCTACTCTCCAGCAATTCAGCAGAAATGGTTCCCCGACTAGCACTATCATAAAATAGACCCTCCTTCCACATAGTCAGTGCACCATCCATTAACACCACAATGTGGATGTTTACTGCCAATCCTAACTTATTCTAGTCCTGCTTTCTACTTCCTAATGCAGGAAGTCTCTATTGGACTGAATACAAAGTTCTTCAAGAGCTGTCACTGCAATAGTAAGTCGATGGGCCAAGGCTGCTCATCGTCAGGCACTCAGAATTCTAAGATGCAATACAGAACATTGATACTCATTGTATAGGAAATTCTAAAATTCCAATGCAAAATGTAAAAAAATAGATGATAGATAGATGGCGCCAAGGGCAGGCATAGACAGCTAAGGACCCGTTATTTTCTAATATCTTAGCATTGTGCACCCACTTTACATCTCGCCTACAGTCCATCATTAATCATTAGCTATGAAGTTCATTAGCCTAGTCGTTCACCTGTGTAATTTAATATTGTAGACAGTAGAACACTGGTGTTAAGGTGACAGGGCCCCCTGACCTTCCAGGCCCCTGTGCAGTTGCTGGGGTTGCACCAATGTTATGTCCGTCCAAGAGATATAATCAAATAATAATTGAATAGCTAGATAGGGGATAGATTGTATTGTGGAGAAAAGGAAATTATAGGCAATGGGCTGTGCCATACAGATTAATGGGGGGATAGCTAACAGTCTGTTTAACAAAGTGGGTATGGGAAATAGTTATTAAGAAAGAGGACCATGAGGATGAGGTTATAAATAAAGGGGGCATAGGATACAAAGAGAGGGGGCCAAGGGGAGCAATCTGAGAGAGTGGGCCATGGAGAGCAGTCTATGAGATTGGCCATGAAGAGCTATCTGTGAGAGAGGGGAGAAGAGGAATTGATCTATAAGAGATGTGATATGGAGAACAGTCTGTGAGAGGGGGAGGCATGCGAAGAGAGGGAAACATGGGGGACACTCTGAGAGAAATGGGGCACAACAAGAACATTCTGCAGTGAGGGAAGCATAGGTTTATGCAAGACATGAGATATCTGTATATTCCAGTGTCATCTTTCCTGTTACAGGGGCAATGCTAAAGCCTGAAGGGGTGAATAACCTGCTAGACACCAATCATGCACTATTAACCCTTTCTCTGTCCTAGACCACCAGTGATACCGAAATCAAGCCCTTTTTTGCCCTAGACTACCACTTTAGGAGGAACATAGATTGGGGGATGATATTTTAAGGAGCTAAGAAGTAGACCTGTACTTTCTGTATCATTACATGTTTGTAAAAAGGAAACTAAAAATAATATATCAAATAATAATATCATTGTATATGCGGCCTAGATTAATGATCAATCCAGAAAGGACAATTGTAGAGTTCTTCTTCTTCGTATTGACTTGCCTTTTCTGGATTGATCATTAATCTTAACCTCATGTACAATGATGTGGTTATTATTTTTATACATACATGATCCTACATGATAATACAAGAATCCTACTGTACTGTACAGTCCCTGGCATATCTTCTCTACATGAACAGAATTCGTTATTGTCTTTACTTGCATCAGAAAGAAAAGCTTGACCCGTAAGGTAGTATTGACCTTGCGGACACAAGAATGTTATTATATATGTAAAAGCACGATACATTGCACACGCCTTCTATAAGTCACTGACCCAGAACTCCCATACACAAGGTTCACCTGTTCTGACCACAGTAATGATGTGCATATGCTTTTTATGACCAATCTTATCCCAGTCACTCCTCCGACTCCATCAGAGTATGACACTGCCTTGCAGATCATGGTAAAGGCTTGGCTGCTACAAACATGTTCCGAGCCCAGGACACGGATACGTCATGCTTACTCCACGTTTGAGTAAAGTCGTTAAAATCATCAAAGCGATCTCCAACATCTATTAAGCGGCATGGGTTTGCTAGCTCTACCCATGCTTTACAAATTCTTTTATAGCTGTTATTGATGTGTGAATACATATGCAAACAATAAAGGGCTTTAAAGTATTTATTAGACGTGTGCTGGCCATTAATGATGTATCGTATATGTTGGCTCCCTTTAAAACTATACAACTTATGTGATACAGAGCAGGGGTAGAGGTTCTTTCCTCAAATAAACACCATATAGAGTACAGAGATCTACGTCCTGACACGTCTGTGACTGGTAATATAATTATATGTATAACATGTAATTATTATATATGTGGGACACATGTAAAATAACAGATTATATTTCTTTTTGTCACCTTGCGTGCAAAGCTTTTGTACAGAGGACAAGATCTCATGTTTGCAGCTTTCACTGTCTGTGCATGAATTCACATTTATACCATTGCAACCAAACGTGCCATGTAGGGCAAGAAGGGCTTGTGGGAGAGCAATGGCATTTGTAGATCAGCGCCGTCGCTTTCCTGCCCCACAACGTCAGGAGGACAGTGGTGGGAATTGGGAAGGGACAAGAAACAAAGGTGGTTGGAATTAGAAGTGGATCCACACATTCGCCTATCTACAGCACCGCTCTCCTGATGATTATGTATTCGGGGTCAGCAACCTTCAACACTCCAGCTGCTGTGAAACTACAACTCCCAACATGCTTCATTCACTTCCATAGGAGTTCCAAGAACATCAGAGCAAGAATGCATGCTGGGAGTTGTAGTTTTACAATAGCTGGAGTGCTGAAAGTTGTCTACTAGAGATGAGCGAGTACTGTTCGGATCAGCCGATCCGAACAGCACGCTTCATAGAAATGAATGGATGCACCTGGTACTTCCGCTTTGACGTCGGCTGGCCGCTTAACCCCCCCGCGTGCCGGCTACGTCCATTCATTTCTGTGCGAGCATGCTGTTTGGATCGGCTGATGCGAACAGTACTCGCTCATCTCTAGTGTCTACCCCTGATGTAGGTTGTGAGCCCTATATGGGACAGTGATTGACAAAATGTAAAGCGCTGCAGAATATGATGGCGCTATATAAATAATTTAATAAATAAATGATCATCATCATTCATGAAAGGCTGGTCAGTTGGGATCAGCAGTAGGGTGGTTTTAACTATGAGACTGCTGCCTTATGTATGCCAGTGTACACCAATAGGATAATATGAGCATCATTTATAATACTGATTTCTTCTTTTGCAGCAGTGGAGCCTTTGGGTCCCCTCTAGATCCAGAGCTGAGTATGAATGCTTCCTCTGCACCCCATATAGCCGTCCTTTTGAAATACTCACTTGTAAAGTTCTACAATAGAGTGGCATTAAGATTTTGCTCCACTATTTTGGTGACAAAAAGTCACAAAACAGTCATGGCATTTAACATGACTTGCTTATACACTGTAACTTTTCAAAGAGTGGGTAGAGACAGGGTAGGAGAGGTACATGGGTGGATCCATTGCCTACACCTAATTCACTAACATTTATGCTACTGTTGTAGATTAATTTAAGGTGCTAGCTAGGTGTTAGTCTTCCACAGGGCAAACCCTAACAGTCTTCAGCCCTCCTAAGCCAGATGAGAATTCCTATGAAGGGAGCCTATGATGGTAGTTGTAAGTAAAAGACTCAGGAGACACAGTGTTGTATGGAAACAGTTCACTTTAATGGATAACAATGCAAAACATCAACCAACAGCTTCCACAATGATGGAGGTACAGGTTTTACTCAGAGTCAGAGGCTTAAGTAAGTCCTGAGCTCTAGTGCAATATTTATAATTAGGTCACCACTTACCATGTTCTATCTGTAATATGTGTGCCTTCTTACTGTATTTTGAACAGACATCCTTGGTTCCCCGTATGCTCCAGGGCCCAGTAGCAATTCTTATCGCTGCACCCCCTTTAGCTACACCCCTGCTCAGAGGTCCATTGTAAGAGTGGGGTGAGCTTGGTGATAGTGGTTCACTGATTCACTCTCGCCTTGACTACTGTAACTCCTTACTAATCGGTCTTCCCCTCACTAAACTCTCCCCTCTACAATCTATTCTGAATGCAGCAGCCAGGCTCATCTATCAGGCTAGACGCTACAGCGATGCCTCTGGTCTGTGCCAGTCACTACATTGGCTGCCTATTCATTATAGAATAAAATATAAAGTTATCACCCTCATCCACAAGGCTCTCCATAATGCTGCACCTCCCTACATTTCCTCCTTCATCTCTGTCTACCGCCCAACCCGTGTTCTCCGCTCACTCAATGACCTAACACTTACATCCTCTATTATCAGAACCTCCCACACTCATATACAAGACTTCTCCCGAGCTGCACCACTTCTCTGGAATGCTCTACCCCGGACTATCAGATTAACTCCCAATTTCTACAGCTTCAAACGCAAAAACTAAAGACATATATTTTCAGACAGGCCTATCACAATTCCTAATGTAAACCCGTCCATATCGAGATTAGAATCCCTAAAATGAGCCGTTCTCTGTACACGCTCCCACGTTACCCTCCACACATTATGATTTCAGTCTTCCTTTATATGTCAGGAATCCTCTACACATTAAAGGACACGACTGGTGACGGCTCATACAGTTTTATGTTTGCAATGACAGTCACCTCTATTATAAAATTGTCTGACCACTGTATCAGCAATGCTACTTCCAATGCCGCCCCTGCTACCTTTTGTGTCACCCCCTCTACCTCATAGATTGTAAGCTCATGCAAGCAGGGCCCTCAGTCCCATTGTGTGAAGTGACTATTTCTTTTTTATGTATCTTTTTGTCTGACCTTGAACCCAACAAATTGTACAGAGCTTTTGATGCTATAAATGAAATATATTACTATTATTAGTTTCAGCAGTCTACGCTATGATCTGAATCTCTGCCTAGCTTGCCTTACCAGTTCTGTGGCACAGCAGGGTCTGTACTCTAAGGTCTATATGGCAAGTTTCCTTAGACTACGCAAAATGGCACAAAAGTTTGTCCAAGACTTCTTTTAACAGATAAAGGCAGAACAGATGGTACAGTCTGGTGCATCAATCCTACTCTAACTCCTACAGTTCCTTCTCTCAGATCTAAAAGAGACACTTCTGCTCTCTAAGGATGCTGGGGAGAGACCTTCATTCTCCGTTTCCCTTCCCAGAACTAAACTGGCTGGACTGTATCATTAGTTCTTAGCTCCCAATCCCCAATAGACCAGTCCATCCAATGGTCAACACATGTTTTCAAATACAAACTATATACAAGTTGCAGAAAACAAGGTAAATGCATAAAACACAGTGCTCTCTATTATTAAATTATATTATATAGTAAATGTTTTGGACATTTTGCAAAATTTGCAACTTCTGTATACTGGAACACTGGCATTAATTGTTTAAAAAAATTCTCCGGTTCCTAAGGGTCCAAAACAGACTCCATCTTTGTCCATGGACACGTCAATGCCCCATGTGCAAGACCTTGCTTGGCATCCAGGGTGTTTGTGAAGAGACATTATAGGGAAAGTTTCTATTTGGTTTCCTTTCCTGCTGAAGCTTTGATACGAATACAGCTCTCACTGAAGCATACATCCTTCCGCTTGTTATGTTTAACGGGACAGGCTTGTTCTGCTCTTACTATGATGGGGATGGGCACATCTAGCAAATGCAAAAAAAAAGCTAGTTTTACAATGGACTATTGTGTCTTTATGATAGATCTCTACTATAGCTCCGTAATAGAATCAGAAGATCACATCTGTATCAACCTAAAACCATTAAGTTCCTCCGGGATACAATGGTTCAGGGGGGTTCCAGCTCCTTGAACCTCACTTTCTTATGCCTGTGTTTTATGTGTCAGGAGCTTCCATTATTCCAGTAACCCTTTAAATGCAGTAAGCAAGTAGCATGAAAAACTGAAATCTCAGTATAGCGATGCTGCCTGCAGACTGTGAGCTATAATATCAATAATGGAGCTTTGTTAGGGGCATAACTATAGGGGTTATAGAGGTATCTGTCACAACTGCATCCTGTGGGAGCCCTGGTACAGATTCTGCACTAGGACCCAAGTTACACATGAGTCTTATTCATGATACATTGTATTCTATGTGATCCATTCTGTGTCCTGCTGCACTAAGAGGGACGGAGCAGACTACCTTATGTTACCAAGTCATGTGCTCTAGTAAATATGCCGGTGGTAAAATGAATGCTGGGATAAATAATTCTATCTCATAAATGTGCATACAGCTTTATATTTTTTATAATAATATGCATGAAAGTAAAACATTCTAATTAGAAAATAAAACAATAATTACATGCTGAATCCTTGCAAAAGATTTATGATATATATAAATAACACAAGTAAAAAGAAAAAAAACATTCGTCAGTGAAAGTACTAAAAGATGACAGCAACAAAACCTTTGTTTACAGAATTTAAAGATACATGGACCTATTGTGTGTGTGATACTGAAAAACAGAATATTCAATAGCTACAAGTGTTTATTTCTCCTACCGTGCCACCACAGAAGAAACGAGGAGTGGGGCAACATGGTGGCTCAGTGGTTAGCACTGCAGCCTTGCACCGCTGGAGTTCCGGGCTTGAATCCTGCCAGGAACAACTTCTGTAAGGAGTTTGTATGTTCTCTCCATTTCTGTGTGGATTTCCTCCCATTCTACAAAGACATACTGATAGGAAAAAAAACGTAGATTGTGAGGTTACTGAAATCACATGCTGTTTATGTAACACATACATGTGTCAGGTCATCCAGAAAGAAAGCCCTGAGCAGCGGAACATTCATTAAACAAAATATTCTGAATCTTTCTGAGGGCCATATAAATGACCGCTGACCACTTAACTGTCTATCATGACAATGGCTATTTATGTGGCCACACAGAAATATCCAAGTATAGCCAAAAGGGGACAAAGTAGTACAGCCATTTTCAAAGCTACCATGTTATCTAGTGATTTGTAGGGGAAACTACTGGCTGGACATTGGTAGAACATTCTAGTGTATGCAACCAATGTCGTAGTGAGCCAACCCCTTTAATTAGAACCGATCACCACCTACAAAAACTCTGAGTGTCTCCATCCTTTAAGGCAGCATTCACACTGAGTAACGCTGGCGTTTTTCGTGCTTATTTGGGCACGTAGCGCCGTGTAGACGCCGCGTTTGCGCTGCGCTATTTTGCGGTAGCGTTGTATGGCGCAAACACGGCGTAAACGCAGTGCTACGTGCCCAAATAAGCACAAAAAACGCCAGCGTTACTCAGTGTGAATGCTGCCTAATAGACTCTCTATTGTCTCAGCCCAGGACCACCCACCTGACAGTAGAGAAACGATTTAGTTTACTGAGTGCTAAAAATAACTGCACTGATTGCACAAGAAAGATGGGGGCTAGAGAAAAAATGCCAACTGTGCCAGAATCAGTGGAGGGGTGATATTAAAAGATGGAAAGAGCTGGAGTTTATGGAGGTGAAAGGTCCTCTTTATACCCCATATGGTATAAATGCAGTGGTTTAGCTATGGCGGGGAAACTGGACAGGGGTTGCTGGCGGTCATTCATTTGAATGGGTTTTTAAAGCAAACCGCCAGTGTCAGTATGCAGCCTCTCCGGGAAAACTGTTTTTTTTGCACAGACACAAAGTCTTGAATATCCAACTTTGTGTCTGTGTAAAAAAACTGGTTTCACCGCGAAGAGGCTGCATACGGACATTGGCGGCTTGCTTTAAAAACCCATTCAAATAAATAGGTTTTAAAACTGACAGGAAGCTGTCCCCTCGGGGAATAGGACAGAGACCTGGTGGACGGACACACGAGCAAGTGTGAACGCCCCCTAAGTAGATGGTGTGCAGGAGTATGGAGCACTGTAAACAATGAAGAGGGTCACCGCACTAACACAAGAGCTGCAGACCCTTTAATCAGCTGATTGATGGAGTGTTGAGACCCCCACTGATCAGGGATTGATGGTCTATCCTGAGGGTGCTGACACACAATCTACTTGATGTGGCTGTCGCTGTATCCACTACAAAGCCACCAATGCCGCCACTTCAGTATAAGTGAAACACCGGTGAATTTCAGCAGCGTTTCATTCCTGGCCGTGCAGATTTGCTGTTCCATACAATTACATGCAGCTAAAATTAATTGGTGTTTTATTTACACCAAAGTGGAAAGTACATAGTGTGTCACCACCCTAAGGCCATCAATGCCGTGAACACAGAGAACCCCTTTTAGAACAATGCCTTCTCCTCTTTGCCCTGTTGTTATTATTGTATTTTTAAAGCAGATTTTCTGGGCACCCTGGAATGTTAGTACATTTATATTAGTATTGATCATGTATTTAGGTCATTAACCTCTATCTAAAAGTGATAAGGTGGAAACATTGGTCACATACGTATCAGTATTGCATATCAGGGACCAAAATTGTATCTCCACACATCTCTATGACCAATTAACCTAATAGCTTACAAGAATTCTATACATTTTCTGTTCAAAATAAATTCTTTTGCTCACTTTTTACCAATTTGAATAAAAGACATGTTTTATTATGGGAACAACCAATATTTCTAATATTGCATTTATGACCTGACAAACTCTTTAAAAAATATATGTCATGTTGACAGGGTTATTAAAACAATCATAAATATTTGCATGAGCCGTCAGAGAAGAATCCAACCACTCCATGTCGTGTTATCTTTTTCACTTATGGTTTCAATTAATATACACAACAGTCTCCCAGAGAACGTAAGTGGAGTAGATATGCGTTATGTTTAGGCTCTGTTCACACTGACTTTGTGGTTTCTGTTCAAAAAGCAATTCAACGTAAGTTGTGTTATGTCTACAGCAGGGTTAGAGAAAAAGAGGGCATGCAACTGAATTCAAAGAACAACAAAGGCTGGGGTCCAACGTGGCGTAAATGCCACCGTCTGGTACAAAAAAAATCGTGAATGGAGATCGCAACGCTAGTGTGAAATTGGTGTAAGATGTGTCTATATGCAGCCACTGTACACTGCGTGTACACACCCCACTAAAATGGAGAATAGTCACTGTATTTTTACTGAGTAGGTAACATTCCTTTGAGATTGGCTTAAAGGTATTTCGTATTGTTTCGAAGGAGATTTGGTTACAGATCATTCTAGACTTAAAAATCCATGGCTTGATTCTGAAACAAAGTAGGTTGGTACAGGGGTGAACCTACCCCTTTCGCCGCTCGAGGCGAACAACAGAAAGCCGCCCCCCCGGGGCGGAGCGGAGGGGGCGTGGAGGAGTGCGAAGGGGCGGGAAGAAGCAAGGGGCAGGGCTTAGTGGCGTTCGCAGGCAGAGAGCAGGCACGGAGAGGACCTGCTCTCTGCCTGAGCGTGAAGGGAGGCTGCTGGAGCAGCGCTGCTTCAGCGGCCTCCTCAATCCACCGCTCGGTGCTAAGCCAGTCCAGGACAGCTTGTCCTGGACTGGCTTAGGTAAGCCAAAATGCCGCCCTCCCTGGGGCCCTGCCATAGTGCCGCCTGAAGCGGTCGCTTCAGGTCGCCTCATGGAAGGTGCGGCGCTGGGTTGGTATGTGCAAGGGTGAAGCTTGCTATATCTATCCCTGTTTATCTATATATCTGTATCTATATATACATAGATATATAATTTTCTTGGAATAGTGTCATCATGAATTCGGTGTACTGTACATAGAAAAGTAGTACAGTTTTTAAGACTCTATAAAATGATTCTTTCACCACCTTGCACAGGACGTTTATTATGTGTGAGTAATTGTGATATAATATGTGTATGTTTGTTAGACACCCTGGTGTTATAATTGCTCTAAGAATCCAGAATCACGTACATGGATTCCAATGGCACATAAAGACGTAGCTCCTAATGCCTATGAGTAGCAGCTACAGAGAACATGTTATTGTACAAACACATCATCCTGGCGCTCTTAATCACTTTGTCAGGGTTTAGGATTCTGTTCTATAAAGCTGTTAACCCCATATGTTCACTCTTACTTGATGCAAGCACTTCTTGCTTTAAACCCCTGTATACCAAACATGTCTGAGGACCAAGCAATTTTATTACAATATTTCATTGTTGTAGTTGAAGCCGTTGCTTAGTCATTTGAGATCTTGTTTTTGAGGGAAGAGTTGTTTTTTTAAATTAATTAAAAAATGAAAAATAGTGAGAATTTTTCTTTATGTTAAACTTATTTTAAACAGTGTTTTTCTTTTTTCCCCTCCTAGCGATCATACAACTTTTTAATAAAAAGGGGGTATTGCTATGGGGTTGCAGAGATAGCAATTATGTCCAGTTTCTGGAGACTCAGGTGGCCCAAAGACCTAAGTATACAAGTATACAAAGCACATGGTAAGTGGGAGCTCTGTTCCATATTTTGCCCTTGTGCCAATTCAAGCAAGTCTCATGGTAGATCCAAAGACCTTTTATAAGTGTCTGACTGCTATGGTAGCCATGAACAACCTGTAATCTAGTCATGTGGTGCAGATGGAGTGACAAAGGAAAGCTCCCTACCTCTGTCTATGGTATTGACTTTGATCTAGGGGGTTAAGGGGATATTGGTCCCCAATCAATATCCCACTGGCTATAGCTATTAGCAACCGCATGGGCATCAGAATTGTACAGCACAAAGCACTGCAGTCTTCCTCTATCATACCTCCATAAAAAGAGGTACATCTGAAGAGGTCACCTGCATGCAGAAGATGGAAACCTGACAGATCGGGTCCGGCCGTGAGCGGTAGTGAGCGTTTTATGCTCTCCACCGCGAAACCGTTTTTTTTTAACCGGACACAGAGTACTGTATGTCCGACTCTGTGTCCGGTTTAAAAAAAACGGTTTTGCAGCGGAGAGCATAAAACGCTCACCGCCGCTCACGGCCGGACATCTTTCAAGCCCATTCAAATGAATGGATATGAAAGAGTCCTGCAGGTTTCCGTCTCCTGCCTCTGTTTTGTGCAGGAAACGGAAACCTGCAGAATGGAGACCGGGCGCAGATGTGAACGAGCCCTGAGTTATGTAAGTAAAGTGCAACACTTTCTGCACACTGGGGCAAATTTCTTAAAACTGTCGTTTTGTACACCAGTCTTTATAAAAGCCCTGACAGGCGCAGGACATGATTTATTTATGAAAAGGCTCCTTCATAAATCAGGTGCATGCCCCATGTGCCAGAATGGAGATCTACAGCAGTTAAGCACTGGTGTCAATTTCCATTAAAACTCACACCAGAAAACCGGCATGAGCTATAACAAATATGTTGGGTAAAGGTATCCTCATCCCACCCCGCAACATACACATTCACACAATGTAGCGAACAAGGCACAGAAAAGGGGGTTGTAGCAAGAATGGACCTTGTGCTAAATATGCACTACAATCCTGGCATAGAGGGACAGTTAAATTCCCCCCATAGTGTTTTAGATCTTCATAATTTACAAAATTTCTGCTTGCTGTAGATTAATACATTCTTGTTTCCATCCTGAGGCTAAAAACCTCTGCAGACCTAGCCCTTATCTCAGCTGAGAAGTGGCTATTATAGAGTCGTGTTTATGACTAATTGATCAATAATCCTGGGTAACTGTCATTGTCCTAATTGATTAGGCTGAGTGCCAGGCGGTAAAGAAGTCTCACCACTGTATATGTTGGTATTTGTTCCTCTCTCAACCAAGGAATGTGTGCTGCTGCACTTTTATTAAAACAATGTGGGTTTAAATAGCAGAGAAAGGTAGCGAGATAACAATGGAAGTTTCATATTCATTCCTGATTGGTATGGCACACCTCAATCAAACAGAAAAAGTTTAAGCAGTGCCATATATGCCAGCTACTCACGGTCCTATATGGTAACCTTGGGGAGCTGTCTTTTGGTAGCAAGTAGAGATGAGCGAACACTAAAATGTTCGAGGTTCGAAATTCGATTCGAACAGCCGCTCACTGTTCGAGTGTTCGAATGGGTTTCGAACCCCATTATAGTCTATGGGGAACATAAACTCGTTAAGGGGGAAACCCAAATTCGTGTCTGGAGGGTCACCAAGTCCACTATGACACCCCAGGAAATGATACCAACACCCTGGAATGACACTGGGACAGCAGGGGAAGCATGTCTGGGGGCATAAAAGTCACTTTATTTCATGGAAATCCCTGTCAGTTTGCGATTTTCGCAAGCTAACTTTTCCCCATAGAAATGCATTGGCCAGTGCTGATTGGCCAGAGTACGGAACTCGACCAATCAGCGCTGGCTCTGCTGGAGGAGGCGGAGTCTAAGATCGCTCCACACCAGTCTCCATTCAGGTCCGACCTTAGACTCCGCCTCCTCCGGCAGAGCCAGCGCTGATTGGCCGAAGGCTGGCCAATGCATTCCTATGCGAATGCAGACTTAGCAGTGCTGAGTCAGTTTTGCTCAACTACACATCTGATGCACACTCGGCACTGCTACATCAGATGTAGCAATCTGATGTAGCAGAGCCGAGGGTGCACTAGAACCCCTGTGCAAACTCAGTTCACGCTAATAGAATGCATTGGCCAGCGCTGATTGGCCAATGCATTCTATTAGCCCGATGAAGTAGAGCTGAATGTGTGTGCTAAGCACACACATTCAGCACTGCTTCATCATGCCAATACAATGCATTAGCCAGTGCTGATTGGCCAGAGTACGGAATTCGGCCAATCAGCGCTGGCCAATGCATTCTATTAGCCCGATGAAGTAGAGCTGAATGTGTGTGCTAAGCACACACATTCAGCACTGCTTCATCACGCCAATACAATGCATTAGCCAGTGCTGATTGGCCAGAGTACGGAATTCGGCCAATCAGCGCTGGCCAATGCATTCTATTAGCCCGATGAAGTAGAGCTGAATGTGTGTGCTAAGCACACACATTCAGCACTGCTTCATCACGCCAATAAAATGCATTAGCCAGTGCTGATTGGCCAGAGTACGGAATTCGGCCAATCAGCGCTGGCTCTGCTGGAGGAGGCGGAGTCTAAGGTCGGACCTGAATGGAGACTGGTGTGGAGCGATCTTAGACTCCGCCTCCTCCAGCAGAGCCAGCGCTGATTGGCCGAATTCCGTACTCTGGCCAATCAGCACTGGCTAATGCATTGTATTGGCGTGATGAAGCAGTGCTGAATGTGTGTGCTTAGCACACACATTCAGCTCTACTTCATCGGGCTAATAGAATGCATTGGCCAGCGCTGATTGGCCGAATTCCGTACTCTGGCCAATCAGCACTGGCTAATGCATTGTATTGGCGTGATGAAGCAGTGCTGAATGTGTGTGCTTAGCACACACATTCAGCTCTACTTCATCGGGCTAATAGAATGCATTGGCCAATCAGCGCTGGCCAATGCATTCTATTAGCGTGAACTGAGTTTGCACAGGGGTTCTAGTGCACCCTCGGCTCTGCTACATCAGATTGCTACATCTGATGTAGCAGTGCCGAGTGTGCATCAGATGTGTAGTTGAGCAAAACTGACTCAGCACTGCTAAGTCTCTGCATTCGCATAGGAATGCATTGGCCAGCCTTCGGCCAATCAGCGCTGGCTCTGCCGGAGGAGGCGGAGTCTAAGGTCGGACCTGAATGGAGACTGGTGTGGAGCGATCTTAGACTCCGCCTCCTCCAGCAGAGCCAGCGCTGATTGGTCGAGTTCCGTACTCTGGCCAATCAGCGCTGGCCAATGCATTCTATTAGCCCGATGAAGTAGAGCTGAATGTGTGTGCTTAGCACACACATTCAGCTCTACTTCATCAGGCTAATAGAATACATTGGCCAATCAGCGCTGGCCAATGCATTCTATTAGCTTGATGAAGCAGAGTGTGCACAAGGGTTCAAGTGCACCCTCGGCTCTCCTACATCAGAGCCGAGGGTGCGCTTGAACCCTTGTGCAGCCTCGGCTCTGCTACATCAGAGCCGAGGGTGCGCTTGAACCCTTGTGCACACTCTGCTTCATCAAGCTAATAGAATGCATTGGCCAGCACTGATTGGCCAGAGTACGGAATTCGGCCAATCAGCGCTGGCCAATGCATCCCTATGGGAAAAAGTTTATCTCACAAAAATCACAATTACACACCCGATAGAGCCCCAAAAAGTTATTTTTAATAACATTCCCCCCTAAATAAAGGTTATCCCTAGCTATCCCTGCCTGTACAGCTATCCCTGTCTCATAGTCACAAAGTTCACATTCTCATATGACCCGGATTTGAAATCCACTATTCGTCTAAAATGGAGGTCACCTGTTTTCGGCAGCCAATGACTTTTTCCAATTTTTTTCAATGCCCCCGGTGTCGTAGTTCCTGTCCCACCTCCCCTGCGCTGTTATTGGTGCAAAAAAGGCGCCAGGGAAGGTGGGAGGGGAATCGAATTTTGGCGCACTTTACCACGTGGTGTTCGCTTCGATTCGAACATGGCGAACACCCTGATATCCGATCGAACATGTGTTCGATAGAACACTGTTCGCTCATCTCTAGTAGCAAGCCAAGCATTTGTTTTTCTTGCACCCATCCCGAATGCAGGCGCCATCCTATCATATAACATTATACCAGTCCCAAGCAAAAGCAACCACATCTAGCATTCAGCCTCAAAGGATAACAATGTTTTTCATATATTAAATGATCACAGATCACCTTCACAGATACAGGTCTATCAAATATAGAAAATCCTCTGTGCGCTAAGTACATCAGCTGCACAAATCTCTCTGATATTTTACTATAATGCATATTAATAATAATAATAATAATAATAATAATAATAATAATAATTAAAAAAAAACATAAGAAGAGAAAGAGGAAGAAGAATATATGTATAATGTATATGCGATATTTTACTACATCATAACATAAAATACATGTTAAAGGCATCAAGTCTGAAGCTCACAGATTGTTGTATACTGCATACAAATGTACTCACCCCTTGGATGAGGAGATGGTTGCTTTACTTATATCCCTTTTTCATCAGTTTCAACGTGCTTGATCTCAATTTTTTTTCCTGGAAAGAATTACAAGACTAGACTACTATAATTTTAGATGCCAGATTTAATAGGATATAGGAGTGTTGTTTCAACAAACTTTGGATTCATGAATAATGCAGGCCATTGTAAAAAAAACCTTTGTAAAGTAGCTTAGCAAAGAGAAATACCTCTTTCTCCTCTTATCAGGCTGTTTTCCTGCTTGCCCTCGCTCTACGAAAACAAAAATCATTATGAAAATCACTGATCTATCCCTTTCGAGACAGACTGCAGGTGACATGACTTTTTTCTCCGATAATTTTCGACAAAATTTGTGGCGGAGTCTCTTATGGAGACTCAAACGCAGATGTGAACCTAGCCGTAATCTGATGATGGAGATAAATGGAAGTCTTTCTATTGCAGCCAAAGCACTATACTCACATCAATGCAGGTCACTTTTATATAAAGGTCCTGTATGGTCATGGTATTTCTGAGTGAGCAAAATTTATAGAGCAGAATCTCCTCTACTTACTGTGTGCAGCAGTGACATAATGATCATTGTTGCAGGGGGCAACTACCAACAGCTGTTTCGTTGTTGTAGCCATTTGTCTTGAGAGATCAGGGTCTTCCATTCTATCAATCAATGGGGTCCAGGAAATTGAACTCCCACCAATCTAGTAGTGGAAGTGCATCCAAAGAACACTTTTAAGCATATAGTCTTGTAGAATATTGTGCTAGGCAGATGGTTAAGTTAAAGAGAAGTAGCAATTACATACTACACTATACTTTTTAAGACAAAACCTTATAATAATGTATATTTGAGCAGTAGTAGTATGAAGATGCAGCTTCCAGGGAGCATTGTGAGCAGGGAGATGCAGCAGCCAATGAGGAATGCCTGGGCCAGGAACTAAGTAGAATAGATAGATCCTGGCCAGGGTGCTCCTCTCCCTGCACAAAAGCCGCACTCACTGGGATCTGTCCAGAACTGAAAAAGCATCAGGCCCGGTACCAGCTGATCTATGGCCTGGTATTGGGCCAAGGCCTGTTTGTTGGGTAAACCTGTTTTAAAGTGTTCTGGATTAAAGATATGTATCCAAATAAAGATAGTGGATTTAGGCTTAAGTTAGGCCATTGTGGAGAGGTAGTTTTATTGATGCATCTTGTTGCCTAAGTTGGGTGGCACAATAGTAAAAGAAACAGGTTTCCCACCAGAGAGTAAGAGAGTGTAACACTAAGGACTGGTGGTTTATGGACATAGAGACTGCGGCTACCCATTGAGTCTGGATTGGAGGGAGTCCACTGTCAAGATTAAAAGATTGTGTACTTCTATGAGTATTCTTCCTGGTTATAAGATCAGGGCCACCACAAGTACCCCCACAATACTGAAATAGTGCCATGCCATAAAAAAAGTGTTTGGTGACAACCAATATAACGCCAATGGTTCTACTGCAAATTTCCTGCTGATATTTTCAGTTCTGGGTCTTCCCAGTAGGGGCGTAACTTGAGGGGGTATAGAAGGTGCTATCGGACCGGGGTCCATAACCAATGCATCAATTGCAGCTTCGATCTGCCCCGGAAGCAAAGGAGACCAATAGCTTACCCTAACCACACTAAGGTGGATTAAACTCCTCAGCACCTGTAACCATCACTATCAAGAATTCACCAGAGGGATGAGGTAGGGGGCCCTGGACAAAAGATTTTACCGGGGTCCACAAAACTTTAGTTAGGCCACTGCTTCCCAGGTATGCGGGTATTTAGTACATAGTATGTCTGTGCATATAAATGATAGTTGTGAATTCCGGTTTTACAGTTGAAGAATAACCCAGTTTTGCCAGAGGCTTTCTTATTCCCTGGCAAGGAATGGTTAAGACACTATCATCTAATACTTAGATTTCAAAGTCTTTGCGGCTGATTGAAGGCCTTTTACAGCGTTCATATTAATATTCTTATTTCGTCACCCATTATCTTTCAGCATGTAAGGTAGCTTATAAAATGTTTCAAAACATTGGCTATTATAATGTTTTGCTCCTCCATTTCCCATTTTATTGCCGCCTTTTATCATTGCTGCAGATGCAACAACACTTTCAATCTGTGTTAATCTCAACATTAATCTGCACTTGTTTGCTGCCAAATGTAAAAGTTTAAATTCCAGGACTGCGGGGAGAGGTGTTTGCTCAGTTTAAGAGGTTTGCAGTATTTTTTATGGCTGTTTATTGTCTTATTAACCTGCAATGGCTTGGAGAGGAATTTTTTTGTGTGTAAAAATGCAATGGCCCCAGCTTTGCCAGGTGAGAGAACTTTAATTTAAAGGGTCACTAGACTTAAAATAAAAGCTAATTAAACATAAAGTCATCATGTAATAATCATAAAAGTGAATACAACTTACATGTCAGGCTTAGAAGCACACATAAAACCCTTGTTCTCTCTTGCTTTTTTTAAGACAATGAATAGATACGTCCTTGTAATATCTACCGTCATTAGTAAACAGAATTAACCAACTCACTGCTAGGCTGTGGCCCCACATGGCGGAAACACTGTGGTTTGCCTGTGACGGAAACCCAGCGAATCTCATCCCCACTTTGCAGCAAAATACGCATAGCGGACATGCTGCAATTTCCAAACCATTGTGGTTTTAGAAATCCTAGCATGTCAATTATACCTATGGAAATGTCAGCGTTTTCCCTATAGGCATAATTGAAGCAGAAAGTCAACAGAAGAAACCTCTGCGAACTTTGGGAGCCTTCACACGGAGTTACGCTGCGCTCATTCTGATTGTAAAAACACGTTCAGAATGAGCGCGTAAAAAGCAGCTCTCATTGACTTGAATGGGAGCCGGCATACATGCGCTCCACATTGTGCGGTCCCCATATGCAAAGCACTGCAGGAGCCATTGTGTTGCCATCGTGGTCTTTCCTGCAGGTTTTTTTTTTTTGCTGCAGGACACTACTTGGCGCCTTAGCCTTAAACAGGTATGGTTGTCTATCTAATACATAGCTTTAGATCTTTGTGAACTACATTCAAGTTTGGCTAGTGGTCCAGAGCTACATTCAGTTAAAGTAAAAACTCAATTTGGGAAAATAAATTATGAAATTGCAAAAACTTGCAGCAAATTAACTGTAACTATACCAGTGGTATTATATTGTAAATTGTCACTGGTAAGAGGATGCCATACATATTCAATGTTGCCTGTATTTAAATCATATTGCAACCAGTGCTTAAGGCTAAAACTGAGGGCTTTCATGGCAAGCTACACAGCTGGGGGTCACAAGCCGCAAGCTACATTAATCTAATGTGTATGGTGGCCTGTTGAATGCCCCAGTGGCAGATATTGGGGAAAGAAAGATTTGGCTTGTTGGTTTTTTAACATGCGTAATCCTTTGTTCCAACTAAAGATAAAGCATTACCAGAGATTTCTTTCTACCTGGTAGCTCAGTGGTTAGCTATAGACTTCAGGCTATGGAATTTAAAGCAATCCTGTGTCATTTTAAAGCTGAGATTCTATATATATACAGCCAGAGATAAAGCCAGTTGAGGACATAGTCTGGAGTGAGAGCTGTATATACCAGTCTGCCTTCAAATGGTAGTAACTGTATATCAGTTAGTTGCAGACAGTAATAAAGTAGGGAGCCGCGCACTCCCTGCTTCACCACCCGGCCGTTGTCTTTGCTCCCGGTGTCCTAGGAGCATGAGGCGCAATGTAGTGACATCACTTACGTTGTGCCTGATACTCCTTGAAATGGGACCAGTGACAGAAGTGAATGGGGGAATGGGGAAAGGTGAGTAATAAGGTTTGTTTTCTTTCTCTGATTATATACAGTGGGAGACATTAAACTGTGGAAGCAACCTGTGGGGGGTGGGGGGACATGATACTGTGGGGACAACCTGGGAGTACATGATACTGTGGGGGTAGCAGGACACTGTGGGGGCAACCCGAGGCCGACATGACAGTGTGAGGGCAACTGGGGGGAAGGAGAGACATGTCATTGGGGGAGCAACCAGGGGGTTGGGAGATATGAATCTGTGGAGGCAACCTGGAGGGGGACATTATGAAGGGCATTATCAATGCAGAGAGCATTTCATTGTGAATGAGGCATAGTTCTGGATTAAAAGTTTGTTGTACACAGTCATGTTGCTACTAATAATAATACATCAGAATATGCTCAAACCTCTCTCCAGGGCTCCCATTTAGCACTTTCAGCATTTTGCATGGACAGAACTGTTGAAAGATTCCCTGTAATGTGTAACTCCCCTTTTATTTTATTTATTTTTTGCTATTGTGTCAAGAGTTGTTTTTGAACATTTTTGTAATATACTTTATAATCCTCTGAATGAGCAGTTAGGGAAAGTCTGCACACATCTGTATTGGCAGTATGTAGAACGGAACCATTTACAAAGGAGGGGGGTAGTGACATCAAATGACTCTGGTTTTATACCACCGAGAAAAATGGTTCTGGTATCACAAAAAGCTGAGACTCTTTAATATGCTAGCGACATTGAAGTACTAGCTATAAAAAAAAACAAATATATCTGTAGTTAAAAACACAGTTGGGAATATGATTTTTTTTAATGCTGCAGCCAATTGAATAACCTATCCCACCTAGGTAAAAGCTTCAGCTCTATATGGAAACACTTAGATAAAGCATTGCTAGAAGAAACTTTACAGCCTGTTATGGAAGTTAGATAGGTTAATAAAGTATATTGCAAAAATGTTCACCAAACACTGCTTGACACAATAGCACTGTCAGTAGCAGGGCTGGAGCCTCCGCGGTGCCATGTGGAAGCTGCCGGCCGTCCTCCTCCTGTGCTCTCGGGTTCCTCACTTTCCAGGTCTCGGAAGGCAGGCCGGAACCTCCGCAATGTTGTGTGGAAGTTTCCAGCCTCCTCCTGAGCCAAACGGGGAACTTCCGGTTTTCAGCCTAGTGGCTGGTTGGAGCCTATTTAAGGTGAGCTCTTGCTCCGGCCCGTCGTTGGCTATTCAGTTGAACTAGTGTCCTGGTAGTAAATGTCTCCTGTGTTATGATTACCTGTGTTTCTGACCCTTCTGACCTTTGACCTTGCCTTTGCCTCCTGATTTTGTACTGTGCCTGCTCCTGTTTATGACTCCGGATTGCCTCTAAATCTCCTGAATTACCATTTTGTATTGATTGACCATTCCTGTTACCGACTCGGCCTGCCCGACGTTCCCATTGGATTACCCACTGTGCTGCGTTTCCCTCTTGGTGACGACCCTGGATAATAGGACTATGCTTTACTCTCTGCTGCCAATTTCTGACCACCCACCATGGCCTTCTGGATCCTAGGATCTACACTGCTACCGAAAACATCTGCTGGTAAGAGATCTCAGTGTCTGGTTTACTGTGACTTGTGGTGCGCTGAGTGTTTGGCGTTTCATGACCCGTACCACTCTGCCCAACAGTGCAGCCAAGTCCATCCCCACCATCTGGGGCTCTGGTGAACACTATTATGGGGTTGGAGTTCGTGCAGCCCGGGAGGTGTTGATCACTGTGTTTACCACGGCATCGTGTTTACCATTTAAATCTGAGTATCTAGTACTAGTGCTCACTATTAGCTCAGATCTATATCTGTTATCCTAACAAGCACAAAATAAAATAAAATGGGAGTTACACTTTAAGTGATCACAAGATGTTACCCAGCTTGAAGACCCAGCATTCAAATATATGAGGCAGGATAGATAGATAGATAGATAGATAGATAGATAGATAGATAGATAGATATGATATAGATAGATAGATAGATAGATAGATAGATAGATAGATAGATAGATAGGAGATAGATAGATGATATATAGATAGATGATAGATAGATAGATAGATAGATAGATAGATAGATAGATAGATAGATAGATTGATTGATATAGATAGATTCATGATAGATGATAGATAGATAGATAGATAGATAGATAGATAGATAGATAGATAGATTGATATAGATAGATTCTTCATAGATAGATAGATAGATAGATAGGAGATGGATAGATAGATAGATAGATAGATAGATAGATAGATAGATAGATAGGAGATAGATAGATGATATATAGATAGATGATAGATAGATAGATAGATAGATAGATAGATAGATAGATAGATAGATAGATATAGATAGATTCATGATAGATGATAGATAGATAGATAGATAGATAGATAGATAGATAGATAGATAGATTGATATAGATAGATAGATAGATAGATAGATAGATAGATAGATAGATAGATTGATATAGATAGATAGATAGATAGATAGATATGATATAGATAGATAGATAGATAGATAGATAGATAGATAGATAGATAGATAGATAGATAGATTGATATAGATAGATTCATGATAGATGATGTGGCCCCCAGCTCAGTGGCTCGGGGTCCCTTTAATTTATAGTGGACAAATCTCACAGTCCATCCAGTCTATTGATGCAATCCAATCCATCCAGCTCCCAAATATTCATACCCCAAGACCCAGGGGGAGTGGGACTGTGTAACAGTGTATAGTATACAGTATATATACACTGTATACTGTAACTGTAAACTGTATCCTATGCTGTATAGAGGGGGAAGTATCTGTATATCCATGCCATGATATATGAGATATAATCTATCTGTCTATAGATAGATAGATAGATAGATAGATAGATAGATAGATTGATATAGATAGATTCTTGATAGATAGATAGATAGATAGATAGATAGATAGATAGATAGATAGATAATTCATTTATCTGCCAAAGGTAAATTATTGCTTTGCAACAACTCATAACGACTGAACAACCAACATACAACATGCATATAAAACAGTACAGATTCAGTTACAAATAAGTACATTAATCCCCCATACTGCACACCTATAAATTCTACAATATCACACAATGTAGATACAATTAAAATAATCGTCCCCCTCAATGCCTCCTGTTATATTGGGACTGTGTTACTTCCCACCTATTGGGATATACAGTCCTATGAAAAAGTTTGGGCACCCCTATTAATCTTAATCATTTTTAGTTCTAAATATTTTGGAATTTGCAACAGCCATTTCAGTTTGATATATCTAATAACTGATGGACACAGTAATATTTCAGGATTGAAATGAGGTTTATTGTACTAACAGAAAATGTGCAATATGCATTAAACCAAAATTTGACCGGTGCAAAAGTATGGGCACCTCAACAGAAAAGTGACATTAATATTTAGTAGATCCACCTTTTGCAAAGATAACAGCCTCTAGTCGCTTCCTGTAGCTTTTAATCAGTTCCTGGATCCTGGATAAAGGTATTTTGGACAAACAATTCAAGTTCAGTTAAGTTAGATGGTCGCCGAGCATGGACAGCCCGCTTCAAATCATCCCACAGATGTTCAATGATATTCAGGTCTGGGGACTGGGATGGCCATTCCAGAACATTGTAATTGTTCCTCTGCATGAATGCCTGAGGATTTGGAGCGGTGTTTTGGATCATTGTCTTGCTGAAATATCCATCCCCGGCGTAACTTCAACTTCGTCACTGATTCTTGAACATTATTCTCAAGAATCTGCTGATACTGAGTGGAATCCATGCGACCCTCAACTTTAACAAGATTCCCGGTGCCGGCATTGGCCACACAGCCCCAAAGCATGATGGAACCTCCACCAAATTTTACAGTGGGTAGCAAGTGTTTTTCTTGGAATGCTGTTTCTTTTTGGACGCCATGCATAACGCCTTTTTTTTTATAACCAAACAACTCAATCTTTGTTTCCAAAATGAAGTTGGCTTCTCCAAATGTGCTTTTGCATACCTCAGGCAACTCTATTTGTGGCGTACGTGCAGAAACGGCTTCTTTCTCATCACTCTCCCATACAGCTTCTCCTTGTGCAAAGTGCGCTGTATTGCTGACTGATGCACAGTGACACCATCTGCAGCAAGATGATGCTGCAGCTCTTTGGAGGTGGTCTGTGGATTGTCCTTGACTGTTCTCACCATTCTTCTTCTCTGCCTTTCTGATATTTTTCTTGGCCTGCCACTTCTGGACTTAACAAGAACTGTCCCTGTGGTCTTCCATTTCCTTACTATGTTCCTCACAGTGCAAACTGACAGGTTAAATCTCTGAGACAACGTTTTGTATCCTTCCCCTGAACAACTATGTTGAACAATCTTTGTTTTCAGATCATTTGAGAGCGGGCTGTCCATGTTCGGCGACCATCTAACTTAACTGAACTTAAATTGTTTTGTAAAGAAGAATGGTCCAAAATACCTTCATCCAGGATCCAGGAACTGATTAAAAGCTACAGGAAGCGACTAGAGGCTGTTATCTTTGCAAAAGGAGGATGTACTAAATATTAATGTCACTTTTCTGTTGAGGTGCCCATATTTTTGCACCGGTCAAATTTTGGTTTAATGCATATTGCGCATTTTCTGTTAGTACAATAAACCTCATTTCAATCCTGAAATATTACTGTGTCCATCAGTTATTAGATATATCAAACTGAAATGGCTGTTGCAAACACCAAAATATTTAGAACTAAAAATGATTAAGATTAATAGGGGTGCCCAAACTTTTTCATAGGACTGTATACACTATTAGCTTGTTTTTCACCAAAATCTCTAATTATGCAAACCTAAGTATGTTGCTTTATGACATTGAATAGACATGGCCTAGTGACAGGGGACAGATGTGATGACAAAAGCTTCCTTTATGACCATGAACCATGCATAACTGGAGGCTAAATCTTCTTTTGTGACTATTTTTGGCCACTCGCAGATTGTGTAAATCACATCTTGTTCTATAGTCTAAGTACAGTGGGGGAGATTTACTAAGCGAAATGTACCCGGATTGGGGCCATATTTGTCAAGTGTTTTAGAATTTTTAGGCATAGCTTCTAGGAAAGGAACGTGGCATCATGGAAAATTGGTGACGTGAAAAGCTGTGACACCACACACCAAAAGTTTGGTGCATTTGGCATAGACTAAGCCAACTAATAGGAGGTGACAAACTAATAAAGCAATAGCTTTATCAATACGCATCAGACACTATAATAAATCTGGGGAATTTTACAACTGTATAGTGTATCTACACAGTATTAGAAAATCTATCCCAATAATTTAGCTGGAAAGATACAAGCTGACATGTGGCTTTAAAAGTGCCAAAATGGGCACATATTAAAGGGAAATTACCTATTTTGTAGTCAAATTTTATGTTAGATGTAATTTACTTTTTCATGTTATTATCTATATTAAACAAAATGTAATCCAAACCTTTTACTCCCTACTTTACCAGTTCACTGGAATACACTATCCTGGACTGTGGAATATGTTGGTGCTATGTTGATAAAAAAAATCTTATCATATATAAAACATTTATTTCTGTTGTCTGTTCCCGCACTTCCAATTCTTGTTCACATTGTTTGACAGTGCTGACCAATTTTTATTTTTTTTTATTTAATTTTTATTAAGAAAATTTTCAATTACAAAAGAAGAATTACAGTACAAAACATCGGGTACAGGGAAAAAGAGGCATTGCTCACAAACTTAGATCATAGACAATTGATATGAAACAACCGTTCTACATCTATCAGGAAAAGAACAGAGAGGACCAAAGTGAGCAAAGGGTAGGAAAAAAAAAAGAAGAGAAAGGAACAGAAAAACAAGAGGAAACGTACGGCAGAACAGAATACCTGTAAAATCAAAAGTAAGACAATAAAATTATGTCACAAAAAACCTCTCCACAGAACCAAGAACAGACCATTGCATTCCCCATAAATATCATAAATCATATACGGGCAAGTAGGCGAATCGACTATCAGCCCAAGCAGAAATCAAGGAGTCTCCGCAGGAGGGGGTAAGGCCCGAGCGGGGGAGTCTACCCTATTCTCCATGAAAGAGTACCACAATGTCCACCTAGAACGAAAACGTGGAAAAGTGTGATTCTTTGAGGCCAGCATCCGCTCCAGGGTGAATGCCAAATCAACATGGTGGATTAATTCTCCTATCATCAAGCAAGGCACAGATTTCCACTGTCTCACAATCATTAACCAGGCTGCAAGTATAATTTGCCCCAACACCACTTGCATATCCGAGGGAAAGGAGCCGGCATCCTACAAACAAAGGGCAAGACTCGGTGAAGGCGAGATAGTAATACCTGCTATCACAGAAATAAATTGAAACACAGCCACCCAAAATGTGTGGATTGAAGGGCACTCCCACCACATGTGTAGAAGAGTTCCTATGTGACCGCATCCCCGCCAGCAAAGTCTCGGATAAGAAGGATTGATATGCGCTAACTGGTTAGGTGTCCTATACCAACGCAGCATAATCTTCTGCGCCATTTCCCAATGGGTCGCACCCTTAGACACCCATCTGACAAACCCGCAGGCCTCATACCACTCCGACAAAGATATGGTTCTTGCAAGGTCAGTTTCCCATCTAGAAAGACAGAGGGGTTTGACCTGACTAGAAGGGGTGGAGAGAAAAGAGTAAAAGGCTGAAGTGCCGCCTTTGGTAGATTCAGTCCGGTTCCACAACCTTAAAGCAAGTCTGGGGAAGACAAGACTAGAGACTCCTTGGGTCTGCAGAAGGTGCCTAATTTGTAGATATTTAAAAAAATCTTTATGAGGAAGATCGAATTCTTCCTGTAGCATAGCGAAAGATTTGAAGCAATCTCCATCAAGTAGCTGTTTAATCTTATAGAGACCCCTGTTTACCCACCCCCTAATTGGCAACTGGGGAAGGAATGCAGTCACATACAGAAGAGGCAATTTCCGAAGGGGTACCAGGTCCTCCAGAGAGGTATGGGACAAGAAATATTTCCATGCCCGGATCGAGGTCTGAATACTCAGTAGGGGGGCTTGGACGCAAAAGAGTGCTGACCAATTTTTGTGCTTTGTTGCATTGGGCTTTTGGGGTGTGTGGCTGACCTCCATTTTTGCATGCACACCATCCATCTGTCCAAGGCTTATTTAATTACAGCATAATATGGGTGAACTACTGTACATGTCCCATTCAGAGGTCACAGGTCCAGAGAGAGGAGGCTCTTTGTAATATATGTAGGAGATAATATGGCTGAAAAACACATTTGCTCTTAAATCATAGGAGACCAAGGCCTTAAGAGAGGTGAGGCATTTTAGTGTAGAGTCCCAACTAACAGAGGTCACCTTGACAGGGCAGATGGGCTTACAGTTAGATTTTCATAAAAATGTAACGTACCAAGAATCTCATTTTCATGTATCCTTATATATATTAGGTATATGCAGTGATGCTCTTGGTTCTAGCAGAGTACTGGTGCAACTTTTTTGCGTTTGCATACACATAGTTTTAGACCAGGTCTCCATAATAACCCAGCCATTTTATGATGTTGATTTCAAATCAGCAGCAAACAAAGTTTTGACCCACACAACAAATGAACAAAATAGACGCATGCAAATCCAGGTAATTCTACTAGATATGTGTAAGGGAATTGCTAGTTGAGCAATTCCACAGTGGTGCTGCTGCTTCCTTCCAAGGAGGAAGAGAAAGACAGAGACAGTATGTCCAAAACTCAACCTGCCCTTGTCCCTACCTACTTGCCACAACTGTCTTAATGACAGGAACAACTGGGTGACAGTCCCTTTTCTGAAGTGTAAACACTAAACAGAGACAAGAGAACACAACACAGAAGAAGAGTCAGCAAGCCAAGGGTCAAAGCCAGAGAGACAAAGCAGTACAAAATCACAATCCAAAAGAGTAGTCATAAGAAAAGTCAAAGGTTAGAAGTCAGTAAGCACAATACAATAAGAGCAAGTAGAAAGCTTAGCAAGGACAAAATCACAGTAGCCAGCAAGCATGTGTGGGCTGAGGGAAACCAAGGTGAAGGAGATGGGTGTAGTGGAAAATCAATTACAGAACTGAGGGAATAGGACAGTGTTCAGACAATACAAGAAGATCTGAAAGCGGGGGGCCACACGGTGGCTCAGTGGCTAGCACTGTAGCCTTGCAGCGCTGTGGTCCTGGTTTTCAAATCCCACCAAGGGCAAAAAACCATCTGCAAGGAGTTTGTTTGTTCTCCCCGTGTTTGCATGGATTTCCATCCCATATTCAAAACAAAAAAAAAAAGACATACTGATAGGGAAAAAAATGTATATTGTGAGCTCTATGTGGGGCTCATAATCTACATTTTTAAAAAAAGAACCAAAAGAAAGGAATCATAACTGAACACGCTTCCTGCACCGCGGCATACAAACAGAGGATAACAGAGAAGCCTGAACAGGCAGAGATGTTACACTATGATTATATTTGTCTAATGAGTTGAATATAGACTTTTCTATCAACTAATGAAGCTATCCCAAGGCTGTGACCTGTGAATTCATTATAGCGCTGAGCACCAGCATTAACCCCCGATGCTAAGGACCAAGTAATATACAATAAGAGAACTTTTCTTTTCATTCCTGCTCAATTCTAGAAACACTGGAGAAGCCGTTAAACCTATTTACTTGGAAATGTATCATTTGCATCAAATAATGATAGAGTTCACCACATCAAATGAAAATAATCTGCTTAATTCGATTGTGAATAAAGAAAACCGCAATGTTTAATTAAGTCATATTTTAAGAGGCACGGCATCTGTGGCAGAAGTTTATGGAAACATAAAATAAAACCTTCTACAATAGGGTGATCATTGTATAATCCAAGGTGTGGTTTCAATATGCTGAATACTCTAGTAATGTTCTTAAACGACTTCCTGCCAAAAGGTAACACTAATTGAGAAATGCAAACTGAGAAATCTATAGCTAAAGACTCATCAAAATGGAGTTTTGCTAAAAAAAACATATATTCACGTTTGGTGATTGATGGAAAACTGTCACTTTGTTACTGACTGGACACACTGACAGAATGGCAGGGTTATCATCATTTTTTCAAAGCAAATACTAATCTCCACTTGTCATGTGGCCTCTGCTATTTCTCTCTGGTTCTCCCCACAATCCTCTGTGTTGTCTCGCGGAACAATCTGACAACTGACTATGATCTCTACATACCTACTAGTGATGAGCGAGTAGCATTCAATCAAATGCCTCCCCGCCAGGGGTGTAACTACCATAGAGGCAGCGGAGGCAGCTGCCACAGGGCCCGGGCCATTAGGGGGACCGGTGACGGCCGCTACCGCTGCGGTTTTTTTTTTTTTTTTTTTAATAGGCCATTAAGGGCCCTATTTACTTGCCGATCCTGGCTGGGCCGGGATCGGCAAGTGACACCGTGGGCCCCACAAATACTATCATTATACTCGGAGGTCTTTGCAGACCCCTGAGTATAATGATTGGCGGACCGGGAGAGGTAAGGGAACATAACAAACACTGTTACTTACCTCTCCACGATCCTGCTAGGCCTCCTTCCTGACGTCCTTTCTGACGTCTCTGACGTCGTACCGGGTCATGTGACGTCTGACGTCATTTCAGAAGGACGCCAGCAGAGAAGACAGAGTAGGAGCTGGGGACAGGTAAGAAACAGTAATTTTTTATGTTTTCATTCCCCCGGGTCTCCGATTATTATACTCTGGGGTCTGAAAAGACCCCAGAGTATAATAATTGTTTATGGGTGTCCACTGTGGGGTATAATACTGTGTGTAGGGGCCAGTAAGGGACAAAATACTGTGTGCAGGGGCCACTATGGGGGATAATACTGTGTGCAGGGGCCAGTAAGGGACATAATACTGTGTGCAAGGGCCAGTAAGGGACATAATACTGTGTGCAGGGGCCACTATGGGGGATAATACTGTGTGCAGGGGCCACTATGGGGCATAATACTGTGTGCAGGGGCCACTATTGACATAACAGAGTGCGGAGGAGGGGGCCGGTCGAGGTCTTCGACGTCGGTTGGGGGGGGGGGGCCATGTCAAAAGTTCGCCACGGGGCCCCGCCATTCCTAGTTACGCCACTGCTCCCCGCCATAGGTATCCGTGTAAGCGGCTGAACACCAAGGAGTTAAGCGCATCAAATAGTGGATGTGTTTAACCCCTTGGTGTTCGGCCGCTTACACAGATACCAATGGCGGGGAGGTATTCCATCGAATACTACTCGCTCATCTCTAATACCTACTGCTCACCTCTGCTTCCAGAATACACTTACCCCTAAAATCAGCTACCTTATAGGCTTCTATTCTGAGCTACTAAAACATGGACTAATCTGTCCTTTTTAATCTATAGTACTGTTTTCACCTATACATGGCTGAAAGGAACAAAGACGTTTGAATAAAATATTAACTTTAGTCCTGATATGTTAATATCAGAGTTCCTTCCAACATTCTGTAAAGTATAGATCATTCTTCCTTTGTGAAAAAAAAAATTGGCATCAATGGATTGAAATTTGAAAAAATTGGTAGCAAAAACAAAAAATTGCCGTTTTCCTTTTTGTCTATTCTTCATTTACAGTATCTACAAAAAACAAATGTTAT
The DNA here is from genome assembly GCF_031893055.1 of Leptodactylus fuscus. Lineage (NCBI taxonomy): Eukaryota > Metazoa > Chordata > Amphibia > Anura > Leptodactylidae > Leptodactylus > Leptodactylus fuscus. The sequence goes on from NC_134266.1 coordinate 231,729,237, forward strand.
TTACGCAGTCACAAATGTATCAAATCTATGACAATATTCTCATCCTCCAAAGCTTTACTGACAACTATTTTGATTGTATTAGATGAAGGGGATGTCATTTACTGAAGTTCTCTGCCATTTTTTTTCCATTTTTGGCAATGAAGAATTTAATCTAAGACCTGACACTGGTCTGTAGGATAGAGCTGGGTTTCTTAACAGTTCTATGTTGTGTGATGGAATAAGATAAGGTAAAATAAGATAAGCTAATCCTTTAATAGTCCCTCCAAGGGGAAATTCAGTGTGTTACAGCAACATAGGTAACACAATAATAATGCAAGAAAGAATACATACAAAGCCATACAAAGCTCAGAATAGAAGATAAAGAAATAAATATATACTAGGAGTCATTACAAGAAAAGAAAAAAAAATCAGGATCATTTAGTTCTCTGTGCGGAGTGATCTTCACTTAGCCTGATGTAGATTATACAGCCTGATCGCAGTTGGGAGGAAGGATCTCCGATTGCTCCTTCTCACACTTGGGGTGAAGCAGTTGGTCACTGTCAGTACTGCCCAGTGCTATCACGGTCTCATACATGGGATGGGAGTTGTTCTCCAGCATGGAGGTCACCACGGACAGTATCCTTCTGTCACCCACCACCTGTACTGGGTCCAAGGGGGCTCCCCAGGACAGAGATGGCCCTCCAAACTGCCTCTCAAGTCTATTCCTATCCTCGGTGACATACTACTCCCCCAGCAGGCCACTCCGAAGAAGATGGCTGAGGCCAGAGTTCTGAAAGGCCCTAAGAAGTTCCCCCTGAACTCCGAAGGCCCTCAGCCTCCTGAGCAGGTAGAGCCTGCTGTGGCCATTTCTGTGCAACGCCTCCAGGTGATCAGCCCAGTCCAGCTTATTATTAAGGAGCACACCCAGATACTTATAGGCCTACAGTATACGCCATCATATCCTTTGTCCGGTGCCACACTGTTAGTCATTATTTATACACCCCTGACATTCTGACTTTCTTCTTTATATTTCAGCACAATACAGAAAATTCTATTGAAATACTTAGAAAAATGTTAAGAGAGGCTAAAAATCTGATAGAAACCTGAACTGGCTATAATACATATTTATATAATATGCAGTATAGATTTATTATATACATATTTACTTTACATTTATTCATGTATTATCATCACAAAAAAACACCTTCATAAATATTCAAAAAATCTTTTAACATTTGTCATTCTGGAGAGCATTGTGTGATTATTCACGGTACGTTACATTCCATGTTTTAGTTGCTGAAGGCACTAGATGATCAGGCATGTATGAAATTATAAGGGTGAGGCCACACTTTGTGGTTTCATTGCAAAGTTTTGCAAAACCGTTGTTTTGTGCTATAATCTATCCGAAAATCAAAGCTTTGGTCAAACTGCGACAAAGCTGATATTTGTGGTGACACTCTTGTGAGTATTCACAACAGGTTTAATTCTAAAGAAGTTGAGGACATCATTTGTTTATTAGTTATAGGGCACAGCCAGACAGTGTGGCAACAGCACACAACTGGAGCCCTGCGCCACCCATGGCGCCCAATTAACAAGCAATTCTGCAGGTAAGATTGAGTTCAAGAGTTAAGCAGCTATTGGGCACCACAGGTGGGGGATTTGGCCATGGTGTCTTCCTGTGCCCATAGGTCCACAAATTGTTGGATTATTAAAAGTGTTTAATTTAGATCTCATGGACAATATGGCCAAAGTACGAACCAGATTTTCGGTGTGGATTGCTCCATGTTCATGGGGACATGTAAGTCCATATGTGGTACATAATTTGCTTTACATGTACATTTTACATTATAATGGGTGAAATCTGCTATGAAAATTCCAGGCCTTTCTACAACATAATGTGCATGGTGCAGATATCTACATGTATTGTACTTTATATTGTCACTCTAAGGGGGCATTCACACTACTGCCGCTGTCTGTCCCGGAGTTTCTGTCCTAAACCTCGGGGAAACTGGACAAGGGATGGCTTGCCGACAGTCAGCTTTAAAACCCAAATTAAGGGAATATTGTCACTCCTTGAGGAGAAACCACCTATTCATGTGTGTGGGGTCTTACAAAGCCATTTTCACTCCAATGTGGGGGATCATGGAAAGAATATGCAAATCTGTTTCCCAAGATACTGACTTGGCAAAATTCCGCATCATTGCAGCAAAGGCTTTTGGGAAAGTCGGGCATGATATTCAAGGGAGCTTCCCCTAGAGGGCAGCATACAGAGGTACTGTTTCCCTATTTACATCTTTTGAAACAGATTTGCATATTCTTCTTTAAAACCCATTCATTTGAATGGGTTTTTAAAGGTAACGGCTGGGGTCTGTATGCGGCCTCTCCGCCTGGAAACAGTTTTTTTTTTTTTTTTTTGCATGGACACAAAGTCATACATGCAGGACTGAATGGGTTTTGAAGCAGACTGCCGACAAGATGTCCCCTGTCCAGTTTCCCTGGGGGCTTAGGGTGGAAACCCCGGGGCAGACAGGGGCAATAGTGTGAACCCCCCTAAATCTGTTGCAATTTTTAAAATATTTTTACTACATATATAGAAAATTACAATCCACTTAATCATTCCCTTAAAACACAACCACTCATATAGCTGGAGAGGGAATATAGAACACAAAACATGCAATTCAACAAAGAGAGATGAAAGATCATAGTACCAGTGTTGGACGGGCACACCAGAGTACTAGAGGATCTATAATGGTTTAGCAGAAGACACCCAAATTTGAAAGATATTATGAGGCTAAGGTCCCATGTGGTGAGCTCCAGCCCAAAAAAGTGCTGCTGGAAAAACCTAGGTGCTCATAGTGGTTTTTTCCCACAGTGCTTTCCACAGAAAGAAGACTGCAGAGGTTTCCTCTGCAGACTTTATGTTTCCATTATACCTATAGGGGAAACCACAACGATTTTGGATATCGCAGCATGTCCACTGTGCATATTTTTCCGCACAGTGGGAAAGCTAGAATCCCATCCACTTTGCTGTGACTGTAAAATACTATGTTTTTTTCATGCCGTTTCCGCCACGGGCAAACTGCAGCCTTTCCACCACTTGGGGCCCCGGCCTGATTCTAGGAAATTTGCAGACTGAGTTCCCAGATTCATTTTTGAGCCCAAGGAGCCTCAGTATGACATTGCACTGTACCCATCACAAATTAGTGTTACGCCCTCTTTATACTCCCTCACTTGTCCAATGTCAGTGGAACTGCTTTCTCCCATCTATAAAAATTACCCTTCTGACAAAAAACATAGCCGTAAGAAAAACTTTTATGCCAATACCTATGTAATTTAGTGCATCTCCATATCTAATGGATTAGGTACGCCTCCTCATTTTGGCATCTGGAACACTGACTATCTAGACAGAGATCGTACATTTTTAAATGCTTAGGAGTATAATAATCCATGTGAATCATAGTCAGTTGAAATGATTTATGAGAATGATTCCTTAAGGCTAGATGCACACGACATCCATTTTTCACAGCCGCCCTGCACCCGAGGAGCGACCATTTTCATGGATCCCCCATACATGTCAGTATTTGGAATGATCCATGAAAACAGCAGAAAATAACACATGACCTATATTTTGATGGTCCGTGACAATAACGGTCATAAGACTGAGGCCCAGTTCACATCTGCGTTTGGTAATCCATTCGGGGAGTCTGCATGGAGAGCCCCTGAACGGACTACCGAACATATTGACAAGTGGTGAGCAGTGAAAGCACACGTACCCCATAGACTATAATGGGGTCTGTGTGCTTTCCGCGTGCTGCCCACATGAGTCATGTGGACAGTAAAGTAGACCACGACTTTTCTGTCCCCATGTTCATTCATTCATTGGTTTTTTAATGGCCATGGACTTGAACAGACCAACTAGGCGATCTTTGCTTTCCTGTCAGGCTGAATCATTTGGGAAAAGCTAAAGGATATCCTGGCGTATCAATCTCTGTGGAGGGGGTCAGTGCATACTTGTGCCACAATCCTGCCGAAAACATGAATTTGGAGCTCTATGTTCTCACCAACAGTGTTCAGAGAGGTCAGACACCCACCTTACTATTATTATACTCCATCTCATTACTTGGGTCAACCCTTTAAGATTTAATCTACCAGAGAAGGTTCATCTCATGAGGTTAATAATGTGGATTTAACCTCGATGTGCCCCCGTAAACATTTTTCATACCAGTAAAAGACGCTTTGTTTGCATTACTGAAAATAACACAATGGTTACACAATAAAGAACAGTCAAAAGGTTCATTATTCCCAGAGCAATTTTGCGCATGTATTAAGAGAGAAAGAATAAGGGTCATCCATAGTTTATTTTCAGTTCCTCCTATAATTATTGATATTAAATGTTCCCTTATACAAGCACAAGTTGTATGTAAGCCGCTGTCCTGTAATGAAAAGACCTTGGCAGGTGAAGCATTTATTGTATCTTCTTAGGAGCAAGTCCAATGTCTTATTAGAAATATTGCTTGGAAGACTGCAAATACAGCAAGCGACGTGACCTTGAAATTAAATTGTCTTACAAAGTTACTTTCCTTTATTTTATTGTTTGACAACAGACTTTATGGTGTGGTCACATACAGGTATGGTGTCTCAGATCTGGTGGAATCTGCCACCATTGATTCCCAGAGTGAAAACCTATCTCAGAGCAAGTAAACCACTTTGTCACTTCTCTTCTGACAATCTGACAATTTTCTAATATTTATAAGCAAAGGAAATTTGAACTTAAAGGGGTTGTCCCATCACAAGGATCCTATCTATACTGCTTGTTAATGTGAATGTAAGACTTTTCCTAAATACACTGCTTCAGCAAAACTGCTTTGTTTGTCCACTATCTTACTTTATTCAATTCATTGTTGACACAGCCCTGACTTATCTGCTCAAAAGTCAAGTGATGTATCTGCTGCTCTCAGGGGAGGGAGGAGGGGCTAAGTGCAGGGAGCGAGCCTGTGTATCTAGCTATTCCTGTGTCTACACCATGTGACCCAGCTTCCTGCTCTCAGATAGGGGAGAGGAGCTGCTTTCATTTCTTCTGTTCTCCCAGTTATCAGGCTAGCTAATTTAATTGTGTTCATTATGGCAGAGACAGGCAGTCTCTGTATGTAACACAGAATGGAGTTGCTGCTGCCTGTACTTCATAGTCCAATATAGGTGGGCGGAGCTACACAGTAATTTGGGGGCGGAGCTAAACGGCAGGTTGCATGTGAAACCCCGCCCACCAAATGATGCAAGAAACCAGGAAGAAAGAAGATTTTACAGCAGTGAAGACTGGTGAGTATGCGACGAGGGAATACCCCTTTAATGGGGAAATTTGTGAAACCCTCTAATCCCTCTTTCATTTTTGTAGGTATAATTGACATGCTGCGATTTCCAAAACAACGGTTTTGGAAATCGCAACATGACCGCTGTGTGTATTTTCCCGTCATGGATGGGATTTGTTAGAATCCCATCCACTTTGCTATGACTGTAAAACACGGCATTTTTTCAGTAGAGTTTCCACCATGTGGGGCCCCAGCAGCAAAGTTTTATGCGAGCCTGATTTCATTCAAAATGTTGTACATTTTTACATTTCACTTCTCCAAAAAGTGGGGGGGGTGGATAATGGCTTCCTGATGCTCAGAAAATTTACTATATGTCGATGCCAGATACTGAAGCAAAACATACCTAAAATGTACACCATCTCCTATGTCAGTGACCGATAGCTCCTTACGCCCACTCAAAAGGATGTCAGCCACAGATTACACTGGAATTTTCCCACAAATCTATATCAATCTTCACAGTTTATACTGTTTTAGAACAAGCCGACTGATCATAGGATTGCATTTTCATTGTGGCAAGTCCACTTTAAGGTTCGGGCCCCATATGGCGTAAACACCATGCTTCGTTTTTTTACAGTCACAGCAAAGTGGATGGGATTCTAGCGTTGAAATACACAATACGCGGCAAATCCCAATCTGCTTCGCTATAGGTATAATTGAAGCAGAAAGTCCAAACTCTGCAAACTTTCAGTGCAAAGAACTGTAATGCGTTGGTGCCACGGTTTTTCCCGCAGCACTTTTTTTTGCTGCGGGATGCTACGTGGGACCTTAGCCTACATAAATTTTCTAGGATAAAACACAGGGGCGGTTAGGGGTTGGGGTTAAATTTAGATTTAAAAAAAAAAAAAAAATGATCATGTGGCTGCTGCCTCCAACCAAAATGATTCCTTAGAACTGTAGTGGTCAGACTATACTTGAAAAAGCTGAAAAAACTAAAAAAATTCTGTCTATGCATCTCACTGCCACCAGTGACCATATTTGCATTATGAGGCCCCACATTGCGGAAAAGCTGCTTTTTTTGATGCAGAATTTGCTGCTTGTTTTTTTTTTTAGGGGGCATTCACACGGAGTAACGCCGGGTGTGTATCACAGCCGTACACGCCGGCGTTACGGCAGACTGCCGAACACTTCCCATTCACTTCAATGGGAGCGCTCGTAACAGCGGCGTTTACGAGTGTACGGCTGTGATACACGCCCGGCGTTACTCCGTGTGAATGCCCCATTAGAGTGAAAGTCCGGAGTGGGTTGAGCAGAAGGGAAAAGTATAAAAGATTGCTTTATATTTTCCATTTCTTTTGCAGCCACTCTTGCAACAAAAAAAGTTTTTCGGCAATATGGGGCCTCAACCTAAAGTAGGAAATATATATAATCACCAGGGTATTCAGGAATATGAATAAATGGACAATACATGCAAATACTTGCCCCTAGGGCAACAATGAGGGAAGTGAGAAAGTGAGTGCTATTAGGAGGTGCATAAGGGCTAGCAAAATTTATGGGGTAAACAGTTAAGGTCACAAAAGATTCACTTTCTGCGCCATTTTAGAATAGTGTGCTTCACCATTACTTGAAATGTCATTCCACATGACGTCTGATGTCAGTGAGCCCGTGGCTTTATCCAGTGGGAGACCATTTCTTTACCTCGACAAGAGACATAGTCACAGGACATGGCATCAGCTAGTTGGAGCCATCAAGCTATTCCTAGGAGACTGCAATGAGCCTCTCCAGTAATACAAGAAAGCAAAAAGTTTCCTTGTTAAACAAGCACGAGTATATTCTGGCAACAGTATCAAAGAGGAAACTCAAAGCAGAAACAAAACCAACACAGAGCTATTACACTAGTGGCTAAATAGCCAAAACCAGATAAGTGGTCACATGTGCGGTATTTTTATTTAAAGTCTGTTTGGGAGCCATATTATATTGTGTGAGGGCCACTGAGGAAACATTATATTGTGTGGGGCACTAAGGGGGTGTTATTCTTGGGGTGGAAGTACTAAGGGAGACCATATGTTATGTATGGGGGCACTAAGGGGGTATTATACTGTGTGGTAGCACTAAGGGAGAATTATATTGTGTATAGGGGCATGAGAGGGTCCCCTGACATAACTTTGCTTGGGGCACCAGGAATGCCAAATCCTCCCCTCACGTGTGAGAAAAAAAGTATTATGAAACCCAGAGTGAGGTCAAAATGTCAGGTATGTTACATAAAGAAGGAAACAGTGATAGAAATAGTCCTGGGTTGACAGTGTGTGAGTAATATTTAAATGTGTGGATTTCAGATCTTTCAGATATACTTTTACCGCCTGTATTAGCTGTAGATAATAGATAAGTACATTTATAGATGGTGAACATCATATTACATTGTTAAGACATCATCATTTAAAGGTAGAATATTTATAGCCTGAAAAAATTCAGATATGATCAGGGGAATTTAGCAATTGCTGTGCCCAGTTTCCCGGCATAGTTTGGCATACATGTGTTTTGTGTCAGCCACGGTTAGTATGGTGAGCAAATTGTATGCCGGGTTTATCATTTGCAACAAATAGTGGAGAATAATCTCTATACAGCAGTGTTACTTTTAAGGATGCGCCCTATAATCCATTGCGCAATATTGTGATAAATTTGGTGCAAATATTTGCAACACAAACTGCAGCAAAACTGACTTAAAAAATTCCTCTAATGATAAATTCTGCCCATTGCTTTTACACTGAGGTCCCAATGTGTATCCCATAAACAAGTGGCTTTCAACCTGTGGTACTTGTGCCCTAAGGGGTACGCTGAGCAGTCTCAGGGGGTACACACCATGTCTTTGGAAGTGGCAGATTTAGTGAGTGCTCAGGTTATGGGCTTCTGGGGATTACTGCCACCCAAACCACTTACCATCTTCAAACACTGAAGCACTGTGGCTGCTCACAAGAGGCAAATGTCAAATGATATTGGGTCAAGGTTAAAAGGGGAGGGTCTCCTCTACCGCAGTGTTCTAAATAGACAAATAGCTTTTAATCTATGATCTGCCGAGTGTAAAGCTGGTTGGAAGCTGATAGACTTTCAGAACTTTTTGTGCATGTCTGCCGGAGGTGCCCCCATAGAGAAAAGGACATGCTTGGCATGTTATGTGCTCCAATTTATCTTCCCCACTTAAAACCGGGAGGAGGATCTGTCTCATGATGGATGACAGATACCACAGTGTCCATTGGGGTACTCAGTTGGAGGTTTTTTCACTTGGGGATACTTGGCTTGAAAAGTTTGAGAAATTCTACTGTAAACTACAATATTATATATCTCTTTATATTATATAGTGGTTTTCCACCTAAGTGAAGTTCTGGTGAATTCAGTAAGTGAAAGATATACCCCTTTATGATACCAGCACTTGCCAAGATCCTACGTGAGATAATACCACTAAGGGTAAGTTTAAACAAGGTTTTTTGGACTGGAACCTGAGGCAGAGGCCGCCTCAGGTTCCGGTCCAAAAAATGGGTAGCTGCGTACTCCGCTCTGGATTAGGCCCAATGAATGGGCCTAGTCCAGAGGAGGGTGCGTCTTCAAGCAGAATTGCAAGGTGAAACGGCCTGAAGAATGAGCATGTCCGTTCTTTTTTCCGGGAGCCGGAACAAGCCAGCAGCCAGAAAAAACTCCTCCATTGATTTCTCCGGGATACGGCCTCAAAATCCTGAACAAAAATCTCTGTGTGAATTTACCCTTTTAGTCTATGTTCACACCATCACTGTTCATCCATTGTACTAATCTCTCAGAGGATCAGAACAGCCGATGCCAGATTGACAGATGAAAACGGAAATCTTCTTGTCATCATCCCTAACTTCAATATTAAAATGAAAAAGAAAGCTCTTTCCATTGGTTTTCAAGATTTTAGATGAAAAAAGGGTAGCATTTTTATTTAAACATTACAGTCAATGATAGTAGATAGAAATGGAAGGCTTTAGCAGTCCAGTGTTGCACTGGGACGTCTACGGCCCACCAGTGGAATTGATTCTAGGGTCCCACCCTAAGGCATGCAAATCATTAAAAAAAAAGTCTCGCCACTTTCTTGGCCCTGCCAGTTTTCTGGTATAAATGAGGCTTGAATTCTTTGCCAGCAAAGAGCAGGGGTGGAGTTCTGTTTCAGCGCATGGACCCTGAAAGATGTACCCCTAATTTATGACAAGGTGGGCACTTCTTTATACATTAGGTGCAAACTCAAGCAGGTGGAAAACATTGTTCTAGATACAACCAGTCCTTATATTTTCTATATTACTCTGAGGTGTTGCAGTCTTTATTGACTATGGTATCTGAAGGATTGTCTTAGTCATTAGAGCAAACACTATCATCGCAGCATAATGGTGGCACAGTGGCTGGCAAGAATAAAACTACAACTCTCAGCAGGTACTGAGGATCTGGGGCTGCTGGGAGTTGTAGTTCTCACACAGTTAACCTGAGATTCCTCTCCATTTTCTGGCCCTCTAGATCCATGCAGCGAAAAGATGAGACAGAACTTTACCCACTGATCAGCCTACGGGTTCCTACACGGTATAACACCCCCTTTCCTGGCTCTCTCATTGTATAAAGTCCCCTTTCCTGGCCCCCACATGGAATGAAGTCCCCATATGGTATAAAGGCCTCTTTACTGAAGCCCACATGCAGGGCCGGAGTTAGGGGAGGGAAAATTGGGCTCCATCACCCAAGAGGGTCCCCAGCTGATCCAAGGCTTTGGACTTTTCAGCTGATGTCAGCTGAACCTGAGATCCATCCAGGCATCTCAGCAATGCATTGAAAACTAAATCGAACCTCCTGTCCTGAAGGGGGTGCCATTTCACAGACTCTACAGTCCTATGAAAAAGTTTGGGCACCCCTATTAATCTTAATCATTTTTAGTTCTAAATATTTTGGTGTTTGCAACAGCCATTTCAGTTTGATATATCTAATAACTGATGGACACAGTAATATTTCAGGATTGAAATGAGGTTTATTGTACTAACATAAAATGTGCAATATGCATTAAACCAAAATATGACCGGTGCAAAAGTATGGGCACCTCAACAGAAAAGTGACATTAATATTTAGTAGATCCTCCTTTTGCAAAGATAACAGCCTCTAGTCGCTTCCTGTAGCTTTTAATCAGTTCCTGGATCCTGGATGAAGGTATTTTGGACCATTCCTCTTTACAGAACAATTCAAGTTCAGTTAAGTTTGATGGTCGCCGAGCATGGACAGCCCGCTTCAAATCATCCCACAGATGTTCAATGATATTCAGGTCTGGGGACTGGGATGGCCATTCCAGAACATTGTAATTGTTCCTCTGCATGAATGCCTGAGGATTTGGAGCGGTGTTTTGGATCATTGTGTTGCTGAAATATCCATCCCCGAAGTAACTTCAACTTCGTCACTGATTCTTGAACGTTATTCTCAAGAATCTGCTGATACTGAGTGGAATCCATGCGACCCTCAACTTTAACAAGATTCCCGGTGTCGGCATTGACCACACAGCCCCAAAGCATGATGAAACCTCCACCAAATTTTACAGTGGGTAGCAAGTGTTTTTCTTGGAATGCTGTTTTTTTTGGACTCCATGCATAACGCCTTTTTGTATGACCAAACAACTCAATCTTTGTTTCATCAGTCCACAGGACCTTCTTCCAAAATGAAGCTGGCTTGTCCAAATGTGCTTTTGCATACCTCAGGCGACTCTGTTTGTGGCGTGCTTGCAGAAACGGCTTCTTTCTCATCAGTCTCCCATACAGCTTCCCCTTGTGCAAAGTGCGCTGTATTGGTGACCGATGCACAGTGACACCATCTGCAGCAAGATGATGCTGCAGCTCTTTGTAGGTGGTCGGTGGATTGTCCTTGACTGTTCTCACCATTCTTCTTCTCTGCCTTTCTGATATTTTTATTTGCTTGCCACTTCTGGGCTTAACAAGAACTGTCCCTGTGGTCTTCCATTTCCTTACTATGTTCCTCACAGTGGAAACTGACAGGTTAAATCTCTGAGACAACTTTTTGTATCCTTCCCCTGAACAACTATGTTGAACAATCTTTGTTTTCAGATCATTTGAGAGCGGGCTGTCCATACTCGGCGACCATCAAACTGAACTGAACTTGAATTGTTTTGTAAAGAGGAATGGTCCAAAATACCTTCATCCAGGATCCAGGAACTGATTAAAAGCTACAGGAAGCGACTAGAGGCTGTTATCTTTGCAAAAGGAGGATGTACTAAATATTAATGTCACTTTTCTGTTGAGGTGCCCATACTTTTGCACCGGTCATATTTTGGTTTAATGCATATTGCACATTTTATGTTAGTACAATAAACCTCATTTCAATCCTGAAATATTACTGTGTCCATCAGTTATTAGATATATCAAACTGAAATGGCTGTTGCAAACACCAAAATATTTAGAACTAAAAATGATTAAGATTAATAGGGGTGCCCAAACTTTTTCATAGGACTGTATGTATGAATGTATCTATATTTGTGTTTCTACATCTATCTGTATGTGTGTGCATGCTAGCGTCTTCATGTACCTGTATGTGTGTGCCTGTATGTATCTGTATTAGTTTGCATGGATGTGTCCGCATGTATCTGTATTTGTTTGCATTCATGTATCTGAATGTATATGCATGTACCTGTTTGTGCCTGCATGTGTGTGCGTGCAGGTTCCTAAATGTACATACCAATGTTAAATTATGCAATAAATATCATGGCAACAATTGCTACCCCTCCCTCTTACAGACACATATATGTGTATACCTCTGTAGAGTATATATAGTGTGTGTGTATAGATAGAAAAATGTAAATGTATCCTTGTTACCCTCCACAGTTATTGGATAACATTATACCTCCAGCTCAGGGTAAATATCATTCAGAAAAATCCAGACAGACTTCACATGATCTTTCGATGTTAGCGGCCTATAGAATCATTGTTCTCCGGCATCACATCATATCACTCAGGGCTGTGGTGTCAGCAAACAATGAAAATACAAGGAGGAGGAACATGTTCCCCCTGCATGTGGCTCTTCAACCACCGTAGTAATAGGACAGTGTGAACAAGTGCTGACCACTCATCAACTCTTGTTCAAAAAAATCTTTTAGCCTTATAGGACCCTTAGTGTGTGGACGCCTTTTATGACTATTATTTATATTCTGTTCTTTTATGTTCTGAATATTGAATAACTATGAGGCGATAAACTTGGTCATGCTGTGGCAGTATTATAGTGATATTGTATCATTAGTGATATTACTGTTTGTATAGTCTATCTTGTTCAGAAACAGTATGAAGATGATATTTAGGGATGAACAATCCATCAAGTAATGAGCTGGGTTTGTACTAACGCAATATTTTGGAGGTTCTCCATACACAAATTGTTTCCTTTTAGGATGCAGAGTGCAATAATAATCAATCGTTAAAAAAAGCAATAGAGTAATGTACTGCTGATACTCACCTTTCCTCCCCTCTCTGGGGCCCCGCCATGGCGTCCAGTCTTTTTTTTACTGGAGTTCTTTAGCCTCCTCCGGCCATCATCAGCCTTGGGAGATCTCTGAGGCCTATGATAGGTCTTCATTGGTACCCTGGGCAAGTCATGCTGCCATGCTGTTTTTGCCAAAACATGTTAATATTGGTGTACCCCACATCAAAGGCCTCAGCTGTACCTTGGAGTCGCTGACATCATCCAGGAGGCTTGGAAGGAAGACTTGACACCACAGCCCTGGAGAGGTGAGAAAAGGTGAGTAAGAGCGGAAAACGCATGGACCCCATTATAATCTGTGGGGTTTTATGCACAAATACAGTACAAAAACCCAGTTCAGTTCATAAATATGGTACCACTATTGAACACAGAGCTTGAATACTGTAAGATAAATATCCACGAAACATGTGGAGAGAAAAGTACTTCATGAACTACTTTCCTCTCTGCATGATTTGTGCACACACCATGCAGAAAACACACAGACCCATTAAGGTCCATGGGGTTTGTGTACTTTCATAAACTCACCACTTGTCAATGTGTTCACTATTCCGTTCGGGGGGTCCCAGGCCTAAGGAGGGGTTTGAGAAGGCAAGGGTGCTTTATTTTTTATATATTGTAGGATATATTAGAAAGCCTGTTGAAGAGAAGCACATTGAAGCACCACTGAAAAGCACAACATGAAAAACTCCAAATCTAGATGTTGCCACATTTACAAATACCAACAAAATCCACGAATCATAACTCTGTGTGTAGAGATAATTATATGTGCCTATAGACTAACAGCGAACATCTGGCCACAGTGTCTTTGGCTTTGAGAAAAGCTCTAACATGATGTGTGTTGATCTGGCCTAGGGGTATATTCACACATGGCAGATTAAAAGTCCTGATTGTCTGGTTTCTGTTTTTTTCAGATGAAAATATAATGCCAACTAAGTTCTCTTTTTTCCAACTACAAAAATGAAAACCAAACAGAAGGGACCATTAATTTTAATTCATCGCTGAAATGAATCAGGATGGATCAAAAATAAGTTTTCTGTCTATTGTTCTGATCTTCTGACATATCAGAACATGGACAGGCCGTGTCCATGTCAATGTAGCCTGATTTATTTGTTTAATACCAATTTGTGAGGTCACAACAGTGAAATAAGACCAGGATACCGGAAGGTAGCACAGTTGTGATGTCAGTGCAGCTTATGTGATGTCACACACAAACACATTTCAGCGTACTTCCTGTGTGAAACCTACTTGTGATGTCACAATTGTTCACTTCATTTCAACGCATGTAATGTTATGTCACAGAAGCTTAAAGAGGTATTTCTTTTTTCATGACTTAATTTATTAGTTTAGAAAACAGAATATCACACATCTTACGTTGGGTTCACACCTGCGTTCAGGGTCTCCGTTCTATGGTTTCCGTCTTCTGCATGCCAGAAGACGGAAACCATAGACCGGGTCCGGCCGTGAGCGGCGGTGAGCGTTTTAGGCTCTCCGCCGCGAAACCGGATTTTTTTTATCCGGACACAGAGTACTGCATGTCCGACTCTGTGTCCGGATTATAAAACCCGGTTTTGCGGCGGAGAGCGCAAAACGCTCACCGCCGCTCACGGCCGGACAGCTTTCTCACCCATTCAAATGAATGGGTGAGAGAGACTCCTGCAGGTTTCCGTCTCCTGCCTCTGTTTTAGGCAGGAAACGGAAACCTCAAGTACGGATACCTGGGCGCAGATGTGAACGAGCCCTTAGTTACATCAGTGCAGTCAGTAGTCTGCGCCTACAGAAAAAAGGTATGGTTCGTATTTATCCTGTGAAATGAATCCATAGAACTAAATAGGGCTAAATATGCATACCTTCCAACTGTCCCGGATTCAGTGGGACAGTCCTAGATTACAGGTTTTGTCCCAGTCGTTTGGAGGTATTTCCTGGCTATAACTCATCTATGTCCACCAGAGATGAAGAATAGTGAAGCATTTGTCCCCTTTATCTGACCCAGAGATTAGTAGGCGCAATGTGATGATGTCACTTACATCGCACCTACAGCTCCCCGAAGCCTCCAGGAGCAGAGACTTCAGAAAGAACAGCAGGGGAATGAGGAAAGGTGAGTATTAGTGTTTTATTGTGTTTGGTTGGTATCTGTGGGGGCAGCTGGAGGGGGATACTAAACTACAGAGGTACCTGGAGTGGGACTTTAAACTGGGGCAACTGGAGGGGGGGGGACGTTAAACTGGGAGCACCTGGAAGGGGATATTAAACTGGGGACAACCATAGTGGGACTTTAAACTGTGGAGGTAGCTGGAGGGGGACATTAAACTGGGGAAGCACCAGCAGAGGGATTTTTTACTGTGGGGGCAATTGGAGGGAACAATATAATGTGGGGGCATGCCATGTTAGGGTGACTCTAGGGCAGTATACTGTGTGGGGACACAAATAAATGGATGGGAATTGGTGGAGTCAAAGTAGAAGTGGGTGGGGCTAAATGTGTAGCACACGTCATGTGACTCCTGTAGTTCTGTTATTCTGCAGGAGACGTATTAGTAGTATAGTATAGTTTAGAGTAGTATAATACTAGTATATTGAGGAGCAGACCACAAACAGTATTACTACAGCATCTTCTCATCATGTCTGTAGAGGAAGTCTTCCTCTGTGCCTCTATTTAGTTCTATGTTGTTTACTATTAGGGAGCATTCACACGGTGTTACATGCCGCGAGATTTGGCACGTAGACGCCACGTGACCCTTTGCGTGCCGTACACGCTCCCATTCATTTCAATGGGAGCGGGGAGCGTATGCGCCGCGCTAGTTTGCGGCCGTGAATAAATGCACGGCCGCAAACTAGCGCGGCGCATACGCTCCCCGCTCCCATTGAACTCAATGGGAGCGTGTACGGCACGCAAAGGGTCACGCGGCGTCTACGTGCCAAATCTCGCGGCACGTAACACCGTGTGAATGCTCCCTTAACTTTATTAACAAAATGACAACCTACAGAAAGACAGCCATATAAATACTCACAGTGAGGCTCAGTTATAATAAAGGTCTGTAGTCCTATTTAGGTAAATGCCCCTTTACCAGACTAAAACCAACCTGTGGTCTAAAGACCAGGCAGAAAGCTCTACAGACACAATGGTGCAGTAACAAATTCAGACAGACACATCGGTGGCTGGAAAAGTCAACTTTGTTTCAGAGGATTCACAAGCAGGCCCAATACTTGATGGTTACTGAGGTTCTGACAATGAGAGGTTCTTACTTGACAGCTGACCAATACCTCAGTCCTGGGCAATACAATACTCCTCAACACTCCTCAGTCTGCAGAAGTTATAATGTCTCCCAGAAACAGCTTCCTGTAAGGCTACATGTACAGGGCTGTGATTAAACTGGATAGAGAGCACATGTATGACATCCATGTGCTGCCCATGGCTCCATTGCACTATTCACTACTGTAAGTGAGCACAGGTTACAAAAGAGACAGCTATAAGACCTGTTCAGAGTTTTGCCCCAGACTCACGGCGCATACATGGGCCCATGATAATACAAAATAATGTGTATGGCTATGGAAAAGAATGGTTCAGTGTGCAGTCCTTTCATTTGAGCAATCCCTTGCTCCACGCTGTGGCTCATTACTCAGTAATAATTCTCCAGCTCCGCTGTGGCCCTCTCTCTCTCTCAGGAGCCCTTTCTCTGCTCCACTGTGGTTGTAAGTAAGCCCTGGAGCGGTGCCTGTGCTGACTGGCAGCTCAGCTCTTCTGTGTTTTCTTGTCAAGGTCTTTCCCTGGAGGAATCAGAGGTCATGGACACAAACCTATAACATAGCCCAACACAGTGTAGAACTAGGCAGCTGCATATCAATGTAGGTAACAACTGTACAATTATCTGCAAAAAAAAAAAAAAACACAGCAAAAGAAAGGTTAATCAGGGATCATGGAACATGTTAAGCAGAAAGCACATAACCCACCTAACAATAGGAACATACAATAACACACACATTATGAAGGAGCATTACTACTGGAGCACTGTGATAGAGTGATACATGTCCTATAGCCGGGTGCTACCATTACAGAAGGGGATGACTGTCAATTTAAAGGTATACTTACATATAATCCAACTAATAGTGTCAAGAATGTCTCTTCATTTCAGACAGGGCTCCCTACACACTGTATAGTATGGAGGAATTCCCCCTAGGAAATCGAGAGAGATTATTATTACCTACCTGAACCCACCGGTGATGTTACAGTACTTTACATGATTATAACACACAGTGATGTCATAGCAGCTTATCTAATAGAAACACACAGTGATGTCATAGCAGCTTATCTAATAGAAACACACAGTGATGTCATAGCAGTTTAACTAATAGAAACAAACAGTGATATTACAACTTATTTAAAAGTACAGTTGTGATGTCATAGTAGCATCCCTGTAACCATACTTGTGATGTCACACAATAGTACCTGTTCGAAATAGGTACATGTTTTTTACAGTAGCTTAAAGAGACCTTGTCACCATAAAAATGCAGTCTAATCTGCAGGCAGCTTGTTATAGAGCAGGGGGAGGTGAGCAGATTGGTGTATAGTTTTGTGTCGAAAAGATTCATTATCTTCCGTCATTTATTCATTTATTTCTCTGTTCTTTCTATGCTTGGTAGGAGTAATAGAGTCCAGTGGGCGGTCCTAGCAGTGATTGTGCATACAGAGATAACTGTTAATCAATGTTAGGTCCACCCACTGGACTCAATTTCTTCTTCTAGAGAGAGACATAAATAGATAAATGACAGGTTATACTGAAGCTTTGCTAGAACTAGCAGTATATATCCATCTGCTCCTGCTTATAACATTGTGCCTGCAGATTATACAGCATTTTCATGGTGGCAAGTTCCTAAAACCTACCTGTGTTGTCATAGTGACTCATCTGCCTGAAACCCACTTGTGATGTCACAGTAATTTACATGATTAAACCCCCCTGTGATGTCATAGTAGCTTACTGATACAAATACTATTGCAATATCACACCCACTATACTAACTGCACCTCATGTGACCTGGCAAAGCTGCTGATCTGGTAGAAACACATTTGTGGTAGTGCAGTCCCTTATCAGACTGTACTATCTGAAAACTCCATAGACTATAATGGGTCCCACTGGGTGTCCGTCATGTTTCTGCTATTTTTATGCTGAAACCGGTGGAGAGAAAAGTCCTCTATGCAGGTTGTGCAAATGTGTACCTAGCCCTATTCAAATCAATGCAAAGAATATATCACATGAGGGCTTTTTAAGTTAGTTTTCTAGAGGCTTCATGGCCATAATTTGTGCCAAATGTTTCAAAAGTTACATGATACATTTATTGCATCTTTAAAGGGGTTATCCAGTTTCTGAACACTGATGGCCAATGCTTAGATTAAGTAATCGATATTACATCTGTGAGGATCCAACCTCGACAACCCCTTAGATCTGCTACTCCAGGACAGCGTGACTCCCCGTAAAGTTTACATACTGGTAGCCATGCGGCTAATTTGACGTATGATTTGTAGCCACGGGTTTTCGTACTGCACCATTGCAGTCTATAGGGCAGTGCTTCAGTACCAAAACCTGCTGGTACAAGTTGTACAAGTGAGCAGCGCGGCTCCCTGCATGTAAACATTACTTTGTGGGGTCTTTAGGGGTCCCGGATGTAGAACCTTTACAGATCTAATCTTGATGACCTCTCTTAAAGAGGACCTTTCATGGTTCGGGGCACAGGCAGTTCTATATACTGCTGGAAAGCCGAGAGTGCGCTGAATTCAATGCACTGTTGGCTTTCCCGATCTGTGCCCTGGGTAAAGAGCTGTTGTTCCCGGTCCCGGTAGTCTGTCAGGAACGTCCTTCTCCACATCAGCGCCTATCATGCTGTACAGTGTGAGCGGGGAGGAACGCCCCCTCCCTCTGCTCACAGTACTGGTCCATAGACGAGTATTATCAGGAGGGGAGGGGGCGTTCCTCCCTGTTCACACTGTACAGTGTGATAGGCGCTGCTTTGAAGAAGGATGTAGCTGACAGACTGTCAGGAACGCCCTTCTGACTGTAAAGAGCTACGGTACCGGGACCGAAAGCTCTTTACCCGGGGAACAGATCGGGAAAGCCAACAGTGCGCTGAATTCAGAAAACCAAGAAAGGTGCTCTTTAAGGATAGGCCACCAAAAAATAGAAATTGGATAGTCTCTTTAAGTCTAAGGGCAGCAATACACATTAAATTTCACATTAGACTTTGTTCATATGACTGATCCCACACCATCATTTATATCTAAACTGAGCGATCAAGGTGCAGTGCGTCTGCAGCAGATGGCTGATGTTCGGCCAAAAGCAGCCAGCCATGCCCAACACTGGTATTTCTGGCCAATGTCAACAATATCCAGTACAGCAGATTTGTTTTCTGCAGACTAAAGCCGAAAACATTCATCTACATGGTGAATTGCTGGATGTTTGTCCATAATGGCCAAATTTTTGACTGTTTCAGGTCACAGAGATCTAGTAATTGTGTCTAGCTTTACACATCTTTGTACGACATCCTTCACTGGAGTGAGATTGCAACAAATTTTGCAAATTTTTAAAAAGCACATTTCATGAATCTAGTGTGCAAACAGCTAGACACTCACTTTCCGATCCCGATTGCAAAAATAAAGTGATTGGTGTAAAAAGGCAAAATGACAGTTTTTGAACATATTTTAGCAGCTCAAAAGGTCACAAATCTCTGCTTTGATGCCTCAGAATTCTGAAGTGCAGGGTATGATAAATTCCCCTTCAATGTGACAGGGGAAATCACACAAAGACACTCCGCATGGTCTATTTTTGACAGACTGTTGCTAGGAGATGCTCTAAAAATTGCATATGTGCAGTCATGTGACCTGTGTCAGTGGGTTGCATCAATATAGCACCTATTGCGTTTTTTAAAATTCATATGCATGCATGTCATATGGATGGAAAACCATGTACACGCAGCAAACAGACAAGAAACAAACACAGATATGTGAAAATGGCCTAATGGACAAGGCATGAACTTAAATGGTCACTAGTTTTTCAGACAACTTAAATTCACTTAATAGAGCTTGTGATTTTGGGCCAAAATGTAAATTACTTTATTTAAAAATGTTGCTGTCTTATGCCTGAAAAACCTTTCTAAAGTTCCTGCCACTAGGTGTCTCCCTTCCTGGTAATTTTCTGTTCACTCCCTGTTACTAGGGAAGTCCCCTCTTTAGAAACCAAAAGGCTCAACACAGTGAGTGGAGGGGAAGTGGCAGGTCTCTCTACACAGGCTCTGCATGTCTGTACACAGTGTTTCTTCCCTGTACATTGCACAGAGAGGAGTCTGCAGTGTCTCACTTCCGACAATTAGTGTATGTACCGCTATCTACTTCTGACTTGCCACTTGTGTTATTGCTGATGGGATGTTAGCCGTAGGTAGCACATAGCTTTCCTGAACTTTTTAGCTGCATCACAACCTGCAGTCCAATATCCCTGGATCTCCTACAGTGGGGAAAAAAGTATTTAGCCAGCCACCAATTGTGCAAGTTCTCCCACTTAAAAAGATGACTTACAGAAAACGTTTGACCTTTGACATTGCCAATAAAGTTTGAGATGAACTTTTGTTATTGATCAAATACTTATTTTCCACCATAATTTGTAAATAAATTCTATCCATATCAGACAATGTGATTTTCAGGATTTGTTTTCTCATTTTGTCTCCAATAGTTGAGGTCTACCCATGATGTCAATTACAGGCCGACCTCATGTTCTTAAGTGGGAGAACTTGCACAATTGGTGAATGATTAAATACTTTTTTCCCCACTGTATATTATGTTCTCTCTGGCTCTGTATTGTACATGCCCCCTGCCTGAGACAAATGCAAAAAGTGCTGCAGCTATAATGGAGCTTTTAGCAGGCAGCATAGAAACTGATAGGACACCATGTATGAAAGCTTATATATCCAGAGAACAGATTGCTCAAGACCTTGCAAATACACAGTCCAGTCACATTAATGTGACCACCTGTCAAGATCCAGAATAACCACCTTTTGCAGAGCGGACCGCTGCGAGACGTGCAGGAAGAGAGGGGATGTTGTGATGATGTTCATTGGGATGTTGAGCCATGCCGACTCCAGTGCTGTATCCATTTGCGCT
The DNA here is from genome assembly GCF_031893055.1 of Leptodactylus fuscus. Taxonomy (NCBI): domain Eukaryota; kingdom Metazoa; phylum Chordata; class Amphibia; order Anura; family Leptodactylidae; genus Leptodactylus; species Leptodactylus fuscus. The sequence continues at coordinate 231,750,171 of NC_134266.1, forward strand.
AGGTTACGCGGTTGAGCATCCTTGACGTGAACAACCTGATCGAGGTGGTCCCACAGATTCTCGATTGGGTTCAAGTCTTAGGATTTTGCTGGCCGAGGAAGTATGGTAAACTCATCCTGGTGCTCCTTGAACCACGCACGTACATTGCGAGCTTTATGACATGTCGCATTGTCCTGCTGGTAGATGCCATCATCCTGAGGAAAAACAATTCACATGTAGGGGTGAACATGTTCCGCAAGGATAGATGCATACTTGTGTTAATCCATCATGCCTTCCACAATGATGAGTTCATCCAGATGGCTGATGACACGTGCCTTCTGCCATTGGTTATTTAACGTTGACGTCAAAAGTAGGCGGTGGTCACATTAATATGACTGGACTGTGTATTTCAACTTTTAATTATATCTATAAACCCTAATATGTTATGTAACCAAGAGAAAGAATCAACATTATTGGGGGGAGTTTGCTTCAGGGGTCCTGTGTGATCAGGAATACAAAAGGGGACCCAGGAGCAGGAATCTTGTGGAAAGATCAATAATGTTTTTCAGTGTGACTGGACAAAAGTAATTACCAGACTGGCCCCACAGAGGATCAGAGGATCTTCTGGTGGACTCCTAGTAAAACATGGCCCCCAAAAGTCTATATCTCATGGGTTAATTCACAAAAAGCAATTCATTAGCTCTCATTGATGTTATGTGTCGTATGTGTGTTGTATGATAACAACAAAGACTACAAATCAATGAAAAGTGCACATATTTAGCATAGTTGTAGGGTAGACCCAAGAGTCATTTCCTCTGAAGGGCCCCAACCCCAGTCCGACACTAGTAACCACAAGTGTCTAGACCTTGCTCATGCTCTTTACACATACCAAAACAAAACGTAAAGGTAGACTATACCCTTCACATTTAATATTATATACATTCACAGCAGGGCACCAACTGAGGGAACAAGTGCTCTTGTCTCAGCTGCCTGGACTTTAGTGTCAGCTGTACATTTGCAGGCAAAGCACATTTTCCCTGATTTGTATATGAATAAAACAGGAATTTACATGTAAATGGCGCTTCAATGTTGAAAAACAGAGTCATACTTGGAAACTGCAGAATCCCCTCTACAAGGTATTGGGATTAGATTTACAACCAATTTCCTACTGTCAGCCTCCACATGTGTGTTTATATTAATAATGGAATGAAACTACAGGTATGTCCACACCTATGGAATTGTAGATATATCCAAACCTATCGGTACATATGTTTGAGAAGGAATATGACTTCTACTGAAGTACATGTGTTTGCGAAATATATATTTAAACCTTGAAGGGAAAAAACGTTTCTTCTCCTCTTAAGAAGAAAAAACAGTAAAATTCTTTGACCAGATTCTAACCATATGCAGCTGTATACCGAGGGGGTAATCCTTATGATGGATCTATGTAATGAATCGCACTGTTACATCCCTACATTATACATGACTGTGTATATAGGTAGAAGCCCTTTACTATACGCATTCAATTTCATACAGAAGCAGACAATTTTCTTGTTAAATTCTGTGTCAGTGGAACAATGGGCAAAATCAAAAACAGCAGGGAAACGCCACAAACCCAAATGCAATGTGCACTTACAACTTTATCCTTTCTTATTGACTAGCGGCTGCATTGTTTTCGGCTAAAAATAACCACCAATAAAATTGGTATAAAAATAGACATGCATGCTTTATAATAAGTCTTTGATTAAGGCCCCACGTAGCGAGCTGCAGCCAAAAATCGGGGGGGGGGGGGGGGGGGTCTCGCAGTGCTTTTCACAGCATACTGTATAATTGACATGTTGCGATTCACAAAATTCGCATTTCTGCTGCAGGTTTTTTTCTGCAATGTATGGATGGCATCACCCAGAATCCCATCTACTTTGCATGTAATGTAATATGCAGCGACCAAAACACTGAGTATTCGCAATGTGGGGTCCTGGCCTTAAACTGGCCGTGCACATGAGATGTTTATCTGCAGATCAATGGTTCCAGTTTACTATTTATAACCACAGACTCAGCAGATTTCACCAAATTTTCTGAATTGGTTTAAAGTTTTACAGATATCTGGGCATCACGGTGGTTAGCCGTACGACACTACAGTCCTGGTTTCAGATCCCACCACTAATCAATATTTGCAAGGAGTTTGTAAGTTCTTTCCATTTTTGGTGGGTTTCCTCCAGGTACTCTGGTTTCCATCCACACTCCAAAGATATACTGATAGGGAATGTGGTTTGTGAACCCTGTATGGAACAGTGACCACAGTATCTGTAAAAGTGACGCAGGATATGATGGCGCTATACGTATACGCAAAATAAATAATATCTTATGTGTATGACCAGTTTAACTTTATTCTGCAATTAAACTAACACAAATGAACATTGCAAACTGTCAATTGAAGTTCCTTTACTAATATTATTGCTCTGGTCGCTGCAGTAAGATATGGCAGCCAGTTTATAAAACAGCATTTTTGCAGTGTTTTATCAAAACGCTGCGACTTGGCTGTTAGACAACAGGACATTTAATGAGTCCATGATGTTTTTTTCAAAATGCGACGTGCTCTAGGAATGGTAAATTCCCATATACTTCTCTATGTGAAGTAAAAACGAGACCAAAGGATGCTGCCACAAATAAGAAATACTTAAAAAATGCATGAATACTACGGTGTTTTTTATAAACCCAAATAAACTGCAACATAAAATTGCACCTAAAGGAAATCTAAAACCACGCCGCACTTACCGTACACGAACATTGGACTAACCTCAGCCTGAAGCAGGTGATATTCAATAACCATCAGATTTATAATATATATATGTATCTGAAATATTAAATAAAATAAGAAGTTGCATGAGATCCATAGAAATATTATTATCATAAGAGAATTCTAGTCAAGTCTTAATGTGGCTTCTTCCGAGCTGTAGAAGTACCAGCTATATACCTATGTATGTTTATAGGACAGTAACTGACTGCTGCACCCTGTAAAGACTGTCTGCAAAGAAAATAGGTAAGTAACAACAATAATAACATAGTAATAGTACAAGGGAAAGAGGGGAGACAGATCTAGAAAGGTAAAAAAGAATGGGAGGTAAACTGGACAATAAGTAGGGAAGGAGGTGAGATAGAGAAGACAATGAGAGCGACAGTGCCTGGCTGCTGTACTCTGCTGTCATAAAAGGCTTCGGAATAAAACTGTTTAATAGTAAAAAGACAATAAAATAATTAAAAAGAGATAAAAGAGGCTTCTGTTACATGTTATACATGTGTATGTAATAATAATAGTTATAGCTGCTATTATTAATATGACTACCTCACCCCAGTCTAGTGACCGCTGGGTTCCCATCTCCAGGACATGTGACATTCAGAGTTCTGTATAAACCAGAGGATCCCTCTATGCTGGCTAAGATCTGGAGCTCACACTGATGTGTTTAATCTTTCCTTAAAAACTGAACTGATGGTTCGATTAATTCAAGTCTGGATATGATTTATCAGGGAAGATAAGGTGGAAAGATGTATAACAGAAATATAATCCAAAATATAACACAATGTATCCGTATTGTGAAATTCGGAATTATAATTAAGCAATATATAGTTTTTATTTCTTGTAAGTATATATAGTAGTAGTAATATTAGAAATATTAGCAGCAATTATAATAATAGGACTTGTATTAATATCAGTAGTGGTATGGGGTCAGTAGTCAGTAGGGGTATGTTATTATTAGTTGTTGTAGTAGTAGTATCTATATTATTAATAGTAATATACTAAGTAGTTGTAGTATATGTAATATTAGTAGTTATAATATTAATAGTAATATTATTATAAGGAGTAGTAGTAGTTTTCATTTTTTAAAGTAATAAGTCAATGTAAGTGAATGGAAACACTTAAGCATGCCATCAATATAGTTTTAAATATTTTTAGTAATATATATATATATAAAGAAATAAATAAATAATATATATATATATTAAAATATATATATATATATATATATATATTACAACAACATTATTAGTTTAGCATCATTGTATAATTTACATTTACACCCTGGACTAAATCTTAAAATATTATGGCGACTCAGGATATTATTTGTTTAATGAATACCAAAATCAGAAAATAAAAAAACTATATCATGGGTTATATTCGGTAGTAAATGCAGACGCTGCAGTTGGTGATTAAAACCTGGGAATGTGAACAATGCAGAACTGGGTGATTCCTCTATGATCATTTTATCTTTATTTTTTCCATCTAATTTATTTCCTATATGTGGCTGTTTACGTGAAACTGTCTTATCTAAAGCTTTACTTCAATATGAAAAAAATAGAATAATGACTAGACATTAACAAAGAAAATATATATATACCGGAATTTAATGCAAAGCAACTAAAGCAAAGGATTGAATGTAAGGCAATAGTTCTGGAGCTATCTCATCTTCTCTTCTGCTGCTGTCGTCTAATCTGTATACAGCATATTGTACATTTCTGTGGCAGTAAAGTATAGGCTGCAATGGCCTTGAGATGTAATGCTATTTTAATTATTTTGCTTCCAAATTTATAGAAAGGGCGGGTTTCACCTGATGTGTCATTTAGGTTTATGGTAAGTCAGTAAATTCCCTGCCGCCTCATTGCAGAGGTTATAAGACTCTGCTCCTCATTTTAGGCTGTACTCCTTAATCACAAATTCCAAATCTTAGAAATGACTTCCCCATTCATTGTGTCCTTAGGTTTATCCAAGGTGATGGCAAGAAAAGACAAGTCTGATAGAAAGGAACCTCTCCAGGTCTCTCTAGTCATACAGCATATTAACAGCTCATTACAGATATCCATTGTGCTTGAATCATAATGTATTCCTGTAATACAGTATTTACCCTAAAGATACATAGGCAGCAGCTACCAGTGTTTCCCTAACATGAGACTGCTGATACTTCTAGTTCTACAGCAGTTCTACATGAACTAATAGTTACTAACAGTTACTCATCGTGACACTAGGATTCTCCAAAGCAGGAGCCTTTACTTCTTCCTAGAAGTTCCTGGGAGTTTCCGTCCAAGTCATTGTGTGTCAGGACTCAGGTATTTGTATCAAAGAAGTTTACACAGTCTAACCTCCCTCCACCGACCAGAATCATCACTTTCTAGGAGATTTCTATGTATCCTTTAATTCCATTCATGTGGTTGATCACAGTCATTCGTGACACAGCAAAGATTACAGGTGTAGGATGTAGGCGCAGTATATGGATTGCTCTGTGTATATAGTTGTTCGATGTCATGGAGAAGAATCACCAAGCTCTATATTATCCACATTCCCAGGTTTTAATCACCTACTGAAGCATCTACATTCACTACTGAACATAACCGGTTACAAACTTCTTTTTATTTTATGATTTTGTTATTTATGAAACAAATGCTACATAATATCCAAAATCCTCATCATTCTATTTAGTCGTCTTTATTTTTTTTTAGCTTTATTATGTCATTTACATTTATACCCTGAACTAAATATTTAAGTATTATGAAGACTTAATACTTAAATATTTAGTTTAGGGTATAAATGTAAGTGACATAATGAAGGTAAAAAAATTATGTTGTTGTATAATATTTACATAGAAGAACATGTCTTCAGTTCCGTAATACCTGGTTTAAAAAATACTAAAATACTACAAGTGCTAATAATATTACTACTACTACTAACTAGTGTCCTACTAATATTGCAAATACTACAATTACCTATTATATTACTAATAATATCAATACTACTGCAACAAATAATAAGAACATACAACTCCGACTAATAGTATTACTACTACTGATATTATTACTACTGATATTATTATTACTACTGATATTATTATTTCTAATATAAATGGTTACAAGAAATAAAAATATATATTGCTTAATTAGAATTCCTAATTTAACAATAAGGATACATTCTGTTATTTTTGTATAATTTGGAATATATTCTAATATAAAATCTAAAATACATCTTTCCACTTTATCACATCCAGGACTGTAGCTAGTATTGGAGAACATCTCATTCACACCATTAATGGAACCAACAGTTTAAAGACAGATTAAAAACCTAAAGCCTCATTGCGAGCTCCAGTTATTGCCCAGCAAAGAGAGATCCTTTGGTTTATACCAATCCCTAAAAGTTGTTTGCCCTGCAGTTTACTAGAATGGGATAGTATACGGTGTATACTGCTCCGTCAGAGGAGACTTGTGCTGCAACTGTGGCTTCACACATGTAAGTATGCAGAGACAGTCAGGGGTTCTCATCATAGTCTTATAGCAAGAGGACATTGGCGGTCCTTTATAAAATTAGATAGTACGATATAATGTCCATGATGACATGATCCACTGTAGTAGTAATAATAGCAATTATAATTATTATTATTACTTATATATTGTAACCTGTAACATAGCAATCCTTTAACGAAACAATGTTTTTAACTCTTTCCTACATTATATTATTTTTAACCTTATTTTATTGTATTTTTAAACCATTTTATTCTGACCCTCTTTTTTCCTAAATGATGAAAAAATATTTCTATCCTTTTTTGTCTTTCTAGATTTGTCTCTTTCTCCTCTGTTCTTTCTATCTCACTCATCTTTCCTTCTTTATTTTTCTGTCTCTATTTTTAATATCTCTCACTTAACTTCTCTCTTCCCCTAATTTTTATTTTTTATTTTTTTTATTTTTTGCAAACAGTCTACTGCCATGACAGGGTAAATCAGTCCGTTACTGTCATACAAACAAGCATAGGCGAATATAAAGCTGGCATTTCCTCCGTTTTCTATATAGATTTCACACAACTTCTCATTTTCCTTAATATTTCAAGTGCAGAAACGATACACAGACAAACATTTCTCAATGCGATTGATATTGAAGATCACCCGCTGGTCCTACACATAAGAATAACAGCAGATGCTACTATGGTGTTTTTGGATGCTGCGGAAACAGAGTGGAAAAAAATGCAGGATTTTACAGCACCAGCAAAGGGAATGAGATTCAATTCAATCTCATCCACACAATATGAGGAAAAGAGCTGCAGAAAAGCGGTGTCTTTGAGAAACACAGCATGTTCATTTTAGCTGCGGAATTTCAAACATATATTTAGTATATATTGAACGGGGGAGGGGAAACAGAAAAATGCTTCAAAAAATCACTAACAAACGCTGCAGAAAAAATGCAACGTGTTTATTTAGCTGCATTATACTATGTGGGGCTTTGACCTTAGGCATATACTGTATTTATGGGTCAGTCTTGTAGCAGGTAGCTAGGATACAAAGGTATAAGCAGATATAAGGCTAATATTTTTGCAAGGATTCTTCCTCACTAGCATTTCTCACAGTATGTTTTTGTGAAATCGACTGATCAATCCCCAAATCCAACTCTGAGTGTCAAACTCCTTTGTAACTGCAAAAATACCAACTTTGTTCTACTCTTTCTAATCAGACAACTTGGTCACGTCTTGTGCGGTTGTAGAATATCCTGCATATATGTTTTCAGGGTGTACTGTGTTATTTTTCCTCTCCTACATCATATGCATTGCTTTTCACCATTTTCTATACACACAGCTCTAAAGGCAGTCCCACAAAGATACTGAGAATGAAAAGGACCCATTCAGCTGAAATGTAGCATGGGTGAATAAAGGATCCAGTATGTTTTATACCAATCCCCGGAGTGCTGCCTCCTTTAGATACAAAGATAAGTTTCTCCTTTCTTTTATGTATTTAGTTGTTATTTATAGTCCTCTCCATTTCTTATTTCTCTTCCCTTGCCCCTTCTTTCAGTTATTGTATCGTCATATGTTCTATGTAATACGGAATAAAACCAGGAAAAGGGGTTCTCTTCTTACAAGGCAGCTTTGAGGATCTGTTATTTCCACCTTAGTGTCTTTTCCAGATTTCCTGGAGTAGTAGTATGTTGTCACTCATACTGTAAAATATCTGTGTCACAGTGACTGACAGCCTGGCGCAAAGCCTATGATGGGGGTTGAGTATATGGAATTTTTCCCTTATCCAGCTGCACTCATACCCATACTATATGTGTTTGTGCGAGCAGCTGCCTTACAACACTACTTGTACAGCTAAATCAGTATGATCAGCTCAGCATGAAATATTAAACTACCCTGAAATCCTCCCCTGCTCAGCCAGCAAAAAATAGCCACATGAAATGGACTGCCTGGCCCAAGCATTGCCTGCATTAATAGGGTCACTGTCACATAAATCTGTAGTAATGAGAATTATTTTACATGTCTGTCAACAGCTCAGTACAGCTAATATAACATCATATTAATCTAATCTCCTAGTTATTTCCCCGACAGAAGTCCAACTAACTCAATAACAATCACAGAAATAGACAACCTGTGTACAGAAGGTCCATAGCAAAGCATAGAAACCCTCTACTGCTCTACATCGGGGACTATTTATATCAAGGGGTTGTCTCATTGCTATGGGTCCCACTGCTGATACTCCCACCAACTAGGGGTTTCTTGCCTCCCATTTGAAGTAAGTGGTGCTCATGTGTGCATGTAGAGGTAAACTTTGCGAAAACGCAATGAAAAACACTGTGGGAATAAATTGTATGTGTTTTCTGCAGCAGTTTTTTGTTGCATTTCATTACATGGGGCCTTAGGACTTTTTAAGATCCATGGACAGCCGAGAACCCACATGGATCAGCTATTTGAAGGGCTCTCTAAGTGCTGCTTCTGCTTCACAGGTCATGTGACTTCACATTCAGGTCACATGGCCTGATCGCAACTCAGAGCTGCAATACCAAGCGCGATGGTTCAAATGTACAGTGATGGGTTTGGTAAGGACTCTTCAAATATCTGATAGGTCAACAATTCATCCTGGAAAAGCCCTTTAAAGTCTATAGGAGTAGAAAACCAAGACAACCAAGAACCATAGAAATCTAATAGAGTAGCCAACAAGACCACTGTTTATTGATCAATGGGGGATCCAGAGTTGGACCCCCCAACAACACAACACCCTTTTAAGCTGTTAGTATACATGAATGAATTTACAGTGTGGTCCTCATCTGCATTCTAACTGAATATACTTACTTAGGTTTTTGAGAAGCATGCAGGTTGAGATTAAGGCCCCACATACCGAGCCATAGCCAAAAATACGCTACAGAAAAGACCACAGTAGAAACGTAACATTTTATTCTGCAGCATTTTTCACAGAAAGTCTGCAGAATTTTCCTCTGCGGACTTTCTGTCTCTATTATACCTATATGGAAAATGTCCGCATTTCTGTAGATACAACTGACATGACAAAATTGACAAAAATGCAATGGTTTTTGAAATGGCAGAATTTCCACTGCGATGTGGTGATAAGATCAGCCAGAATGCCATCCACTTTGCAGGTACTGTAATATGGCACTTTTTTGCCATGGCATTTCCAATGGAACAAAAACACAGTGCAAGGGCCTGTAAAGGGTTTTCTAATCTGGACAAACATGGAGATCAGTAGGAGTCTGATCGCTTAAGCCCTCACTCATTGGTAACAGCCTGAGCAGTTGGACTTTCACCAAATTAGATGAAAACGTCTTTATGCTAAGGCCCCCAATAGTGAATTCCCCTTCCCTCCCATGTAAGTCTATGGCTCAAACCTAGTATTTTAGCAGATAAAATTAACAACTATGAAAAAAAAAATGACGTGTTTTTTTAAACTTTCAACAATGTGGAGCTTTTTTTTTCAACAAGCTTTAAAGCATGAATGATTCAAGAGTAGACAGTACAGGTAGTATAGGATGGTATAAAGTGGCCAAAAATATATATCAGGTTGACTGGTTCCTCGCTACAACTTACTTTGTCAGTTTCTAATGATCACAGCCATATACATGAGACAGCTGTCGGCTGAGTGCTCTAGTACTGGCTCCATCATAAACATACAGGTTTGGTTTGTCCAATGTTTATTTCAATGGAGAACACCTTATCTACCATGAAAAACAAAGAATCAATCATGTTCAGATCTGACATGCTTGACGCCCCGTTGCTCCAACATCTACAACCACGAGACTATTGGAAGGACCCCATACTGGGCTATCAACCAGTCGTGAATCCTAAATTGTCATTTTAGATAAATTGAGATGATGTAGAGGGACTGCTCTATTTTGTCATTTCATCCTATAGTTTCCTGGTATTAATAAAGCACTTTTTCCTGCTTACAGCCACATCCTATAGGGTAGGGTAGGAAGTGAACTGGATAAATAACATTACCAGTACTATTAAAGGTGTGTTTGCAGATGGGGAGGACAAATGCGTGATCTGGGAAAGTAAATGTGTGTATTTTGAGTACACATCCTTCCTTTTGATGAAAAATGTACCTAGTGCAGAGTAAAACCATATACAGATAATTAACTACATATATAATGATCACTTGACATTTACTATTCTTCATTTCTAAAGGAATAATGTATTCCACAACACCAAGCAAACAAAGAGACAAAATAGTTACAGTACACATGAAAATGTATAACCTAAAAGGATGAGGAAGCATACGCATTATATGTGCTAGTATATAGTGTACCAGTAAGGGTCAGCCTGACTACAAGGATCCAATGGTGAGTCCTAGCCCTGAAACAATACTCGACACCCAAGGTGCAGCCATTCAAGCCCATCCTAGAGTCTATTACCTATTTGATTGCAACATCACTAATGGTATATCCTGGGTATGCCGTGGTACATTATAATGGAGGGTGAGCCGTTAGAGTTGTTTGCTCTGGCAACCCAAGGAAATCCACCATCCACATGTCATTCAGGGGATGTCAGGAATCTCTGAACAAGCCGGTCTCCCAGAAATTGTCTGTGCAAGCAGAGATATAAAGTGTACATGGGGTGCAAAAGAGTAGTAAAAGTTCTAATGGCTCACGTTGATCCAGGGATTTTATACTGACTGCCAGATTTGGAGTCGGGAAGGAATTTTTCCCCTGAAATAGGGCAATTGGCACGAGCCTCATGGGTTTTTTTTTTGCCTTCTCCTGGATCAACACTGTAGGGATTGGAGGGTTATAGGTTGGACTTGATGGACTAATGTCTTTATCCAACCTCATCTACTATGTAACTATGTAATGTTGTGGCTTCTATTATGTGTCTATGTGGATACAAACTAGAAACATACACTAAATATACTCAGGTATGTGTTATTTGCTTCCACATGCCACATACTGTACATTTCATGAAATATGTAGGGGATGGATGGATGGATGGATGGATGGATGGAAGGAAGGAAGGAAGGAAGGAAGGAAGGAAGGAAGGAAGGAAGGAAGGAAGGAAGGAAGGAAGGAAAGATGGCAATAGACTAAATCTTGCCATGGACAAGATATATCTAGATTTGGGTATCTAGACTTGAAATGTCTGATCCTTCTATTCTCAGGGTAGTAAACAACTAACATTTCTGTCTGACAGTGGTTTCCCCTTTCCCATTTGGCTGAACATACATGTGTATGAGGGAATCAGGGAAGATAGCTGTTGGCTAGACACTTTGTTTGACCAATAGTTATCCAATATGAATGGTAAGCTTAACATTAGTGACATCTTCTAAAATATCTGTGGCGGCAATAAACAGTACTGACAATGAAATAAATCATCTTCTATGTATCACTACCTTAGCACATGACTACACAGGGTCTGTAGTCTGTAGCCATGGCAACACATAAGTCTGTATAGGAGCCATAGACCTTAAGCCTAAGGGTGCGATCACACGGAGTAAAATGGAGTGTATTTTGGAGTGTAATTTTACATGTGTAAAAAATTTACGCACAGATTTTGGAGCGGTTTTTTACACGTGGCGTTTCAGTAGCGTTTACGGTGCATTTTTTGTAGCGTTTACGCGTGTAAAAAACTGCTTCCGTAAACGCTCCAAAAAGCACTCCGTAAATGCTACTGAAACGCCACGTGTAAAAAAACGCTCCAAATGCGCGTGTAAATTTTTTTACAGGTGTAAAATTACACTCCAAAATACACTCCATTTTACTCCCTTTAAGGATCAAAATTTTACATAAATTTTTTACTTAATATTAAATATAATGTAATTTATGTACTGCTGTAAAATTATTGACTAAATATATTCATGAAACGTTATTTCAATATTTATACTGGTGAAATATTTGGCAAAATTACTATAAATAAATAATTAAATAATAAGCTAATAAATAATAAGGTGACATTTAACCTTCTTTTGGCTTGTGCTAAGTCCTTCCTCATATCCACTGTCCATGTACGGTGAATCTCATGGCTTTAAACATGGCGCCCACTTAGGGGCAAGAGACAGTCATCAAAACGTCAGACATTTCCCAGTATTGTATAATAGAAACTAACAACGTAAGAAAGAGCGATTACACAGCTACGTAGATGGAAATAGATGGATGTCAAAATACAGTTTTGTACATCATTATTTTCAGAATTTTACATTTTATAAGGTAATCAAAGATATCAAAAATGGTATGGTATAAATATGGTATCAATGAAATAATACTGACATACAAAATAAAGGTAGCATGCCAAATATACCCCATAATAAAAAAAATTGTTAGGGAAATGGTACAACTGTAGGGGGAGGGGGGGTTCTTCTATGTATCATATTTCTTATTCAGCTTCCCAGCACGTCATACACAATATTAGAAGTTCAATTTGTACCACAAAAAAATACAAGCCCTCCTATGTGAACAGAAAAACAATCACGTTATGGCTTTTGAAAGGCAGGAAATAAAAAAACAAAACACAAAATCTGAAAATGCGTGGCAGGCAGGGGTTAATCTCTTGGTTTCTAGTTACAGAGGAGTCAGGCATTTCTTGCTCCAGTTCTACATAATGATTCATTGCAAGTGGTTATCTTTGTGGTTTGGACAGTAACATCTTACTTCAGTAAATCAAAAAAGATGTTTGGAGATCTACTTGTCACCTTTGACTGGCAACCCTCTGTTAGGTGGGGGGAGTAGAGGGCGCGCAGATTCTCGGAAGAGGTGTGTATTCAGCAAATATTTAAATAACTGGAAAGGAAAAGCTGAGAATACGTAGTATAGCGCATGGTACTAGTACACGTACAATAGGAAGAGCGTCATAACCCAAAACCATCACATTCACGCTCATATATCCAAAAATAACACATTGATCAGATCTTTGATAGCAGTATACATTCAACTTCAGAATTATATATCAGATGTAATATCAAATATCAGAAGCATCTGATATTCGATCCATAGGAGTAAAAGTTTTAGACCTAAATGGTAGCTGCTTATCAGGTCTCACACCTATAAACTGGTCCCATCACACTGTGTAAACCATGTCCAAACTTATGATTGAATGTCCAGAGTACAGATGCATGCCTTAGAAACTAAAATGATAAAACCTCTAAGCCATACAGTCATAAGAGCTAAAGTGTGGACTGGGGCAATATTCCCAAATATTCGGTTGAATCAATGAGGAACCAACCGATCTTTGGATGCTTGAATTGGATGCTGCCCCCTATGCCATCCATAGGCCACTCCAAAGGTAGTTTTGCAAATGTGTGAAATGAAGATGAATCCTTAACCCATAAAATGGAATTCACAATACACTTGCCATGGTTTATTGAATCACATTGCATGTATAGTGTGAATTTCCTACTTTTTCAATCTGCGCATGCGCCAGACTAGATTTGTAAAAGTGTGTGGATAACAATGACATCCATGTTCATCATCCAGACTTGGTTGCCAGTAATTCAACCAGGCACTTGGGAGTCCTGCAAACACTTACATAAAATGTGCAAGTTTTTTTTATTTCATTTTCTAAGGTACACAGCTACACTTTGAACCAAAAAAAAAAGGATAAATAGAGTATAAAATAGTGGGGATATAGCACAGCACAGTAAAGGTGAATACAAACTATCAAGCCACACTGACTCTAAATCTGCAACTATTATTTTTAATGTTGCAATAATAAAGAATAACTTAATATAACACCCAGATGGAGGCCATGACCTTCTTCTAATTTTTGTAGCTGTACTCTGGGGTCATAGTCATAAGTTTAGAAAGAAGTTCACATTTGCTATGTTATGGTGGGACCAGTTTATAGGAGCAGAACACAGTGAAAGGTTCCCTTTAAAAAAATCGGAGAACAACTGTTGAGGGATGATGGACTAAGCATTAGTCAGTGAATATTATGGAGCTGTGCTTTGTAGACTGGCCCTCATCTGGTTAATTTCTGTAGTCATACATTGCAAAACTTGGCGAGTTGGTGCTCCCAAAAGCAGTTCTGTGTGGATTGTGATGTGTGTTTGGTATGATAATTTTACTGAAAGGTCTCACCACACACAAGGAAGAGGCAGAATGGGTTCTGGCTAAATCTCTTGGTACTTAGAATATGAGAATCTGACAGTATTATGTCATATAGATATATTGCATGATATTATATACTTGTAAGAAATCAAAGACCACATTGACCACCTATTACTCCACCTATAACAGTTAACTATCTAATCTGCTCTTCTGTTTCCATTTCATTCTAGAAAATAGCTCCATATACAGAATTATTTAAAAAAATGGTGTCAGGATATGATGAAGCAAAGTTAGAAAAAAATGATTAAACTTTTTATATTATTTAAGTATGTAAAGCATAAAAAACTAGACCAATGTTATATCAGCAAAATCATATTAACCCTCAGAATAAAGTAAGAAAAACTAGACAACGAAAAAACAAAATCCAAAAACAAAGAAAAAAATAATAGCAGAATTTACTTTTTACCCACACAAATAATATTGAACTGGTTTTAAAAAAAAAAAAAAACTATATGGAAAACTGAATGGCCTTGTTTAAAAAAAAAAATAATTTGTCCCACAAAAAAGTTTTCAGAAGATTATATTGGAAAAAAAAATTGCCATAGTTCGGAGGAGATGGGGAAGAAAAACTTAACGATATGGAAAATCAAAAAGTCCTCCAGTCCTATTCTTGTATGGGTAGAGTCTTTTATATAAATGGTAAACAATTTCTCCTGATGTTTTCGGGAATCGTTTACATAGATTGTGATCGATGGTTTTGGAGTTGACTCTATGTACAGTCAGTATAGATATTATTGTTACATAGGGAGCCCCAATCACTAACTTCTAGTAGGACCCAATGTTCATTGTCCTGCTATTCTCCACATTTCTTGCGTCTTCTAAAGCAAACTTGACCCCACTAATACAAACATATGCAAAGGTCACTGCCTTGTACAATGCCATCCAATCTATAATCAATCCAAAGACCTTTCTTATATGTAATATTCTGCCCATCTTTGACCATTTTAGTGCCATTATTAGAGCAAGATTTAGTCTTTAGGCATCTAAGCACTCACTCTAAGGAGGTATAGAACACCTATACAGCACATATTTCAATGTGAAAGGTATATAGGTGGTCATGAAGGGATAAACATTGGAAATGATGGGCAACAACTGTTCAGTAAATTCTATTATCAACATGGACACTACCAAATTTGGTCTATTCTTGACATGTCCAAGTGAAATAAATATTTCTATCGTTATTTGTACTATAAGCGTTCTTTATCATTTATTTTCACCTTTAGATAATCTATACACAGAATAGAGTGGTCGGTTCCTATGGAAAAAGGAACAGAACCTGTATCACAGTTGGTTAACAGCAAATATCAAGGACATATGTTTCAAGGTCAAAATAAATTAAAGCCTAACTAAAGCTAGCCTTGGATAATACTACTGCAAGAAATAGAAATTCTTCTATATGTGTCCCAGGAGATCAGCAATTCCCATTCCCTCCCCTCGTTCTCATGAAACTTTAGCTACAAGGGAACTGGCTGTCGAAGCAGCCATCCCCCAAAGCTCTGCTGCATTAGGAGATCGGACCCTCTAAGCCCCACCTTCAGTCATCTGTCAACAAAAATGGAAGAGACTAGGAGAAGATTAACCCCTGTGTTCTCTTTAGGATTTCTTCAACATATTGTTTCAGGAACACGTAGAGCATCCTACAAATACAGTGGCCATGTTTTTCTTCTATTCTTCATTTTTACACTGTATCTTTAGGGATCCTTTAACAACCATGTGTTATTTTATTCTATGGTGGACCATACATGTGGCAGACATATTCATGCCTTATGTTCTGTTAAATAAAGTAACAAATTCCAAGAACTCAATTCTTGTCCTGGTCAAGTTTTCTTCATAAACTGTTCTTGTATAATACAAAGTTGACCAAGCAGGACAAGACAGCAAAACCATCTTTAGGAAACTTAGACTTGACTTGAAGATCGTATCTAGTTGTGTTCAATTCCAGAAAATAACCCACAGGAAAAATTAACAGAAAAAATAAAACCTAATATTATTTTGAAAATATAAGTAAGTAAAACGAATGAATATTCTAATAAATAGTTCAATAATGATAATGGATAACAATTTAATAGAAAAAAATCATAATGTCAAAAAACAAAGTAATAAAATTAATGACTTATACATAACATTATAAATCTTCTCCAATGATGGGGGGAAAAAGACAAAAATTGGTATCTAAGATGCAGCTCTTATTTAGTGTTGAGATATTAAACTATAACTCACTCAAAGCCAATGGAAAATGGCCTGGCTTGTTTATGTAGAATACTTGAAGGAACGCTGTATAATGGGACAAACGTATAAGATACAATCTGGACCCTTAGATTATATTTTTTATAAGTTGGAGCTTGTACAATACGTAACACCATCAAATACATAAAGACTTATTTTTTATTTGACTTGCTTATTTGTCTTCTATGTTTTATCCTTGTATTATTCCATTGAATTAAGTAAAAGTAATGGTTCTCTATATTCTTTATCCATTTTCAAATACATTTTTGTATTTGGTTTTATATTCCTTAATGTATTTCTAAGTTTATATTTATAGTGTGTGAGCGTATAACACAATGGAGTAAAAATCTATTAAAACCTTCAGTGGTCCTTCGCACAAATGTTTGATTTTACAGCGTAAATGTTCAAAGCTTCTGTGACGGCTAATGGTGACAGTCAGAAATTACCAGCACAGACACATCTACCATGGCTCAGCTAAATATCTAAGTGAGGAATACATCAAAGTCATTCTCAAATCTCTATTAATACATACTCTGAAAAGTCTATCACCTCCCCTACTAGGCAGGTACACCCTGGATACACATAACCGTAAAATTACTGACGCTGGATGCATTAGGATAATGTGTTAGGTGTCACGGGCAAAATCTCATGCCTGTTGTGGGATTTCGGTTACTGGCGGTGACTAAGCATTGTCTCCCATTTGTTGTTACACAGTTGTCATTATGTTCTTCTCTGAAGCCATATAATAATAATGTTCAATGATGGAACGCTAACAAGTAGCGTTCTATGATGATAATTCATGTTCCACCATTGTCATCCACCAACTATACACTAAGAATGGGTTTTTCAAAGTAAGGCTCAGGTCATATCACATTTGTACTATACAGTTCATGCCTACATTTAGAAAAAAATATAAGATGTCTAAAGAAGGTCATCTTCTTTACATAGATTACTTATAAACATAGACTTCAATTTTTGCAGTACAAAGAAGAGTTTGCATTGGATCTTGTCAGTCACATATTTTATCCATTTTCAATATGGACAACTAAGCCGGTAGATAGATGCAAACAGTACAGTAGTTGGCAACATCTTTATAGCAATGGGCTATCTAAAACCTAGAAATTTCCTCCTCCAGTTGAGACAGGTTTGGGCTATGTTCACACAGGACTTACTACCAGCCGGTTTGCCCCCACAAACTGATAATCCTTTGAATTCCAGTGTAGAGTTGCCGTAAGGCTCAGGATACACGGTGCGGCGATTGTGGGAAAACTGCTGAGTTTATGGAGCCAGTAAAGTGAAGATCTTAAATCATAATGTCCCCACGTTGTAGAAAAAAAGCGGAGGAAAATGGGAAATGCAAAAATTAAAAATGCTGTGGAAAAGGAGTGAAAAATGTAAACATTTCTATGTGCTTTTTTTTCTCCTGCATTTTCACAGCTTTTATTCCGTATTGTTTCTTTTTGCTTCTAGTCACTATGAGTGTCCTTAGTCTTAGACCTGGGCCCCACATTGCGAAAACGCTGTGTTGTGCATTACCTGTAAAATGGAAGGGAATCTGGCTAACCCTATCCACATATTGTAGAAAAAAATCTGCAGCGGAAATGCTATGATTTCAAAATCACTATTGTTTTTACAAATTGCAACATGTCAATTATACCTATGGAACCGCTGGTGTTTTCTATATAGGTATTGCGATTTTTTCTTGGGGGGGGGGGGGTTGCAGCTCCTTTATATTTCTTATTCTTAGATTTCAATGATTTTTTTTTTACGTTTTCAGAAATTATGAAGTCAGAAAGTCAATACAGGAATATGACCAACTTGGGTGTGCCCATTTCTTTACACCACTAAGGCTCTACGTTGCGGAAATGCAGCTTTTTATTTGCAGATTTTTGTTGTTTTTCTTTTTTTAATCCTTGGGCAGGAGTGGATTGAGTAGAAGGTAGAAGTGTAAGAACTTCTACTATGGCTATGGCTCCAAAAAATGCAACAAAATTGGCAACAAAACAATCTGCGTTTCTGCAACGTGGGGCCTCAAGAACTGTCGCAAAATTGCTTGTGTGAAACCAAATTTTTGGGGCAAAATGTCTAATTTCTGATATTTTGTGCAGCAAAAACACACTATAGTGAGCTATCAGCTGAAAGGGAGTTAGGGAAAGCACTACAAAAAGAACCCATTTTTGTAGCATTTTTCTAACTTGTGGCATTTTTTATATGTTTTATGCAGGAGATTTTTTTTTGGCAGACTGTGCCATTTTTTTCTCCATTGTCTCCATAGACATTCCTAGATTTTCTGCCCTGATTAGTAAAACACAAGTGTAAAAGTATTGTGTTCTTTGATGTGATTTTAGTGGGATAAATCCTATTACAAGTCATATGATTCAGAGGAGTATGACCTTTAAATCCTAATTTTTAATGTATAAAACACCACTAAAAAAAGCTTTAGAAAATGCAAGACTAAACCACACTAGTTTGTAAAAACTCCACAAAAATTGTAAAAATGCCAATAAAAAATCTATGTAACATTGAAAAAAAACCTGCTGGTATTTTCATGCATTTTTAAACCAAAAAGGCACCAGACAAAAACATGTGTGACAGAAGCCTTAAGATGTTTCCTTGCACGGACAAACACTTAACACGAATGTCACCATACAACTTACATCAATAACACATGCCTATGTGACAAGTCTTAAGTGTCAGGCTCTTTTTGGGGATAAAGTGGCAAAATACATTGATATATAGGACACACATTGGAAACCCTATATATTCCCATGTCCTAAAGTGACAGTCTACGTGTTTGAATGAAATATTCAATATTAATATTTGCATTTATTCAGAATTACTGAATTGATCTTCCAAGATTACACTGGGCTTGTAGGCTATATGCTCATGACCACGTGCAGGGGCGGAGATTGAACAGCACAGACGGTAGGCACATTGATGATATCTGTGCCGTCCATGCCTCCATGGCCCTATTCACTGCCTTCAGTGAGGCAGAGCCGCAAACAGACAGGAAGAGGTCCTGGGTTTTTTTTTTCCTGGGCTCATGGTTGCATACACAAGCCCATGACAACACATCAGCGTGCGTATACGAGTTATGTGCATGAAGCCTGACCATAAATAAGAAGCAATGATCATTCCATACACTGACGTCTCACAACTGTCTGCAAACTTGCCTTGCTGCCTATAGCGACCAATCACAATGCTCTAAATTGCTTTCTATGGACAAGTCTAGATTATTTTGTTACATATATTTGCCCTATTATACCGATCATATATCAAGAGAAAAACATTAAGCGTGTTGTACAATATAACAAAAACAAACAACAATTGTCTGACAAATATTAAGCAAAAATCACAGAATTGTTGCAGACTGGTCTGACTACCTGTGTATAGTGTCAATGGGGCTGATTTATAATCAGGGCATTGTTTATATTACTTTACTGAATTGCTTTGTTTTTATCAGAGTATTTTTGCAAATTATTTATTATGCAATAATTTATTATTTATGAAATTGTCTCATTGGTTTGTAAGTTGTATAGGGGATGGTGCAAGACTTCACTTTTTGGTCCCTTTTTAAGCCTAGTTAAGGCTGGGGGCCCACATTGCGAAAACGCAACATTGAACATTACCTGCTAAATAGATGTGATTCTGGCTAATCCCATTGCAGAAAAAAAATCTGTAGCCGAAATTCTGCAATTTCAAAAACACTCACGTTCTTGAAAATTACAGCAGGTCAGTTATACCGGCGAAAAGGCTGGTGTCATCCAAATTGTTATACACTGTCTACTAATAAGTATTTCGACAGCTGTGGTAGAATAGAAAAACCACATTCATTCATATACAATAGTTGGTAGACCCCAGCAGATGCTTCCTTACCGATGGTATTGATCGGCACAATATTCCCGGATGCCTGGTGAAACTCCTGGTGTATGTGAGCCATCAGTTGGGTTTCTCTGACTAGCACCCATCGTTCTCTATCTCCCAGTTTCGGGGGCCTGACGACTCGGGGCACATTCCGACAATCACCGTTCACCTTCCACTTCGTAATCACATAGGCCACTGCCAATTTTGAGTAATTCAGTTCACTTGCTATGTCCCTTAAGGATCGACCATTTCTGTGGTACCCCACAATTACCCCTTTCTCGAAATTGGGCAACTCTGCAGTTCGTGGTATCTTGCATGTGACTAATGCCAATCTACTAATGCCAATGCTGTTTCCTATTTAATGGCGGAAGGCGTGACGTACATCACGACCGCAGATATCTTCATTTGCATGGGTGTCCAAATACTTATTGGTACACAGTGTAATAGAAGCAGAAACTCTGCAGAGGAAAACTCTGCAGACATTCTGTGAAAAACACAACTCGTTTCCACCACATATTTTTTTCCCAGCGATTCACGGCATGGAGCTTTAGCCTTAAAGTGGAATGTACTTTACGGAAAACTTTTGCGACTTTTTAAAAAGTCATATAAAGTGAATTACGCTGCATTCACACAGGCTTGTTATAAAACAGCCATAAAGAAAATGGACATTGTTGACGGCTGTTTTGCACCCAAGGGGTGCCCATTTTATGTATTCCTCATATATTTGAGTGTATTGAGGGATGCGTGAAAATGGGTCCGACAAAACATTGGACATGTGAATAGCCCCCGTTCACATACAGTGATTTTAATGCAGCCGTGTTTGAGCTATTAAAAAATCATGCGAATATTCTTTAGGTATATACCTGTGTGCAATGTAAACCATGTCCACATAACAAGTCACTGTGGTATAAAGGCACACTAAGCAAATAACAATAGAGAAATGCAAAAAAAAAAAACAGGGTGCAAAAGGGGAAAATACGCAGCGGAATTCTAGTGCAAACCTAAAGATACATCTTCATATAAAGTCTTTCTTGCATTGCTATTTTCTCTTAGTAGGTGTGTTATATAATGGTACCGGCAATGTTTTACAAAGAAGAACACTAGTCATTGTAAATTGTAAAAAAAAAAAAACATTTCTGTATTATGCCTCATATCCCCTATTATGAGACATTTGATTTATGATGTGCCAGATACGTATACTTGCTAGAACATCTAGCACCTCACTGAACTAATATCAATCTGATCTTGGGTACAGATCTGTTCCCTGTACATTTCCTCTCTATATGTTTTGCAAAACACTGACCAATACTGACTGTGTGAACGTGATCTGTTACATTTTCCACATGTTTTGTTGCTTGTTTTATTAGATTTTTCCAATATTTCTCCTTTAACTCACTAAGAACCAGGTCAGTTTGGGCCCTCAAAGGTTTTTTTGTTTGTGTTTTTTGTTTTTAACTGTCTGAGGGCTTGTTTCTGCAGGAGGAGCTGTAGTTTTTTCACCATTTTGGGATACATATAACTTACTGAGTCCATTTTATTTCTAGAGGGAATGAAGATAAAATTAGCAAACTTGCCATATGTTTTACTATTCTTGCACAGAAGGACACTTTTTCTAAATGAAAATAAGTTTTTATTTTTGTGTCACCATATTCTGAGTGCAATATTGCTTTTATTTTTCAGTTTATGTACCTGTGTTAGGGCTTGTTTTTTTGAGAATTGTCGAATTTTAGGGTACAGTGACTTTTTGATCACTTTTAATTCTCTTTTTGACTGATAAGATGTCTCAAAAAAAGAAGGTCTGGGATTTATTTTTATTTATAGAGCATTCATCGTCCAGATTAAAGGGTCTTTGCAGCAAGACAACAAACTCTCTTGTCCCCTATTTCATAGAAAAGACTGGAGGGAAAACCCTGATGATGTTGCGCTATTAAAATGAGAGTACCTGGGACATCTAGTCACATGATTGAGGAGGGTCCTAGCAGTGGGACCCCTCAACGTTTGGACACTTATCCCTAATCCTCTAATAATGGGACCCTATCTTGGGCCATTATAGATGCGTTAGTACTAATTGTGTATTTTTTTTTATTTGACATACACCCACCGGCCACTTTATTAGGTACACCATGCTAGTAACGGGTTGGACCCCCTTTTGCCTTCAGAACTGCCTCAATTCTTCATGGCATAGTTTCAACAAGGTGCTGGAAGCATTCCTCAGAGATTTTGGTCCATATTGACATGATGGCATCACACAGTTGCCGCAGATTTATCGGCTGCACATCCATGATGCGAATCTCCCGTTCCACCACATCCCAAAGATGCTCTATTGGATTGAGATCTGGTGACTGTGGAGGCCATTGGAGTACAGTGAACTCATTGTCATGTTCAAGAAACCAGTCTGAGATGATTCCAGCTTTATGACATGGCGCATGATCCAGCTGAAAGTAGCCATCAGATGTTGGGTACATTGTGGTCATAAAGGGATGGACATGGTCAGCAACAATACTCAGGTAGGCTTTGGCGTTGCAACGATGCTCAATTGGTACCAAGGGGCCCAAAGAGTGCCAAGAAAATATTCCCCATACCATGACACCACCACCACCAGCCTGAACCGTTGATACAAGGCAGGATGGATCCATGCTTTCATGTTGTTGACGCCAAATTCTGACCCTACCATCCAAATGTCGCAGCAGAAATCGAGACTCATCAGACCAGGCAACGTTTTTCCAATCTTCAATTGTCCAATTTCAATGAGCTTGTGCAAATTGTAGCCTCAGTTTCCTGTTCTTAGCTGAAAGGAGTGGCACCCGGTGTGGTCTTCTGCTGCTGTAGCCCATCTGCCTCAAAGTTTGACGTACTGTGCGTTCAGAGATGCTCTTCTGGCTACCTTGGTTGTAACGGGTGGCTGTTTGAGTCACTGTTGCCTTTCTATCAGCTCGAACCAGTCTGGCCATTCTCCTCCGACCTCTGGCATCAACAACGCATTTCCGCCCACAGAACTGCCGCTCACTGGATGTTTTTTCTTTTTCGGACCATTCTCTGTAAACCCTAGAGATGGTTGTGCGTGAAAATCCCAGTAGATCAGCAGTTTCTGAAATACTCAGACCAGCCCTTCTGGCACCAACAACCATGCCACGTTCAAAGGCACTCAAATCACCTTTCTTCCCCATACTGATGCTCGGTTTGAACTGCAGGAGATTGTCTTGACCATGTCTACATGCCTAAATGCACTGAGTTGCCGCTATGTGATTGGCTGATTAGAAATTAAGTGTTAACGAGCAGTTGGACAGGTGTACCTAATAAAGTGGCCGGTGAGTGTAAATCTTTTTAAGGCTGATGCCCCACGTTGCAGAAACACAGCTTTTTTGTTGCAGATTTTGTTGCATTTTTTGACCGAAGACAGGAGTGGATTGAGCAGAAGTTAGACGTATAAGAGCTTTCTATATATTCTATAGATTTCCAATTCCATTTGTAGCCATTCTTGGCTTTGGCACAAAAAAGCACAACAAGATCTGCAACAAAAAAATTTGCATTTCCGTAACGTGGAGCCTCAGCCTAATAGGGATTTTATTTATTTATTTATTTATTTTTTATTGTTTTAAAACATTTTATTTTATTAGCATTCTCTTAAATTCCACTTTTCCAAAAGGGGACTTGTTTCTTGATATTATACACTAAAAAACATATAGAAGTGTATTGCATATGCTTGTCAGCCAAATGTTCCTTTGCATATATTAATTTCTCAGGTTGCTGACCTGGGCGTAATCGTTCCCACAGCAACCCTGGGCACTTCTCTACATCTCAAGGATGTAGATATGGGTAATTCTATTGACATGTCAATGGGCTAGCTGGCCTGGACTAATGTTGTCATACAGGTATGTGATTCTGTGGCTTGTACACCACACACGTGATATACAAAACTCCCTGATATTTATATCCTATTTCACCAATGTATGGACATATATGATCACATTGCTAGTAGATAATGTCATGTAATACTACAACTAATTTATCATTATTTTGGTTTTTTTCATATTGGTTTTCTGACTAGTGGCCATGTACATGAGATCTTAACCTAGCCGAACACTCATCCAGCCGACCCCTATTCCTCCTCATCCCCCTTCCTCCTAGCCTTATACATATGCCAATTGTGCATGGGTTGTCAATGGGAGAGGAGACCTACTGCCACCCACCACTGGTAGAAGCTTATCTTCTCTAAGAACAGAAGTGTAGAACATGCCCAATACTTCTGTGTTTGACGTCTGCCACCTGAAGAAAATCAGGACATCTCCATGCACATGAAAGTGTGACTCAATCCAACCAAAATTGTCTGGTCCAGCTGACATTAATCTAACATTCATTGTCACCTTTATGTTTTGGGTTTTTTTGCAGTTCAAAGTTTATTAGTTTTCAAGTGACAACAGATAGCTGCAATGGCAGCAACAACATATTACATTATAGATAACGGGGAGATCCCCAAGTAGACGCCAGAGGACAAAAAGAGGAGGGGAAGGGGAGAAGAAAGGAAGACGAAGGTAAAGGAGCCAAGGAGCAACAAAAACAAAACAAGACGGAGTGAGAGACAAAAGAAGAAGGATTACAAAAAGGGGCGCTATACTGCAACAGAATCCAGGTCTAGGGGGGGACCACAGGGGTGTAAACAGTCAAAAATTCTTCATCAGAAAGAGCAATAGGACTTCACAAGGAGCAAGGCCAGATGGTTAAAATAGTCCCAAATAGGTGACACATCAGTTAGCTATAAAAACCAGAGCATCCCTCTATAGGTCTACAGGGAAGGTATAGGCCCGAGAAGCATCCGATATTCACTGGTACGTTGGAATTCCATTCAGTAGAACTATGCTTTGTTAAAAGTGTTGACAGTGTCATGCAGGAAAGAGGTGAGGTTCTCCATGCACATTATCTCATTGACCTTCAAAATCCAGAGAGAGGGGGGAGAGGGGTTCAGTTTGCTTCCAAAACTGCGTGATACATGCCCGAGCCACAAGGATTAAAAACTTGAAGCAAGAAGTACTTATAGATACACGGCGGGGATTCATAATGATGGAGGAGGAACAGAGCATGGCCCAAATGGTGAGAAGTCTCAGTAACTGGAGAAATAATCCCCCATCCCAGAAGGAGGACAAAGCACTACAAGACCAAAAAATGTGTAACATGATACCCCACACCTGAAGAACAGCATACAATCTTGAGGGGACATGATGCCACGGGACATGACTGGCCTCCTGATAATAATGCGAGTTTATGGATGTTTCATGTGTGAGACGAAATATGCGCTGTCACCTTTATATTTATAGCCACCACAGACATGAGATTGTGAGCAGATCTTACCAAATTTAAGGTGTCTGTACATCGTAGCTATCAGAGTATATGCTGGTCTGGAGAATATTGGTGAGATCAGCTATCATGTATGTGTGACATAAATAGTGAAGGGGCCCTGACACAGTACAATCTGCCCCACCGTGGCCGTCACACAGTACAATCTGCTCCATAGTGGTCCCCACACAGTACAATCTGCAACGCAGTGGCACCAACACAGTAACATCTGCTCCACAGTGGCCACCACACAGTATAATCTGAAACACAGTGACACCAACACAGTACAATCTGCTCCACAGTGGCCGCCACACAGTACGATCTGCACTACAGTGGCACCAACGCAGTACAATATACTCTACATTGTTCCCAACACAGTACAATCTGCTCCACAGTGGCCCAAGATGGGTGCACACAGAGAGGCTCTGAGTGCCACCTCTGGCACACGTTATAGGTTCGCCACCATGGCCCTATACTGTAGCTGAATTCATATAGAAGCATAACTTTATTGGTCCTAATACAATTCCCCGACCTACCATATGTATTTGGGGGAGTTTATAATAATGCTGTCTTTTTGGTTTCTATCAACAGCAATATGCAACTGCAACCTTTGCCACCAAAGATAACCAGGATCTTGTGTTATCTAGTGAATATTGTTTATTCAACCATTTCCTAGTTTATTTATGTATTAGCATCTGTTATTTTATTACATTATTGTATGATTTATATGATTTGATTGAGTCCCTGAAATTTTACACCTAATATAAAAAATGCTATATATTACAGGTTTTTACGTAATAATCCCATTTTACATGATACTCTTATAATGCAGTAAGTAGGTTTTATTATATTATGCTAAAACAAATTATACAATAAAAAAAACCTTTAATGACGGAAGTTTTTTATAATCTCTTAGAGGGCGCCTAGGATGTATGGGGTAGGTCCTGCAGGACTGTGCACATAGTCAGATCCTAGAGAGGGCTATACAGTGATGATATTGTGAGAGCTTAAAGGACTATAATAAGTGCAGATGGAACGTGTCATCTTGCACCTGATATTGGCATAGGTGTGCAGACGCAGCAATATTGACATATAGTTCTAAGATATATTTACTTTGTATTCTTTCTTTAATTGTGCAAAGCTAGAGAAAGGTCACAAAGATGGCAATAATCCATTATACAAATATCTCTCAGGCTGGATCTTCCTCACATTTCCTTTCTTTATTGTTCTAATATTAGGAGACATAAGGATAGGTATCCCAAAGTAAATCTCTGGAGAGCTGGCGTTTACCAGTCACATTTCTCTAGAGACTGTATAAGGAAACGTGTTTTTTTCCATAGATTTCTAGGAGGAATAACAGAGGAACAGTGCAATGCAGAGCTCTAAGCAATGAGGCTCCAGAATGTTATGGAGAAGTCGGTTCCTCTTTAGGTGTTCAGTGTCTGCTAATATTGCTGGAACAAATGAATATTTGTGTTTGGAGAGACAGGACACTTGAATTCCATTCTCTAGAATAACGTGACTGAACTGTGGTGTAGAGATATTCTTTAAAACACTCATAGGAAACCTACTTTCAATATAGTAATCATCATGCAAGCTGGATAGCACAGCAGGAGAACATGGGCTAAAGCACGAGGCACGAGGACTAAGGGCCCGCCCCCATTGCTCTAACTGCCTCATTTGCATAAGACTTCAAAGTTGTTTTTCTCCTAATCTAAAAAAGTAACTTGCATAACAGGGGTGTGTTATCACTGTAATGTGCTTTGTAATGGGGTCATGGCAGTTTAATATCCCATAGGGATGTGATAGTCTCTTTTTAAAGTGGCTGTCGAATGTAGAAAATCAGGAAAATTTGGAAATCTGAGTTAGTGCATGGGGTTCAGGACCCTCAGTCAGAAAGGAGAGAAACTCTGAAAAGCGTGTCTGATTCTGATGACCTAACATCCTGTTGATTTTATTAAGAACTGTGTAATACTTCCTTTCTCCTGTGGTGGCACTGCAGAGAAATTATCACAATATTTACCATACAATAAGGAATGGTTACGTTATTATAAGTTAAACTGCTGCTCCATTGTCTTTGAGGCCAGGGCCCCACATGGCGTAAACACAATTGATCTAGCGACTCCCATCTAGACATTGCAGAAAAATACATACAGCAGAAAGGCTGCGATTTCCAAACTCGTTCCGGTTCTGGAAATCACAGCATGTCAATTTTACCTACAGAAGCTCTGGCGATTTTCCTGTAGGTATCATGAAAACAGAAAGTTTGCAGAGGAAACCTTTTTTTGCTGCTACCCCCTACATGGGGCCTTAACCACGGGCCAGAAACGCCGCGCTAAAGCGCTGCGGCAACAACCGCGGCGGAAACGCATCGCGGTTCTTCCCGCTGCGCTTTGAACAGAAAGTTCACAGAGTTTTCCTCTGTGGACTTTCTTTTCCCATTATATCTACGGGAAAGCTGCCGGCGTTTCTGTAGATATAATTAACATGCTGCGATTTCCAAAATCGCGCTGGTTTTGGAAATCGCAGAGTGTTCGCGCTGCGGATTTTAACGCAAATTGGGCATGGGATTCGCATGAATCCCATCCACTTTGCTGATACTGTATAACGCTGCAATTTTTCCCGTGGCATTTGCACTGCGGGCAAATTGCCGCATTTCCGGTCCGTGGGGCTCCGACCTTAAACTGGAATTTTAAAATCAAATTTTTGCTTAATTACAATTTCTGTTTTGTAAATCTGGTAGATTTGGATAAATGAAACCTCTGTATCAGTAGTCCATACAAAAGTGTAAAACCTAAAATATAGATGTAGATAATCAATGGGATATTAGGTATCTGAACTTTTCCTCTTTGGGCAGGTTTACCCAAATATCATTGTAACAGTTTTGTTATTTCAATTGTTGGACCAGGTTATTTTTTGTATATTTGTACAGTGTGCTAAGTGTTTGTATAGTTTCCTATTGGCCAAGGTGCAGTGGGAGGACAGACCGGTCATCCATGTGATGGACAGTGTCTATTATATCAGCTGCTTCTAAGCTATATTGGCTTCCTACAGGTGCTCAGCAACAAATAAAAATCTGGATTCGTACACAAACCTGCTGTGTCTTGGGACTTTACTTGCAGCTTTTTGTAGCTCTGGTTTTATATTGAGTATTAGGATCCAATCACACAGAATTTTTTGGCGCTGATTTTGACACTGAATCCATGTCAGAATCCACGTGGAAAAAAGCCTCTCATTGACTTCAATGTGTTCCTTTTATCACTAGCGGAAAAAGGAACATATTGAAGTCAATGGGAGACTTTTTTTCCATATGGATTCTGATGCGGATTCAGCATCAAAATCAGCATCAAAAAGCTCTGTGTGAATGGACCCACATTGCAAAAACACAGCTTTTTTTGTTGTGGTTTTTTGAGCCAAAACCAGGAGTGGACTGGGCATAAGGGCGAAGTATAGGAACTTCCTAGATATTTCCCATTCCTTTTGCAGACATTCTTGGCTTTGGCTCAAAAAAATTCAACAAAATCTTCAACAAAAAAAACCTGCGTTTCTGAAACGTGGGGCCTTAGTCTTAAAGATGTTCTAGACCCAGACCAGACTAGACATTGTATATCTGTCCTGATGCAATACCACAATCTACAATATGTTATTTATAATAATGATGTCTTTGGTTTCCATCAGACACCAGGAATATGCAACTTCTACCTTTACAACCAAAGTTAACACGTATCTAGTGTTATCTAGTTGATATTGCTTATTCACTCATCTCCTAAATTATTTATGTATTCGCACCTGTTATGTTATTACAGTGTTGTATGTTTTCTGGTACTTGGCATTTATACGTACAGGGTTCCCTATAGGTATAATTGAAGCAGAAAATCTGCAGAGAAAAACTCTATGGACTTTCTATGAGGGAAAAAAATCACAATGCGTTTGGCCTTAGCCATCAAAAGCCACAAGGGTTCAAAAACCTAATGCAGATATTTTCACCTTGACCTAAAACTCTTTGTGAACATACCCATACTGAACCCCACAAAGCAAATTACAGCTGATGGTTTAGGATCTCTATTAGGACTTGTTCACATATGTCTAACTCTTCATGTCTGTTTCAGGTAACCAAACTGATCCAGTAATTTCTTTTTTTTGGGGGGGGGGGTCACAAGCCAAACAGAGAACCTTTTCTTTTCTACCCAATTTTATTGTATGTTTTGTCTGACAGTGACAAAGAAATAACACAAAAGAGCAGAATTACTGTACGCGGCCTTACAGATGTTACATTGCAGCCTAAGAGCTTCAGGAGACTCTTTTGCCAATCCTTGATTTTTATGCTACCTACTAACCCTAAGGCTATATTCACACGTATGTATTTCATGTGTGTATGCAGTCTGTATTTGTCACATATCCATTCATTTCAATGTCTTCATTCAGACATCCGTTTGTTTGTTTTTTCACTGACCGCGAGCAAGGTTTTTTTTTCATCACATCAATCAAAGTCTATAGGTCCATGAAAGAAAACGGATTTATTGCATATGTCATCCAGCAATATTGAAAAGTACAGTTAAATGGCCATTTTTTTGATATGTTGATGCTGAAATGTAACCATTTTGGGGTTTTTTAATATAGATTGTGAGCTCACAATGTACATTTTTTTCCCTATCAGTAAGTCTCTGGAACATGGGATGGAAATCCATGCAAACACAGGGAGAACATCCAAACTCCTTGCAGATGGTTTTTTGCCCTTGGTGGGATTTGAACACCAGGACTCCAGGGCTGCAGTACTAACCACTGAGCCACCGTGTGGCCCCAAAATGTAACCGTTTTGTAACAAGTTTGAAATAATATAAACACATAAAACAATAATATTTAATGTAAGTTCAATATAAGAATTTTGGGACAGTAATAAAATACGGACTCTCTAGTTTTTTCAATCTGCGACCATAACAGCAAAATGTTCTTACAAAGTCCATAGTACGTGGTTTTTCTCAAAGACTTGCAAAAAACAAAACCAAGAAAACACAGATCATTCAGAACATTGCGGTCCATAAAGAGCAGTTAAAACTGCTGAGAGCGGCCGGACACACAATAGAAGGGGCTTTAATGAGGCTTCAGGTTGAGATCCTGGGGAAGCTGAAAAGACAGTTTTCTCACAGTGCGACATTATACTGCCTCTCTCTTTGAGTTACCTACATTCACATGGGGATGTGAGGGGCATTAAAGCTCAGACATAAAGAGCTATCCCAATTTCATGATTTTATGGGGCTGCTGTGATGTTGTCGACGTACTACAGCCCTGGCACGGCACAGGAAAAATCAGACAGGATGTTAGCAAATTTGCATTTCCATTTACACGTTTCAGACAGCGGTCTTGTGTGCCTCAAAAACAAAACGTGGCTATTGCAACGTATTAAGTGACTGTGCTGAGTCACAGAGTGACAAAGGATATCCTGTCCAATCTTGTAATAGATCCAGTAAATCCATCTAACCTGTACGGTTGCAAATAAATTCTTCTATTAATTTTTTGCAAAATTTGGCCTCACTCCAGATATTCATTAATTTATAGAAAATTTATAATTTCCCCTTTTTGTTTAGCATGTTTGTTTCTGAAGCACCCTATTAAGGTATAGCCATGTCACCCATTATATTGTCCTAATGAGCCTATCAGCTTACCCAAGCCTGTCTGGGACTCCTCTCTTTGGTCCTCAGGTAGGCGGAGACTTTTGTCATGCTCCTCCCTCTCTCTACTTTAAGGCTAAGGCCTCGTTCACATGAGGACCCCCCCGAACGGAATACTAGACGCAACTACAAGCGGTGTGCCAGTGAAAGCACACGGAGCCCATAGACCATAATGTGATCTGTGTGCTTGCCACCAGATCTCCGCAGGAATCATGCGGACAGGAAAGTAGTTCACAATCTAATTTGATGTCCGCATGATTCATGCAGGCATTATAGTCTATGGGGTCCATGTATTTTTACTGCACAGCGCTTGCAGTTGCGTTTGGTATTCTGTTTGGGAGGTCCCCATGCGGACTATCCGAACGGAATACCGAACGCAGATATGAACGAAGGGTCAGGCATGACTTGGTGTCCCGTAGCGCTTTTCGCAAAAAGTTCACAGAGAATTCCTCGGAGGACTCTTTGCTTCCATTATACCTATGGGGCAACCGCTGATGTTTCCGTAGGTATAATTGACATGCTGCGATTTCCAAAAATGCAACAGTTTTGGAAAATGCCACATGTTCATTGCACATATTTCTAGCAAAGTGGGGATAAGATTCGCTGGAATCCCATCCACTCTCTGTGACTGTAAAACATTGCAGGCAAACTGTGGCGTATACGCCATGTGGGGCCCCGGCCTAAATTAGTATACGCATCAGACCTTCTCTCCATTTTGTATACAACTGACAGTTAAACAGTAAGCGACTACTAGAAAAGATCATAGGCAGACATACAACTTTTTTTACTCCATGCAGTTTTTCGGAGGGGGTGGGGTTACAGAAAGGAGCCTTACAGAATAAGAGAGAGCAATATATTACATACAAAATATCTGCGCCCCAAAAAGGGAGAGCCGCATTCGAAAAAGAGGGACAAGACTCTGCCATCCTATCAGCACCCTATTACAAGATGATAATGGGTTGCGATGGCAGCTGAAGACCTAACAAAGACCCCGACTCCTGCCATAAGTATTTACCTATACAGGTTGCCTGTCAGTGAAACGCTAGTCAATAAGTTACATTACGTATACCATTGAAATGGTGCTATTGTAAAGTACAACTTATCCTGCAAAAAAACAGACCTCACATCAAAGGAAAAAATAATTAGAAAAATATGGCACTTGGAATGCAAGAAATTTTTGGCCCTATTTTTCTTACTTAGGCTCAAAATAGGCTGGTCCTTAGGGAGTTAAAGTCTATTGTAAAGTATTGTAAAGTCTCCATAAACAGCCTTTTGGTTTCTGTGGTTTTTGTAGCATTTTGGGGGTTTCTTTCAAAGCTCAGCATGCTCTGTGTATGGTGTTTTATTCCGGCATTTTTCCCATACCAGTTTTTACAAGCTATAAAAACACTAAAAAAAATAGTCAGTGTTAAGGAGCCCTTAGTCTTCCATGTTTTTAGAAAATATTAGATTTCTTTTAGCAAGGCTTGGGGTAATACGCAAGAATAACAAATGAAATTAGAGGCATTTTAACAATAAAATAAGTTCTAAGTGAATTATCGCATTGAAGGCCCCACATAGCAGGGAAAAACACTGTGGGAAACACATGACGGAAATGCATCGAGTTTTTCCCGCAGTGTTTTTCTACATTATACCTATACAGAAAATGCTGCCGTTCCCATAAATACCGTATATACTCGAGTATAAGCCGACCCGAATATAAGCCGAGGCCCCTAATTTTACCACAAAAAACTGGGAAAACTTATTGACTCGAGTATAAGCCGAGGGGGGGTAATGCAGCAGCTGCTGGAAATTTTCAAAAATTAAAATGGTCGGAGTTTTTGGGTGCAGTAGTTGCTGGGTGCTGGGGAACGGGAGGGGGTGTTTTGGTTATCTGTCTGCCCCTTCCCTGAGCTTGAGGACTGGGGTTATTCCCCCCACGTGGAATTCAGCCTGGCTGAATATAGGGTATCTGCAGTGCTCCTATTAACCCCTTCCCGACGGAACAGGAGCACTGCAGATATCCTATATTTAGTATGCCGGGCACTCTCAGACACAGGGATACCTAATGTGTATGTGTTTGACGGTCATTTTCTACTTTTATATGTATACTAAGGAAAGGAGGGATTTAGAACTTTTATTTATTTATTTTTTAAAAGCTTCTTTCTTTTCCCCACTATTTTATGGGAGATTCTATACATTGATATTGCAGCTAGTCATAGACCCCCCCCCCCTACTAAAAAAATAAATACATTTTTTTTGCTAACTCGAGTATAAGCCAAGGGGGGCTTTTTCAGTACAAAAACTGTGCTGAAAAATTCGGCTTATACTTGAGTATATACAGTAATTGGCATGCTGCGATTTCCAAAACTGCGACGTAAAATGACATTCTACTATTCCAGTAGTCATTAGGGCAGATGTATTAAGACTGGGGATTCATACGGAGCACAACAGACACAAGGCAAGGTGTAATAAAGAGCCCAACAGGCGCGAGGCAACCCTGGCCTCTTCATAACTCAATTGCATGCCTTTGCACCAAAATTGAGATCTATGCTAGTTAGGAGCTGGCACATATTCCCAGCAGGAAACTGACATGAGTTATAATGAATATGGCGCCAAATGTGCGCCCCATTATCACCCATCAATAAGAGAGGACTGGCATAGATGGGATAATAAATCCCCCTGTTGTATCTTATTATATATTTACAGTATGCTGCAAAACACATGAAAAACAATTTAAAAAACCCAGAAGATATCAATCTAAATTGTTTGTAGCCAACATAAAGCCCATCATTATCTTTTCTTTATGTGATGCTTTTGCAGTGTGTATAAGGCCTGACTCCATGTCTTCCATGTCTTGCCTCTACCCCCTAATCTTATAATAACAAAACATGAATATTCTCCATTCAACTGGGAATCCAACGCATCTCATTTTGGGTCCTCAGTCTCCCCAACCTCTGACACATTAAAAATTGAGTGCAAACCAAAAAAAGGCGCACTAGCCGAAAATTGCATCAGAATTGTGGCACAAACGCAATAATAAATGAGCCCCTTTGTGTTTGGTTTGCAGGTAGAATGTTATGGGGCTGGATGAGTAAAACAAATGGATTTATAGGTTTGTGGGAGAAAATATTCAATATACTTCGTACTTCAGCCAACGCTCGAGACTACCTCCTGATTTAGGCTCATTCATTTGGGCCTAATCAGAAGCGGGATTCCACTACGGGATGCCATTGCAATGTATCGGCATCCCGTTGCGGCTAGCCGTGCGGAGAAGTGATACAGCAGAAAAAGGTTTCCACCATGTGAACACACCCTAAGGGTCCATTCACACGGAGGAAAATGGTGAGGAGTTTGGTGTGGAATTTCAGCGCTGAAAAAAAGCCTCCCATTGACTTCAATGCTAGCAAAAAAAGGAACCCATTGAGGGCATTTTTTGCAGCGCTGAAATTCCACATCAAATTCCTCACCAAATTCCTCCATGTGAATGGACCCTTATAGGGGCAGAAAGAGGATTTTCTGTGAAAAAAAGGCTGGGGAAAAAAAAATGTTGCGTTTCCGCAGCCATTGCTCGCTATGTGAGGGCTTAGCCTGACTCTATGCCTTTTTATACTTAGTATTCCAGTCCTGCTCATTGATTGACAACTACCTCTGTGTGTACAGTCATACAGTGAAGATGTCAGTCACCAAGCAGGACTGCCCACCTAAGCATAGAAAGACTAGGAATTTAATTAAAATACGTTATGAAACGTGGGCAACATGGTGGCTCAGTGGTTAGTACTGCAGCCTTGCAGCGCTGGAGTCCTGGGTTTGAATCCTGTGAAGGACTTCAAGGAGTCTGTATGTTCTCCCTGTGTTCGCGTGTATTTCCTCCCATACTCTGAAGACATACCGATAGGGAAAACATGTACATTGTGAGCCCTATATGGGGCTCACAATTTGCAAAAAAAAAACTTACATAATAAATAAATGAAGGTTAGGCTATGTTCTCATCTCCGCCATTATTTCCATCTTTCTGTTCCATTATAGGACAACAGCAGTGTAGAGTTAAACCCAATAAGTACAATAGGGTCCACCTGTCAAGAACGCTGGCATTGCACCAGACAAATACAATATTTTGTCCTGTATGTTTTTTTGGAGTCTCCAGAGGTTCCCAGCCTTATACTGAATCTCTTCTCACAATGCTATATATCTCTCTGCCCAGCCTTTATATCTCTACAGCTCGATGCCTGGAGATCAGAGACCATGTTCAATGTCTCAGGTTCTCTCTTTACATATTTATATTAATAAACTTCCAAGATTAGTAATAAAATTGTTCATGTTGTCACATCGCTCATATAGTAGCTCAATCCAAGAAAAAGAATGAAAAACTGCCTGTGATGCGCTAGTAGGTACATACAGTATATGTATAGATGTATTTCTCTATCTTTAGGGTGGTTTTAACTCATAGTTACATAGTAGATGAGATTGGATGAAGACATCAGTCCATCAAGTCCAACCTACTGTATAACTCTCAATATTGTTATTATGAATTCCGCAGTATCTTAAAGGGATTCTCCAGGGAGGGTTCTAATACTTATTTCCCACTAATTCTATTGGAGACCACTTGTTTTTAGGCTGGCTCGACCCTGGGTCACGTGATTGGTACTAGCACACAGCCCCTAAGACATTCCACCCCCTCCCTCCTCTCCCATGTTCATTGCTAGTTACCTGTACTATGGGGGACGGGTGAATATATCATTATAATAGTAAAGACAACCCCAGAACACAGGTGAACACGGTGAGAAGACAAGAGTAGGAACAATTTAGGGGCCGGCTGCTGGATCCGATCACTTGAACCAGCCTGGAAACCTGTGATTCATCTGCAGTAGATCCTGGAAGAAGTATTTATTGGAAGTCTTCCTGGTGAAGTCCTTTTAAAGGGAATGTGCCACATATTTTTTTAATCCATTTTTATGTTAATCATAATTTAAAGAATTTTTGGTGAGGTTTTTAAATATGTATTATAATTATATATATATATATATATATATATATATATATATATATATATATATTATTTTTAAATCCTGCAGTTCTAACTCTGGCTACTAAGCCAAATAATACTTCCTGTTTTCTGTAGGAGAATTCTTTGCAGTAGCCCTCTCACTTATCAGCACACTGATGATCACAGCAATCATGTATATGTAGATAAGACACAGAATCCATCAGCCGCAATAAGTGAGTTCACAGTTTATCTACTCCTCCCTCTGTCGAATGATCAGTGCACAGGTCACGGAGCATGCCTAGTAAGCTCACCCATAGTAATTGCTAAGGTCTGCTACAGACAGGAGACAGGAAGTCACAAACTATTTTAGGCTTAGGCTACAGTCATGTGACAGTAAAAACTGGCTGTGTGACATACGGGTTTTATAACGGACGTCACACAGCAACATTAATTTCACTGTTAGTAAATGGGACCTATTGTTGTCCGTTTTCACAGATCCCGCCATACACTGAAATGTATTGGGGGGGATATGTGAAAATGGGTGCCCCACGGGATCAAGATGGCCATGAAAAATGGATGGACTTCTACTCGCATGCGCCAAATGTGAATGTGTGTCTATATTTATGCTGTATAACATATAGATAGCATTAGTAAATCTTGGACAGAAAGTTTCATTGAAAAGGAAGAGTATCCACCAGGAAAACATTTCCCAAAATCACTATATTCCTAAACGCCAATAGATACCCCCAGTATTCCGAAATCAAAAGCACAGTAGAGGTAGCATCTAGTTTTTACCAGTGGGGGTGCGGTGACTCTTGGATTATTTGATTTTATTAGTTTAACAAGCTCTATAAGCCTCTCGGAAATCAGCTTTGTCTTGGCCACAGCCTCTTCCTAATTCTGGCACATCTCGTACAACGCACAAGGGACTTAAAGTTCATCTTGGAATCTA
This sequence comes from Leptodactylus fuscus, assembly GCF_031893055.1. Lineage (NCBI taxonomy): Eukaryota > Metazoa > Chordata > Amphibia > Anura > Leptodactylidae > Leptodactylus > Leptodactylus fuscus. The sequence continues at coordinate 231,787,511 of NC_134266.1, forward strand.
AACCACCGTCAGGTACTTATGGGCCAGAGGTCTAGTGACCCAAATTGGCCTGTTACAAAGCCATCTGTGCCCACAATAAGGAATAAGAAAGCTTTATACGCCTCATTAGAGTAGACTCGAATACTAGATTTGAATACCTCGCTCCATAGGAATGCATGTAAGCGGCCAGCGCCGCCGTCCGGCGCCCCTTGCTGTACAGCCGCTCCCATGCATTCCTATGGGAACAAGGTATTCTAAACTCTAGTTTCGAATAGTATTCGCTCATCTCTACTCCTCATACCACTGTACCCTTTGTACCAGTATAATTATTTAATGCAGTCAGAGGAGTAGACCTCATCCTCAGAGCACATACCCTGTACCTCTGGCACTTGCGCATTGAAGATGGGGTGTAGGCCCTCAGCTTCACTAAGCAACTGCCTAAGCCCCGGGAGCGCCAGAGATGAATCCAAGGAGACTTAAGCTTCACTTCTGCATCTGAGTCTCCGTAAAAGAAGAGAGAAAAGTTCTGCATGGAAGACTTTTCTCTCTGCTGGCTTCAGCGGAAACGCACCAGACACCCAGCAGACCTGTTATAGTCTCTGGGGTCTGCGGGTGTCCGCAGGTAACCGCTGTTATAGCGTGGTGGCTCTCGTTCATTTGGGTACCACAGAGGATATGAACGATGGTGAACACGACGCAACAGTGAACTTAGCCTTATTGGACACATCTCTAGGAAAGTTTGAGGCTAAGGCCCCAGAAGACACCCCGCAGCTATAAAGAGCTGCAGAAAAAACCGCGGCAGCAATGCATCGCGGTTCTTCCTGCAGTGCTTTAAACAGAAAATTTGCAGAGTTTTCCTCCTTGGACTTTCTATTACAATTATATCTATGGGGAAACCGCTGGTGTTTCCATAGATATAATTGACATGCTGCAATTTCCAAAAATGCGCCAGTTTTGGAAATCACGTCATGTCCGCACGGTGGGTTTTACCACTAAATGGGCATTGGATTTGCTAGAATCCCATCCACTTTACCTGTACCATAAAACACCGCGATTTTTCCCGTGGCGTTTCTGCTGCAAGCAAATCGCGGCGCTTTGAGCCCGTGGGGCTGCCGGTCTCAAGATTTAAGAGAGGGCAATTTGGAACACTAAACCACTTGGTCTATAAGGAGCAGTGGGTGGTTTAGTGTTCTAATTCAAGCTAACGTGTTCCCTTTAAGACAGTTGCACAAATTTTCAGTTAGCATTCTCTAAATTTTGATAAAATCCAGGTTGATATATTATGGCTTGTACTCCAGTTTTCTAGCATTTAAGGAATGACAAGAGTCACCATTTTGAGCCACACTCAACTTTTGCTTAAAAATTTGATTTTTGCCAATTTTCTGCCTTGTTCACCACTATTGTAAAAAAAAATGGGTACAGTGGGGCAAAAATTAAGGAAGGCCAGATATATTAGTAAATTGGTGCAATTGATAGATGAAATCTAAGACAATTCTAGACCGGTGTAGATTTCTGGCACACAGGACCTTGTAATCTGGCGCTTCTTAATAATTCTATCATATCTCATACAAAGCAGTGGCCTTAAAGTATCAGCTTCGAGAGTGCAAAAAAATTGGCAAAATTGAAAAAAGCCCAAAAATTAAAAATGCTAGCAATATTGGTGTTTTATGGCTAAAGATAAAGCCATGCTAAAAACTAATTGTTTCGTAATCCTAATAGTGACAATGAATAACAAGGAGAGTCATATATTAGTAATGAAGCAACGGGAAAGAAAACCCTCCGCCCTTTTAGGGTCCATTCACATGGAGGAAAATGGCGCTTTATTTGGCGCTGAATTTTCCACGCTGAAAAAAAAGCTAGTGGCACCCATTGAAGTCACTGGGAGGCTTTTTTTTCAGCGTGGAAAATTCAGCATCAAATAAAGCGCCATTTTCCTCCGTGTGAATGGACCCATAGCTGGGCTTTCCTGTATCAGTTGTGTCTGAGAGAGAAACAACTAAGTACAATTTGGCTAGTCAAGTACTTTGTCCGGCTACGAATGGGGCAGGATACCTGACCAGGCTGGAACTGACAACAAACTGGATTAAATAATGCTGAATTTATTATTATTATTATTATTATTATTATTATTATTATTTTATTTTATTTCTATTTTATTTTTTTAAGATATGTTTTTTGATAGAAAAGCACACAGAGACAATAACATTGCGCATAGCATGGCCTCACACAGAAGGCAAAAAAATACAGATAAGCAACAACATATATGGAACAACATGTTCAAGTCTTTAACTTGGGAAACAAACAAGAAATATATACAAATAAGCACAACCATAAAGAGGGAAAAAAAGAGCCATGACATGCATGACACGTAATCCTTAGAAATATGTTGGGGAATCTCATTGATCTTCAAATTGTAGTTTCATACCCCTCAATCCCAGGCAAGGGGGTAGATAAGCTAAGAGAGGGCTAAATTCACTCCATTTCAGAGCCATATAATACAAGGTATGTGGGGAGTGGGAGGAGGACAGCCAAGACTGCAAGGTTATACAGTAGGAGGCAACCATGCCCATGCACATGGCTTCATAGCAATTCCATCTATCCTCTGCTTGAGATGCATTTTTTTTTTAATTTACATAAGAGGACAAACTCTATACTGCATTGCCATACACACCCTTATATTATTCTCAATAATATATTCGCAATGTTCCATGCTGACATTGATCAGGCCGCCATCTTCACTGATTCTTCTATTTACATGCTTTTTCAAAGAGGGAAGAATATAAGGGGGTTCTACGCTGATGTTGTAGGGAAATCATAGGATCAATGGAAACACTGGGTTTAAAAAACTGGGTGAGATTTGGCCAATTCTTACCCAGTTTCTTTGACATACTGGCTGGTTTGGTTCCTACATAATGGGCATGTGTGTATATACAGTCCTATGAAAAAGTTTGGGCACCCCTATTAATCTTAATCATTTTTAGTTCTAAATATTTTGGTATTTGCAACAGCCATTTCAGTTTGATATATCTAATAACTGATGGACACAGTAATATTTCAGGATTGAAATGAGGTTTATTGTACTAACAGAAAATGTGCAATATGCATTAAACCAAAATTTGACCAGTGCAAAAGTATGGGCACCTCAACAGAAAAGTGACATTAATATTTAGTAGATCCTCCTTTTGCAAAGATAACAGCCTCTAGTCGCTTCCTGTAGCTTTTAATCAGTTCCTGGATCCTGGATGAAGGTATTTTGGACAAACAATTCAAGTTCAGTTAAGTTAGATGGTCGCCGAGCATGGACAGCCCGCTTCAAATCATCCCACAGATGTTCAATGATATTCAGGTCTGGGGACTGGGATGGCCATTCCAGAACATTGTAATTGTTCCTCTGCATGAATGCCTGAGGATTTGGAGCGGTGTTTTGGATCATTGTCTTGCTGAAATATCCATCCCCGGCGTAACTTCAACTTCGTCACTGATTCTTGAACATTATTCTCAAGAATCTGCTGATACTGAGTGGAATCCATGCGACCCTCAACTTTAACAAGATTCCCGATGCCGGCATTGGCCACACAGCCCCAAAGCATGATGGAACCTCCACCAAATTTTACAGTGGGTAGCATGTGTTTTTCTTGGAATGCTGTTTCTTTTTGGACGCCATGCATAACGCCTTTTTTTTATAACCAAACAACTCAATTTTTGTTTCCAAAATGAAGCTGCCTTGTCCAAATGTGCTTTTTCATACCTCAGGCAACTCTATTTGTGGCGTACGTGCAGAAACGGCTTCTTTCTCATCACTCTCCCATACAGCTTCTATTTGTGCAAAGTGCGCTGTATAGTTGACCGATGCACAGTGACACCATCTGCAGCAAGATGATGCTGCAGCTCTTTGGAGGTGGTCTGTGGATTGTCCTTGACTGTTCTCACCATTCTTCTTCTCTGACTTTCTGATATTTTTCTTGGCCTGCCACTTCTGGGCTTAACAAGAACTGTCCCTGTGGTCTTCCATCTCCTTACTATGTTCCTCACAGTGGAAACTGACAGGTTAAATCTCTGAGACAACGTTTTGTATCCTTCCCCTGAACAACTATGTTGAACAATCTTTGTTTTCAGATCATTTGAGAGCGGGCTGTCCATGTTCGGCGACCATCTAACTTAACTGAACTTGAATTGTTTTGTAGAAAGAAATGGTCCAAAATACCTTCATCCAGGATCCAGGAACTGATTAAAAGCTACAGGAAGCAACTAGAGGCTGTTATCTTTGCAAAAGGAGGATGTACTAAATATTAATGTCACTTTTCTGTTGAGGTGCCCATATTTTTGCACCGGTCAAATTTTGGTTTAATGCATATTGCGCATTTTCTGTTAGTACAATAAACCTCATTTCAATCCTGAAATATTACTGTGTCCATCAGTTATTAGATATATCAAACTGAAATGGCTGTTGCAAACACCAAAATATTTAGAACTAAAAATGATTAAGATTAATAGGGGTGCCCAAACTTTTTCATAGGACTGTATATATATATATATATATATATATATATATATGTGTGTGTGTGTGTGTGTGTGTGTGTGTGTGTGTGTGTGTGTATGTGGGTTATAATCATGTAATGTATGAAAAACATTGTTATCCTTAAGAGCTGAATGCTAGATATAGTTGCTTATGCTTGAAAGTGGTGTAGTGTTATATGATAGGATGGTGCCTGTATCCAGGATGGGTTCAAGAAAAATAAATGCTTGGCTTGCTGCCAGAAGATAGCTCCCCAAGGTTATCACGCAGGACCGGGAGCAGCTGGCATATATGGCACTGCTTAAACTTTTTCTGTTTGGTTGAAATGTATCATACCAATCAGGAATGAATATTTATTTTAATAAAAGTGTGTCAATATTTCCTCCTTGGTTGAGAGAGGAACTAATACCAACATAGTGTGTCTGGTGTCATTTCCTTACTGCTGGTACTCAGCCTAATTAATTAGGATGACGGCAGTTACCCAGGATTATTGGTCAATCAGTCATAAACACTGCTTTGACCTTATCACACATATATATATATATATATATATATATATATATATATATATATATATATATGTGTGTGTGTGTGTGGTGTGTGTGTGTGTGTGTGTGTGTGTGTGTGTGTGTATATATATGTGAGTAGGGGACTATATCTATACAGCAGTGTAGAGTATGTTGGTGCTATATAAGAGAAAGGATATAAATACTACATCCAAATATGTCATGTCCTCTGTCCAGCTTTCCATTAAGTGGCGTGCTTCCTATACAATGGCTTCCAGTGATGGTATATTCCTGGTATATGCTTGTCCTCTCTAACTGATACCTGATAGTAAGGACAATAATAATAATACCAGACTGTTTTCCTATCTAATAGACAAGTGCTACCTTCATCTCAGCCTATAACATTGATAACAAAGGACTGCTAGCACCTTCCATGATGTGTAATAGAGTATCCCAGTGTCCACAGCCTTTCTATATGGCTGCAGTCACCTATACATCTTCTGTTTAACTTCTATATCTCAACACTTGTGAATCTGAAAATGCATTTATCTGCTTATGAGCTATCCTATGCCATGTGCTCCACTGAGAAGAACCAAACTCCAGCATGTTATTACAGATACATGTCCTTGTAAACTGATACAGATCCTATATTCTAACCCAATACACAGAGCACAAAATACTAAATAGTCATCAAATACATAGAAGATTTTGTGCCATGTGTTTATATCCGTGGCTATACAAACTAGATATTAAATATGTATATACACATAACTGATCCATAGCAATTACCAGCGACAATGTAGCCATAATAGAGAGAAATTGTGGAATTTGGATGACTATAATCCTCCATTTAGCGGATTACAGAGTAAAATAATGAATGTACAGAATAACCTAAACTGATGGAGCTGTGCCCACACATATGGTACATAGCAAGCAAGAGCAGTAAGTGCTCACCCCCTGCTTATCTGCCATCATATTAAAGCTGGGGATATAGAAGAAAGAAAGAAAGAAAGAAAGAAAGAAAGAAAGAAAGAAAGAAAGAAAGAAAGAAAGAAAGAAAGAAAGAAAGAAAGAAAGAAAGAAAGAAAGAAAGAAAGAAAGAAAGGTGGATGAAAAAATAGATAGATGGATGGATGGATGAATAGATAGATAGATAGATAGATAGATAGATAGATAGATAGATAGATAGATAGATATGAAGATAGTAGAAAAAAATGCACAAGCAGCACAGCATACAAACCGGGTGCAAAGCCATACTAGAAGATGGCTAAACTTCAACTTTATATAAGAAATGGAAAAAATGGCAGCACTCCAACATTTAGAAAAAGTGTGCTTGCTGCTTGGAATAAACCCACACTTTTTCTAAATGTTGGAGTGCTGCCATTTTTTCCATTTCTTAGATATGAAGATAGATAGATAGATAGATAGATAGATAGATAGATAGATAGATATGATGAAGATAGATAGATAGATAAACAGACGATAGATAGATAGATAGATAGATAGATAGATAGTAAGATAGATATGAAGATAGATAGATAGATAGATAGATAGATAGATAGATAGATAGATAGATAGATAGATAGATAGATAGATAGATAGATACAGACAGATAGGAGATAGATAGATAGATAGATAGATAGATAGATAGATAGATAGATAGATAGATAGATAGATAGAGATGATGAAGATAGATAGATAGATAAACAGACAATAGATAGATAGATAGATAGATAGATAGATAGATAGATAGATAGATATGAGAAACATACATAAATAGATATATAAGTAAATAGATATATAGATATAGAATAATCTTCATGTTCGTTATCATTATCATTACAACAACATTTTATGAAGTAAAGGAAACAAGTATCAGATTTTTCCTGATTTCCTTACCTCAGAAAAGATGCCAATTTCGTCAGTGTTGACTTGAGGATTAGTTTATTCTATTTTCGAATAATACATAGAATATAAATTATTCTAGTTCTTAAAATAAAACTGTAGGACATTGAAGATTATTTTATCGATATTGAATTACATATCGTTATGTATTGATAGTAAGTGATGTGGCTGATAATCGGCTGGGACAGGCTGGCTGAGGACCGACAGTAGCACCTGCTATTTTAGTCTGATGTGTTATAGTTAATTTTATATTTTTATATTCTGATTTTCCAAGAATAAAACGTACAATGACCTAAGTGAGGTCTTATACAGCTTTATGTAATGTAAAGGAAAAAAATGAGTTATCAAATTATACATGTATCATTTTTTTTATCGTGGTCAATGTGTGGTATATTATGTATAGAACTGAGTGTGTGTATAAAGATATATAGATATATCTCCATATATAATATATATAAGATAATATACATAAAAATAGGTAGGTAGATAGCTGGATAGCGACTTATAGAAATAATAGATGATCTATTTATTTATTTATTTATTTATTTATCTAGCTATGTATATATCTATTTACTTAGCTATCTTACTGTCTATGTATCTACATGTCTATGTACACACAGATAGATAGATAGATAGATAGATAGATAGATAGATAGAGTTAGAAAAGTGTAGATCTATATGGATTTATAGATAGATAGATAGATAGATGATAGATAGATAGATAGATAGATAGATAGATAGATAGATAGATAGATAGATAGATTTAGAGAGATGATAGATAGATAGATAGATAGATAGATAGATAGATAGATAGATAGATAGATGATAGATAGATAGATAGATAGATAGATAGATTTAGAGAGATGATAGATAGATAGATAGATAGATAGATAGATAGATAGATAGA